>NW_024066239.1:0-430771 GCF_014898535.1 Botrytis deweyae
TAACCTACCCTAACCCTAACCCTAACCCTAACCCTAACCCTAACCCTAACCCTAACCCTAACCCTAACCCTAACCCTAACCCTAACCCTAACCCTAACCCTAACCCTGATATTCAATTTAAAATCCCCCTAATATCAAAATAAATCCCCCTGATATTCAATTTAAAATCCCTTAATATATTTTAAGATCCCCCTGATATACAATTTAAAGTCCCTCTAGTATTTAAATCGAAACACCCCAATATATTATTGACTTTGTAAGCTCTCTAAATACTAATTTTTGCCCTTTATATATCAAATCAAGGCCCCTAAATTTTGATTTAAAACTCTAATATCAATTACCCATAATGCTCTATATATATCAACTATACTAATTTTATATATGCTCACCCATATATAAAAAATTCTAGCTTTCAATATTAAAGATTATAGGCTATTGAACCACCAAACTTCGAAATAAGAGGCCCCTAATATAGAACCCTAAGTCCTCTAAATATAAACCCTAAAGCCCCCAAAATCAAAAATAAAAGCCCCCTAATATAAAACTGATAATCCCTCAGATACAGAACTAAGAGCCCTCATGATATAAAACTAAATCCCCTAATATTAAAAATAAGAGCCCCCGAATATAGAACCTGAAGCCCCCAATATCAAAAATAGGATTCCCCTAATATAGAACTAAAAGCCCCCAAGATCAAAAATAAGAGCCTCCTAATATAAAACTTATAATCCCTCAGATACAGAACTAAAAGCCCCCAGATATAATACTAAAAGCCCCCAGATATAGAACTAAAAGCCCCCAGATATAGAACTAAAAGCCCCCAGATATAGAACTAAAAGCCCCCAATATCGAAAAAAAGAGCCCCAAATATAGTGCTGAAATCCCCCTATTATAGAACTAAAAGCCCCTGAATACTACTATATAAGAAACCCCTAAATATTAGACTATAGCACTATATCATCAGGATTGAATAGCGCCCTTTTAGCCTATAGACTCCTAATATTAAAATATAATATTAGAATTCCAATCAAAAAGTTATAGGATTAATTCTTATATTATGGTACCCAAAAGCCCCTATATAATATAGCCTTAGTGCCCTATATATATCAGCTATACTAATTCTATATATGCTCACCCATACATAAAAGGATTCTAGCTTTCAATAATAGGGTCTATAGGCTATTGGAACCCTAAATATAATGATATCCAAGGCCTAAATCGAAAAGGGTAAGCCTAAAAACCACTAATATTAGAATCACCATATATTGAATGGTTTCAAGCTCACCCCTTTCATATACCCATAGGGTCCTTATTAGTCGAAATTTCATATACAATTGATTTCTACGAAAAAAATAATTTCCGACAAATTCGTTTACGTGCAATCAATACTAATAATACTAGCTCCCGGTGATCCACTTATAGGCATATAGTACCTATAACTTAGGCTTGTATAGCCTATAACCATTGAATCTAAGCTCACCGGGAATAAGTTCACCGGGAATAAGCTCACCGGATTTCAATCACCGGGAGTCGTATATAGGCATATAGTACCTATAACTTAGGCTTATATAGCCTATAACCATTGAATCTAAGCTCACCGGGAATAAGTTCACCGGGAATAAGCTCACCGGATTTCAATCACCGGGAGTCGTATATAGGCTTAAAGGCCTATAACAGAGCCTATAATAAAGCTTACTAGGACTTTTAGCCTATAAGGGGGCCTATATTAGAACATCACCGGGAATAAGCTCACCGGTATTAAGGTCATCGGGATTAGTCTTTTTATATATATATCTCATAATATATAATCTTTTCATATATATCTTATAATATATAAGCTTTTAATATATAGTCTTTGAATATATGATCTTAGAAATGATAGTCTTTTAAAATTGTATTTATTATATTCCTTTTAGTATTCTTTTTAGTATTGTTTTTAGCATTCTTTTTAGTATTCTTTTTAGTATTCTTTTTAGTATTCTTATTAGTATTTAGATTAGTATTTAGATTAGTATTTAAATTAGTATTTAAATTAGTATTTAGATTAGTATTTAGATTAGTATTTAGAATTTATATTAGTATTTAGAATTTAGATTAGTATTTTAGTACTTAAATTTTTCTTTCAATTAGTATTTCTATTAGTATATTATTGATATTCTTATTAGTATTTCTATTAGTATTCAGATTAGTATTTCTATTAGTATTTCTATTAGTATTTCTATTAGTATTTCTATTAGTATTTAGATTAGTATTTAGATTAGTATTTAGATTAGTATTTAGATTAGTATTTTAGTATTCTTCTTAGTATTCTTCTTAGTATTCTTCTTAGTATTCTTCTTAGTATTTCTATTAGTATTTAGGTTAGTATTCTAAGTGGTATTCTTATTGGTATTTGGGTATTTAGACTTTTCTTCGAATTAGTATTTTGATTAGTATTCGTATTAGTATTCTTATTAGTATTTAGATTAATAGTAAATTAGTATTAGGTGGTATTCTTATTAGTATTTTAGTATTATCGACGTTGTGATCATGTGATTCAGTTACCCCACATCACTTTTTGGTGGTCACCACCGCTCTCACCACCTATATATTGAAACCTTTTTAGAATTAGTACAGATCGATCAATTTAAAAGATAATTAAAATCTGTTTTCAGAATTCGATAAATTCATTAAAATAAACCCTAGCTTTCTATAAAATATTTATCAATTTCCTATTATATATTGAATTTGAAGTGGTGACCAAATTCCCTTATTTCGCGGGTCACCACTACCCTGTTTTCGAAAATTACCATAGCTTCCATTCGACCTCTCCAACCCTAAGCTTTAGGGTTAACTGTACAGATCGATCAATATAAAGAATATCGAAAAAGTAAGATCAGATATGAATAATTCAATTGAATCTCTATCGAACCCTTTTTTCAGATTTTCGAAAAGCCCAAAATTGGAGCGTGGAGGAGTGGTGACCAAATGGTGACTTTTTGGGAGGGTCACCACCCCCCTTAGGGTAGTGGTCACCACCGGTGCTGACCACCAAAAAAATCCTTAGAATAATAGTTAGGATTCCTTTCTTTTTGATATTTGTTATATTGAATCTGAACATCAATCTTTTGCTGAAATAATATATTAAAAGTCTTTTGTCCAATAAATACTCTTCCTTAATGTAATTAGGTTTTTTTATATATCGACATTTACTTAATACCTTATTTACTGCCCAAAGTGTATGGATCTCTATACTTAAAAGTGTATTCTTATAAGCTAATCTTTCTATACCTTTAGCTAGAGCTAGTACAATCTCAAATATAGGTATAGGAAAGCTTGATTAATAACGATTGATTCGAGATTTAACTAATATTGATTGAAAAAAAGCTTTTATAGGATTGTAAGGAGTTTGAGAGGTTCAGAGGTTTAAATTGACAAAAGGAGGAGGACTAGGTGTATATATTCGAATATCTAATTTTGAAAATATTATTTCAGGATTAAAGGGGATTAATTCTGTTTCTCAAAATCCAGATTTTATATTCTGATTTGTGATCGATTGTTGATATACAGTTTTGAAAGCTATAAAGAATTCGATCTTTGAGATATAATTGATATATGCCCTTATAAACCTCTCAATTTGAGTATTATATTTTTGTTTTAATCTATTAAAATATCCGATATCAAATGGTTGAGTTAAATGATTTGAATGCGGTGGTAGGTATATATATATAATATTATTCTCCTTGCAATATAATTGAAAAGATATGGATTCATAGCTTTCATATCCGTCTAACACCAACATTCGGTATTTGCCTATTCTACAATCCTTTATATATTTATCGAAATATTTTAATTATTCCAATCCTATCTCATTATTCGTCCACCCATTACTAGTAGGTTTAATAGCCTAATCTGTAGGAAGATTGGTTTCCGTATACTAATTGAAAAGATACACCTGCCCTTAAACCACCAGGAATAAAGGTATAATTTCCTCTACACTACTACTACATATAATCACTATCGCCCATTCCCTATTACCTGGTTGTACTGCTTTACTCCTATTACTCCTCTCAGCACTAGTAATTACTATACCAGCATTTATAACTCCCATCATAAAGCCTGTTTCGTCGAAATTCTACATATCGCAATCTTATATAACGTAACGTATGGGGAGCTCGTGCATATGAGGAGTTCGTACATTTTGCCCTACCACCCTACCTACTAATCCCTACAACCACCCACAATAGGCTATAAAAAAGCAATTGTTAAAGTATATACCAAAGAGGATATATAGAAGGCAATAACTAACTGAAAAAAGAAAGAGTTTAAATCAATTCAAACTACAACACTCCATTTTCAAATTCTAATTCAAACACTACATAACCGAATAACTGAACAGAAAACTAATGCAACAGTCTATAAAAAAGCCCAAATACTATCAAATACAGAAGAAAAAACCCTAAAACAATGGATTATATATCTTACCAGTACTGGATATCCAGCAACTCCAGCGTTGGTTATAGAAACAACTGAAAAAATTCGTTAGGGATACATCAAGCTTAGTTCCTCCTTACATTCTCAGTATACTCAACTATCTCTAATTAGCCACAAATGGCTCTACCGACTCTTAAATCGATATCTTATACTAAAGGGAATGTACTCTAAACAATTAGAGTTGGCAAAACAACAAGGGGCTATATACGATAAGATCTCCCAGTGGTTTAGTGTATTCCGGTCGCGTTTTGCTAAACAGAAATACAAATTCCAAAACATCTACAATATGAACAAAACGGGATTCACGGTAGGAACTACCCAATCTATGTGTATAATAATCGATTTTACTCAGAAATCTAACTGGAAGACTATATCTAAACAATAAGAATGGATAACTATAATTGAGTGTATCAATACTGCTGGTGGGGCTCTCCCACCCATAATTATATTCAAAGCCAAAAACACTAATTCAAGCTGGATATTACAAGAAATACCATCGGATTGGAGATTCTCAACAAGTAATAGCGATTGGACTTCAAACAGTCATGGATTTGAGTAATTGCAGACTGTATTTGAGCCTAAATCTCAACAAAAGTCTGAAGACAAATCACAACTACTCATTGCAGATGGCTATTCCAGCTATATAACTAGCAATATGATCAGTTTCTATATCAACAATAATATCAACCTCCTTATTCTATCTTTCCACTGCTCCCACTTACTCCAACCACTAGATGTAGGGGTATTTGGCCCAATAAAGAAATACCACACGCTTGAGATTGATCAGCTTATCCACACTAACATCACGCAATTCCAGCGGGCAGAATGGGTGACATTATACCAAATTATTCGTAAAAAGGCCTTATTTATCGAAAATATACATAGCGAATAGAGAGGTGCTGATTTAGTCCCGTTTTGTAGTGGTAGAGTGCTTAATTAACTATCTATACCCTTCCAACCTCAATCTATTACCTCCTAGCGATCAAGAAAAACCCTTCAGCTAAACCTCTCGGTATTGAAAAGCTCTCCTCCTAATGGAACAAAACTCCGGAAAGCAAACTTAGTATTTAATTCAACTTTAACAAGTAACAAGCCTATTGCAAGTCCAACTTGTCGATATGCGAGACGGGTAACCCAACTACTCGAAAAGCAGAATACCAAACTTGTAGTGATTCAAAAAGAATTTGAAGAACAAAAAGCAATACTCAATCAACAAAAAACTTATAAAAAGGGCAAGAGGGTTAGATTGCAGAGCCAATTTGTCTTCAGTATTACTAAAGTATTGAAAATCGCTCGAAAGGCTGAAAAGAGATCGGTCGCAAAAAAGCTACGGGGATGGCCATGTAAAAGGCCTATTGAAGAGATAGAAGAGGATAAGGAAGAGGAAGAGGTACTAAGTGATTCTATTGATTCAGATTCTACTAAAAGCTGTATTGTAGTCGATTTCAAGTAGTTTTTGGTAGGGTAGTGGGGCAAAATGCACGAACTCCTCATATGCACGAGCTCCCCATACGTTACATTATCTCATTTGCATTTCTTCACCTCACTCGAATTTCTTTCTCTCATGCCAACTCCTAAATAACAATGGCAGCAATACAATTAACTTGAATACACACATTTCTTCCAAAACTTGTCATTTCCCCAAACTAAAATATATATTTAAGCTTAATTTCAAAGATTTGTTAAAAGTGTCACCAAAACTATTATAAACTACCTACCTACTTATACACCCTATAACAGAGTGGTATTACTATATCCGGAAATCGATATATAATCTCTTTATACTTGAAATCGGCTATTCGACAGATATCTTATAATTGATAACAATTCTAATACACAATATATCATAATATCCAATCTCTTTTATCAAATTAGTACGCTTATAAAGCTTCCTCTTTAGCATTAATCTAATCAAATCTTCAAAAACATTATAAAAAGAGATAATTGAAACAACGATTATAAAAGCGTTTTATATCGAATCGATTTTCTAATTTTTCAAGATAAAATTACTCTTTTTCTTTTTGGCTTTTGTTTTTATTAATAATTGATATTATTCATTTGGTTTTAAATTAATAGTTTATTAAAAGCTTTGCATTTAAGTGGCGTTTGATAATTAACTAAGAGGTCAATAGATTATCTAGAATTAAGTGTTTATAAATATAGCTTTACAAATTATATCTAAGTTATTCTTTTAAATCCAAAAAATTCTAAATATATATGTTATTTTCTACTAATCTATTGATATTCTATATTTATAGAGATAATATGACTAAATGCTTTTTTTATTCCTTTTGTATAGATTATATTAATTGTATTAGCAGTATGTGCAGTTTGTATATTATTTCAGTTTTCAATTGTATTTATATTATAATCTTTTCGAAATTTAGTTTACTGGATGTACTAGCAAAAAATCGCAATTACTATATACCGCTAAAGAAGAATATTTGTATTTATATTGAAGTACTATTTGAATTGTTATATTAAAATATTTATTAAGTAATTACTAGGTTATAGTAAACTTTGAATCTCCTTTTTGATTACTTAAAGAAAGATTAAAACACTTAGGTTTTTATTAAGAATAAGTATATATAACTGTTTATAGAATAATTAAATCAATTAAATATAATAAATCAGAAGCTTACTTATTACTTCTGGTAGATATTAGTGAATGATTTTGATTAATTCTGAGATATTATAGTCCTTGTGATAATAGGTAACAAAATTAA
Organism: Botrytis deweyae; assembly: GCF_014898535.1. NCBI lineage: Eukaryota > Fungi > Ascomycota > Leotiomycetes > Helotiales > Sclerotiniaceae > Botrytis > Botrytis deweyae. Next base: position 7,200 of record NW_024066239.1, read on the forward strand.
CAAGGTTATTCTCTATAAAGATATTTCGCTGTAGTCCGTAAGCAGTATTATATAGCTGAAGGTTAAAAAGCTCGGTTCCTCATATAGACTGTTTTTCAAGTATATAAATGAGAAGAAGCAACCGCTTAAGGAAAGTATTTGTTTTTTAAAAATATTACTTAATAGTTTTATACCACCATATAATCTTTATATCTTTTATTAAAAACTCTTACTGTAATTAATCTTTATTAAGAATACAATTAAGCAGCTATCGATTATACCCTTGGAGGTACTTATTTCGAAGATTGTCTAAAAAACTCTAATCAAACTTACTATTAACTAGATTATTTTTCAGTTTGTAAAGATTGATTGTCAAAACAATATTATTTCATTTTTCATTTAGATATATATATAGCAACTTCTTTAAAAGCAATTATACTATTATTATCTGAATTGATAAAAACTTTTTTAAATCAATTATTCCCAATTCTAAGCTTTTATAATTAAAAAACTTGTTATTATTAGTTTAAATAATATATTCTAAAGAAATAGTAACCTTATTAATCTACTTATCAAAACTATACAGCTTTTGTACCCAGTTTATAGGGGAATGTATGTTATATACTATAAACTGCTTTTGTATAATATTTAATATATTAATGATATGTAAGACCTCACCGCAATCAACTGAAATTACTGTTTTCTAAATAACAAGAAGTTGAGTTATTTTGATAAAGGTAGAGAGATATGGAGTATAGTGTAGAGAATTACTAAAAATAGCGTTCTGATTATTTAATAATCCAGGATCTTTAATATCAAAAACTATTATAAAGGCAATAATAATACTATCATAAATTATATCGAATAAAGTATAATCTAATAATAAGATATACAAATGATTCATAGTATAATCAAGGTTTTGCTAAAATAATACTAGCATTATTCCAATACTTTATTGTTTCTATATAAGATTGGTTATTATCTGTATTACTTAGTCAAGAGTGATTGTTTAAGCATTAATTATATAATAAAAGAGATTAGAATCTTGATTAAATTAAATATATTGATAGACGAAGCTTAGTAATTGCTTTTATATCTTTTTGTACTTGATGTAGGTGTTTTCCTGTAGTTTGTGAACTAAAGAGAAATTGATTGTTTATCGAGTAAGGAAGCTATTGATATACTGCTAATCAAATATATTGATTCGATTAGTTCGAAGGGATTTGTAAACTTAGTTGATAAGGTGATTGAAGGATTCAAATATAAGAATAAAATGATTATCCATTTGATTAAAATCAAACAGAAAATAAGATATCAGAAGCTTATAAAGGTATACAATTTGACTTAAATTATAACCTCAAAGATATTATTTTTATTAAATTAAATCCAATTATAAAGAAACTTCAGTTTTGTAATGTAAAGTAATAATAAACTTAAATACTTAAAGCTTTTGAATTAAAATCTATTCTACTTATTCTCAAAGAATTGTAGGAAGCAATCTGATAGTAATTGTCGAAGGAGATTGTATATAAATATTTATAATATTTATCGATTTTATATTATAATTAGATTTACCATTATTAATAAGGAAGTATTATTATATAAAACTTATTATGTAAAAGGTTTAATAAATAATAGGAAAGTAGATCGAATCCTTAAATAAAATGTATATTTTAATGTCTTTAATCTTTTGGTTTTTATTCTATTGATGAATCTTTCTTAAGTGATTAATCATAAGTTCATAAATTCGAATAACAAATAACTGATTGAAATGATACAATTTATAATAATAAGTATTATTATAGATTCATAAATACTGAATAAACAGTGTATTTATTAAAATATGTAATTACTTCATTTTACATGGAGATAAGAGAGATTTTAAAATAAAGAGGCGAATATATTCTTGAATCTTGCCTAACAGTACTGTAGATTTATAATAATTGTACAGATAACACATAATATCAATAAAATAAAAAGTATACTTATAACTAATATAGATTAAAATATTAAAGGTTGAATCAAAATGAAGAAAATCCATTGTATAAATTTGTTCTTGATATAAGAGAAAATTGATAAAAAGTGATATAAAATAATAAAATAAATAATTGAATAATAATAATAGCAATTACAAAAATATATTATATAATATCTGACCCTAATCGATAGAATAATTAATTGATTGAATTAATATAAAATTGGATAAAGGGAACCTGACCCTAAATAAGATTATCAAAACTTGAAGAGCTTTTTTTATAAAAACTACAAATCCCCAAAACCTATACAAATCCCTTAAACCAAAAGATAATTTCATTCTAATTACAGATTTCAAGTTTTAACTCAAAATAGTTTCAATATATACAATATCACCTAAAAGATTGCTTTGATTAATAAACAAAATACTAAATTAATAGAATACTTATCTACCTTTATGCTTTATCACTTTCTGTAAATAGCAGGCAGTCAGTTTAATGTATATTCCAGTGGAAAGTAATTGTGGTATATACCCTCGAAAATTTTAAAAACGCTATATAGCTCAAAATTTTATGAGGATTTCAAAAATAATATTATTATTTTGCTAGCTCCAATATTACGTAAGATATTTTGTAATACCAGTTGAATAATAGTAATACCAGTAAAAATGAAAAATAAAAAATCAAATTTTATATTTATATAATAAAAACTATACTAAAATATTCAGTTTTTAATTCTATTTATAGTAATATGTTATAAGATTTTCGAAATTATCAATATTCAAGCTTATAAATAAGAATTAAAATATTATAAAAATAAAGAAAATCGTATTTTTCTAAGTCAAAAACGAACTAAGCCCGATTCGGATAAAAATTATATCATTTAATTCAGTTTTTTTCAAAAAATTTAAAAAAGCTGGTTTTAATAAGCTAGCTCTAATATTAAGCGAGATATTTTGTAATACCAGTTAAAATTCTAAAAATAGAACTTAATAAGGAATAACGCTAGCAAAAAAGTAAAAACGCTATTGAATCCCAAATTTTGAGTAGACCCTAAATATATATATATACCCTAATTTAACCCTAAAAACCCTAAATATTTTGTAATACCAGTAAAACTAGTGATACCAGGTAGTAGGGTGTTAGGAACTACTAATTGAATGCTTCACTCAAAGCTTAGCCCTCGGAAGCAATTCTCCCCTTGATAGCGATGTCCCTTAATAGTGATGTCCTATTCCACCTTTACATTTCCCGCTTCATGATCGTCAAGAAGGTTTCGCATCTTGTTAATGTACGGTACCTCCTTTTCATGCATTGCTTGCAACACGAGCTGCCGCTTTTCGGGATCATCTGGCAACGCTGGTTGCAAGTTCTTGAACATATTAAGGCGTGATTGGCTCAACCAGATGACCATTTTTGGCTCTGTCCTCCATAATGACGTATTTTCAAGATCTTGGACTCTGGTTCTAAGCCAGTCAGTAGATTTGCTAGGGTGCGATATCGGGCGGCAGAGAGAATTTTTCCTTTCGTCATCATCGTACACAGCCTCGACATGGGCAATCAAGGCGGCACTAAATACTTGCTGGCAGGTGCGGACAGCCTGAAGAGTGATGTTTTTGCCGTTGAATACGGGAACCGGCTCGTATCCCTTCAGCCCATCAGCCGTACAATCGATATAGAGCGTATCAAGCACAGGATTGAATTCACCGCGTTCCAGAGTCACCTGACTCGTAGTGATCTGTTTCACCCGGCCCATGCGGACGATATTCTTGATCTTTTTAATCTGTTCGTATTCCGCGAAAGATACTGTAGCGCAGCGAAACATGGTAGGCCAGACGTCCTTAGATACGCGCAGCATGACCCCGGATGCTTCTAGACGTTTGAACCAGTCATCTACGGATGTGGCGGCCATGGTCGCTTCGACCCCTAGTCGCATGACCTCTTGTGTCTTCTGTACCTGGACAGATGATTCCGCGGGCTGGAAGAAACTTCGATCCCACATCCAAGAGTCGCGTGGCATGATCCACGTGATTTTTGATGGATCAATGCCCATGCTTAGCATCCACAGGCAGGCATCGATGCCAGTCTTGCCAGCACCAACAACAGTATAATTAGCATAAGGCCGAGAGACTTGAGCCAACTCATTTGGTGTAACAAGTTTCACATCGTCCGCAACACTATAGACAGGCGGGCTCATAGAAGGGACCTTCACACGCATGAAGGTGGCATCGACAATCCGAGTTTTGTTTCCGACAGAATACTTCTTCCCGGTGACAGTGGAGTAGAACTCGCCACCACTAGTATATTCGCAAAGTGGATAGTAAGTGACCCGGTTAGATGGTAGGAGTTGTTGCGTTAGGATCCGCGTATAATAGGCCAGGATCTCATCGCTGCTTGCAAGCTCTGCCAAACCGCTATTCCAGCCAGTCATGTCAATCTTGTCTTCACCAAGGTCTCTGGAATTGACGCCGTAGAAGTTAGATGGCTGGTGGAGGCGGACAAAAGGATAGGCCTTATTCCAGTGACCACCTGGGCGGTTGTAGCGATCAACAATAGCGAACGTTGCGTCCTTATTATCGGTGAACAAGGTGTCGACGAAAGCCATTCCCATGGCTCCTGCACCAACAACAAGATAATCGACAGTAATTATCTCACTCATTTTGACGGTACAAATGGTAAGCGTTCTTGATAAAGAATTTGATGAGTAATAGTGTAGTTGCAGAGGCTTTTGTACAATGTTTGATTGGCTTCAGTTATAGGCTTAGTGAAGTAATCAAGTTTGATACTCATTCAAAGTTAAACAAGCTAACTTAAGAGCGAATGTTGCGAGTTTTGGTGTGAGTTAGTAGTCTATAGTTGAGTTATGAAGGAAGATTGAGGATAAATGAAGTGGAATCTAAAGCAGATATAGAACAGAAAGAGTATCGGATATGGGAAGCTATATATACTCCAAGAAGGCAAGATTCAAGACCTTCAAGCATCTTCTATTTTACTTCTGTCATCTCAGTGCTTCGCGTTGGAGTCAGGGTAATTTCCATCTTTGTTCCTCCATAAACGATAATGTAACTTAAGACGGGGAAGTAACTTCCGTATTCATGATCCCTCCAACGAGTTTCTGAAACATCAAATGTTGCTGCAGGGACAACGCAATCCGGCCGGTATACAATCCATACCGGGCGTCTAATATGGCTATAGATTAATTATGGTGAAGATAAGGTTTTCGAACTTCGAGTATAGGTGGGTAAGATCTTAGGCTTTGCTGTCACAACCCACACCTGGATTCAAGCAATCCTAGGTATTTTATACCAGAACTCACGTGTCCTTGGTGTTCCGGCTGGGTTGTTATGTGACTGACAGTTGTGCGGGGACCCTGGGATGCTCCGGGAATCCGCTTAATCACAGGGGTAGTGGACTTATCGTGTATTCCCGTTAGTCCGAGGGTATATGCTACAGTTGATTTTCGCTGAAATATATGTTTACTAATCGCGTTATTAAGTTTGTTGTACTAGAAGAGTCTCTGGCATTGGCTGTGTGGCTAACTGTACGGAAGGTGAAAGGGTAAATCATATACACCCCGCTTTACTAAAATCTAACTGTTTTTAGAGAATTCATTACTACTATCAGAGATTTGAATATACATTGAGTGGTTTCCATTTGTTATGAGCATCGATACAGGATCGGCATCGGGGCATCAATGTGGGATCGGCATCGGGTCAACTATCAGTCCGATTTTCAGGGTTCTAGCGGGCACGAGCGAGTGGACTCCGAGTAGAACTCGGTAATATTTTAGATGACTATATATTTCGAAGCAATTCAAAAAGATATTAATCTGTATATAGTATAGTATCTTTTTTGAATTCTTAATTTTTAATAATTCTATAATATTAAAGAATCATAGTATTTAAAATAGGAAACATACTATTTTATTTAATAACTATGTCAGCGCAGAATACCATTAGTCAGCCGGGGAAACCCTGGGGCAACTAAGGACCGATTACTTAGCGACTAATAGAAGGTTAATATTAATAAAAACTCAATCTCAGAAATGATTATTAGAAAATAAATATTAATAGAATTCAATTTGAGAATTATCAATTTAATTTATAAAAAGATTATATATTATAATACTATGAAAAGGAATATTAAGAATTTATAATATTGAGATTTGAAAAGGGTAATCTATAAGTAATTAAATATATTTTAAACTAATCAAAGCATAAGATTAGTTTTGACTATAATCTAATATACCTTCTTATATAATCTCTAACTAAGACTACTAGTCCCTTCCTAGTATATTCTTTACTACTGAGCCCTGACAAACTATTTTATTATTATTAATTATAAAATATTCAAGTTCTTCATTTATTTTTGAATTATATCTATTTTATACAACTTTTTAATACTAAAAATATTAAAAATAATATTTATAATTTTCTTTTTCATTGTGAGAAAAATGGAAAATGATAGAATTATAGAGGAATTCTTTATATATATATATTATAGAGAGTTATTATAAATATCTTATCTCTAATAAAAGAATAAAAAGAAAGACTTTAGATAGTACTTCAATATATAAGGGAAATTATATAAAGAAGATAACTATAAAAAAGCAATTATATAATCGGTATGTTATTTCGCTTATATTAATATTATATTACAGAATAATATCTATATAAATTAATTAATTTAATTAGAAAATAGATATATATAGTAATAATAGATTAGATTAACTTAAGATATAATTATAAGAATTATATTCATTTAAAATACTCTGATTGAGAGATGTCATTATTTACTCAAATAAAAGAATCTTTACAAAAAAAGATTTATAACTAAAAAAAAAAATCTTCTTTCAAAAATTTAAACTTTTTTGTAAAAACAAAGTATTGTAAAAACAAAGTATTGTAAAAACAAAGTATTGTAAAAACAAACTATTGTAAAAACAAACTATTGTAAAAACAAAGTATTGTAAAAACAAAGTATTGTAATAAAAAAGTATTATAATAAAAACGTATTATAATAAAAAAGTATTATAATAAAAAATATATTCTAATAAAAAATATATATTATTAAAAAAAAATTTAGTGAAAAATTCAATTCTAATAAAAAAAGTATTATTGGAAGTTGTAGCACGTGCTCTAAGCTACTGTGCATATATCACTTCCACTTCGTAGTTAGATTTTACCTTAGTATAATTAATCTACATAGTTAATAATACATACATTCCATTGACCTGCTTCTTTATTGTGAACAGATTATAAGCCCAATAGCTCTACAATAAAACTAAGGCTAAAAGCTCTTTGAATAGCTTACATTACTAAAATAAAGATTGATAACAAGAAGCTTCTATGCAATATGATATCAATATATGAGATACGCATAGCAAACAGATTGCTGAACAATAACAGTAAAGTAATTATTTATATCATACTTTTTCCTCAAATAAGAAAACTATGAGTTATTACTGAAAAGATTATTCATTCCAGTTTAATATTGAAGAGTATTATCTACTACACAGTGTTCAATATCACTTCAAAAATCATTATCTACAAATCAAAATTCACTATTCTCAATTATTCTGTCTTGAAGAGAATTTCTTCTTTCAAATATTAATACATCCCAATCGGGATAGTGTAGTCTTAAACAGTTCCTCTTCTATTCTTTCATTCTATTATCAATCACGCTTAGGTCATCGACGCAAGTTTTCTACTTATAGAATCTTCAAAATAAACGAAGACACTGGATCCAAGGATTACTTTAAGTATATCCCTTCTTTTATTTAAGAGAATTATAAATGCTGAACTTATTAAATAAGAATTCAATTTTAAGAAAAAGGTTGGTTTTATATATGCGAAAAGATATTGTATGAATATGTATAGATTACAGTAACCAACAAATTAATTCAGGATTTCGAAGAACTTTAAGTCTCTAACGGCAGTGGTAATACTATTATAAATATTCAATTCAACATCGACAAAAAGGCTACTTTTCTTAAGAACGATGCTAGTGTATTATCTTATATCTATCGCTCATTATCTGACGATGATAAGGCTTTAATAGACGAATATAATATAGCAAAAAAACTTTAGGATTATCTAGCCATCAAATACTCCAGAATCGATGATATTATAGTAGACAAGTACCTCCTCAAGATCAAGACCTTCTTTTTCAACAATACCTCTAATATAATTATTATAGGTATATGCCACAAGTTCAAGGATTTTCGATGAAAGCTCTTATCTACGGATGCTTCAGCCGATACTTTGTATACAGATAAATCATTCTTTTAAAGCCTGATCTTATCTCTCCCTAATGAATACAAAGTCATCATTGATATAATCCGTGTTGTCAGTTCTACTCTAAGCATTAACGATAAGATCAAGTATCTACAGATCAAAGAGGCAGAGATCCAGACCTCTGGAAACTCGGCACACCTTGCAAAAGGAAAGAAATATATCCCACCTCATCGCCAGCATAAGACTAGCACAAGCTTGGAGACTGATATATCCATCATCATTTACGAACTCTGCGATAAACCTGGTTATTTAATTCTAAAATGCTTCCAGCTCCATCGCGCCAAGCATCTCTTGAAATCCGATTCAAAGCACAAATAGAAGAGAAGACAATCCACCTCTCCAGTGCGAAAAGACAAATGCAGGGAGCACAAGGCTCATATCGCTGAATCAAGCTCCGATGTTACTGAAAGTGTCGTCGATAATGAGTCTGATTCTGAGCATTGTCATCTCATTAAAGAAAGTATTAGTAAGGCATCCCCATTGCAATGGTATGCTGATACCGGCGCCATTTTACATATATCTGACCAACATTCTCTATTCAGAAGTTTAATTTATACTCCACGACAAAGGATAACGGTTGGTGGGGGAGTTATATACTCGGATGAGTGAGGAACAGTGGATATAATGTGTAAGAATGGAATAAGGATATCATTAGCTGGTGTGCTATATATATCTGGATTGGGGGTTAATCTGCTCTCAGTTAAAAGAATTTGTGAGGTAGGACTTAAGGGTATATTTAGTTTCAAGAAGATGTATTTCATATCAGAAAATGATAAGAATAATAAGATCATTAAAGCAACAATGAAAGATGGGATGTATATTATCTCGCATGTGAAACCAGGATATAAAGATTCTGTATTCTTTACGTTCTCTATAGAGATTATTGATGGGACGAAAGGGGAAGTTGAAGAATTAACCATAACGGAGAAGGAAAGATACCTTATTTGGCATAGACACTTCAATTATCTCGGCCCTAACAAAATCAGGAATCTGCACAAAGTCACTACATTCCAAAGATCTATCAAGATCCCTTCAACTTTTAATATCTATGAAGTATATGCTTTCACAAAGATAACTAATAGAATCCTAAGCCAATTAAATATATAAAAATCTAAAAGACCAGAATTGATTTATTTCGATATTGCTGGCCCTTTTCCAAGGTCCATTCGAGGACACAGATATTTTCTCCTTATTATTGATAGCGCTATAAAAGCAAATTGGGTTATTTTATTAAAATAGAAAAGCGATGTAATACCATTATTGAAAAACTGGAAGCAAGAAATTGAGCTTGCTACAGGTATAGCTGTAATTGCCGCCAGAACCGACAATGCACCAGAGCTCCTTCAAGCCGTTTGGGAATGAAACTCCGACAATAATGAGCTGCAATCGAACTTCTTTTCTAGAATGCTGGTTGTGCAGGTGATGGGGGATAGTTATTTCGGCCGAAATTGGGTTCATCGCAGCTTGTGCACAACCGAAACAATTTCGGCCGAAAATTAAACAAGTGAAACATTAGTTTCTGAAGGTTCCCGAACCGGCTGGGAGACATAAATGCAAAGCATTCATTTTATTCTCTTTGTCTCCTATGTTCAACTTCATACGTGCTATAAGAACTAGTTAAAATCGTGAGGCTGGGTCAGTCTCAGATTGTCACTTTGGTAGAGTACATATTTTTGAGTCAATCATGACGCGCGACCATAAACATTAATCGACTATGGAGTCAGATTCGTGGTGTTGACAAACATAAATATGTACACAAAAATTATCTGAAAGCATACATTGCAGCATAACTCGTTATACGCAAGCACACCAAATCATCAAGGAGATCCTCAAAGATTTTATTTGGTGTTGAAATCGAACACAGCTCGCGAGAAGAGGTACAGGGCAGGATCATTAGACGAGATTCTTTTGCTTGATCGGAGACTTGTAACATCCTAAAAGACAGCATGTGGTGAAGACAGAACACGTATTGAAAGAAGTATGTGAAGAGGTCACCTTTCCCCAGCAAAAAAACAAACGATAGCAAAGCAGCTTTGACTTCATCAATCCATGTAGACTAAGGAATCTTTGATGGCAATCTCAAAAACACTGGATCAAAAGGGGTTCAACCAATGTGGGATCATTCTAAGTTCATTTCCGCATCTCACCAGAAGCCCTCAGGCTATTATACACCTAACCCTTATATTACCTGTTGGTTGATAATTGTAAAGTACTCTGGTCCATTATGGCTTTATTCGTTCTTGATCATTATTATCTATGGGAAGCTAGTAATTAATAGGGAAGCGCTAGGCTAGCGCCGCGCTGGCTAATACAGTGCCCTCTATGATCACATGACCGATATCCCGACACAGTCTTTCAATCCACCCCAAATCTCAGTATCTACAACTTAATCAAGGAAGGCCACACCCCGAAAGATGCACATCATTACTCGCCGCAATCTTGATCTCATTCAAAATCGTACTCCCAGCATCCCTAGCCCCCCTCACATAGATATGTTTAACAAACATCACTGTGCATGTCTTTGGATTCACATCATATCGCTGCACCACCTCATTTTCAGTAAACTCCGTGAACGAGCTTGACGTACTCGAAGTAAATTGATAATTGAGCGTGACGCTCCACTCGGCCAATTTGAAGCCACCGGAAGCCGAGACCTCAATGCCAACGGTGTTTGTCATTTCCTGCGTTTGCGTTTTGGAAACGCCGTATTTGACAGTTTTTGAGCGGCTGGCTTTGGATGAAGTGTCGTTTTCACAGATGGCCTCGGCGACGTAAGAGGCGAGTCTAGTTACTTGGACAAAGGGATTGGAAATTGCTTGGATACTGCGCTTGTCTTCTGGGTCGAAGTAAGCAGGGTTAGGGGTGGAGTATAAACATCATTACGCAGGTAGAGAACCTCAATAGGTATTTTTGGAGTTGAGTATGATTCATTCAGATCTCATTGTTTTTCCCAAGGATTAACTCCTTTCCAGTCAGAAAGACTTTTGGCTCCGTAATCCGTTTCCTTCATAATATCCCCCAATCAAAATCCCATTCCACCCAGACATTGATTCCTTCATGTTTTCTCCCCAATCAAAATCCCATTTCACTGAACCATTCTTTCCTTCGCAATTCCTTCCCAATGAGACGAATCGTATTACACGTACCAAGATCAATGGTCATTTATCAAAGGTGGAGGCATTGACTGCTCTGAAGTCTTGCAAGGCGTAAAATAGAAATTTACTATTTTTTCGAAATCGATTTTTGGAGAACTGGACTATTTGACAAAATAATTAGTACAAAATTAAATTTTAATAACATCTAGAAACCCAACAATCCATACTTACTTGAGCGTCTATAATAAGGACGACAACGCCTATAAGAATGCAAACATGTTTTGCAATCTCAGAGGCAAAAGTACAAAGTACTTTGAGACTCTCGGGGATAGAAATCGGTTGGATAACCTTGGATGCAAAAGTACCAATTACGGCGATGCTTTTGAGTACGATCCAAATAACCGAACAAACAATAAGGAATAGTACGATAAACTCCAAAATTGAGGGAGGAATTCTGAGGATTTGCTGAAGGAAGTTCTTAACATCGTTGGGAGTGGCATTTTGCAACACCTTAGGGCCCGTTCGGATCGATTTTTTAGGCGATGTAGAGCTATATTTGTTGCCAATATAGGCCTAAATGAGTGTTTACCGAACGCTAATGTAGCTCAACAATTTATATTGATTACAAAATTGGAAAAAAGCGTTTTGCCGAATGCTATGTTTGGCTACAAAAAGCTACAAAATGTGAGTCGATAAAATTTGAAAATTTGTATGACAGCCTCGCCAAATCTGTAATGCAACTTTGACCAGCATTTATCAACATATTGTTACTCTACATTTTGTAGGCTACAAATTTCGAACCTATATTCACAAATTTAGGCTAAATTATTAGTCAACATATTATTTTGTCAACAAATTAAAAAAACGATCCGAACGGGCCCTCAGTATAAAGTGTTTGTAAGACATAGAGATAGAATGAGTTCCAGTCTGAAATGTTGGTATCGGCCACCGTGAAAGTGGAAATTGCGAGAATGATTTCGGGGAGAGGTAGATTTGTGAAAAATTTGTTGAAGTTTTGGAAAAAGGCAAAGGCAAGGGCTTTTGTAAGCGTTTCAATCAAGAGCATACCTGACCATAACCTATTTATTGTTAACACCATAGTGAATCTCTTAGGCAGGCTTTGCGAATGTATCAATTGTGCTGATATCTTTGGAATGATTGAATTGTGTTAATGTCTATGGATGATTGAATGATGTTGACCGCTCTGGATGATTGAGTTATTCTAACAACTCTAAATGACTGAATTGTATTGTCAACTTCTTTTGTCCCTTCAGAAGGTTGAATGAGGAGTTCTAAAAGTTGAATAGTTGAAAAGTAGTATGGAGTAGACAAAGTAAGAAGTAGAAGAGTTGTGACTTGTGTTAAGAAGTTGAAAGGAAGTTACTCTGGGGTAGAGAAAAGACTTTATCATTCTTAGAAGAGGCTCGAGCGCCCTTAAGAGAGCCCTTTGAAAGTTCATCAGCTATTAATCCAACTACCTGGAACTACCTGATACATTCCCTCTTCTAAATTGAATTTATTTGTATCCCAAACTTGATTGATTGATGTGAAACTCTCAAGATTGATACTCAACTTATCTCTTCTCAAGATTCCTTGGAAAACTAAACCTAGATTATTTCAATTTCCTTCTACGGTAATCAGATTTAGAATGATGAGCTTTTCATCTTTTACAACGTTAGATACCGCTCCAAAATACCATGAGCTTGTGATTTTGTAACTATTAGTAGGTATCTATTTGATACACATTTCGACAGTCATGTGAGTATGACTTATTAGATAGTCGATCGAAAATTATACAATAAGTCGGGTACCCTACTTTCGGGCCACCCCTGTTTTGGGCCATCCTTTCACACCAAAAATCACTTTTTAGGCCTATTAATATCTCTATCAATATATAATATGATTTAATGAAAATTATATATATATATAATTTAGATCGATTTAAGCCTATTTTGAAATTTTCAGATTTTTAGAATTTTTCTGTATCGAGATCTAGAGCTTCAAAATATCGATTTTTTAATTTATATAAAAATCACATACAAATTTAAAAATTTTATAAAATCTTTAATAACTTTTTAATAACAATTATTAAAAGAAAATCATATATATTTTTGAGATATTTAAACTTAAATCTATATAGAAATTCAAAAAAAAATTTAAAAAAATTAACAGATATAGAAATATAATATATAGTGAATTTAGAATAATATAAATAATCCTTGTTATTTTGAGAGTAATTTTATAAATATTTATTTATAATAGATTTTCTATTTTTTTTGAATCCATTAGATTGAATATATTATAAATTTAAAATAAAATTTTACAATTTATTTTTAGCAATTTTTATTAGAAAGTTATTAAAGATTTTATAGAATTTCTAAATTTGTATAGGATTCTTATATAAATTAAAAAATCGATATTTTAAAGCTTTAGATCTCAATACAGGAAAATCCTGAAAATCTGAAAATTGCAGAATAAACTTAGATCGATTTAAATTATATATAAATAAATTTTCAATAAATTCTATCCTTAAACAAAAAAGTTAAAAATTCCATTTTTGGTATAAAAAGTGGTTGAAAAGTGGCCCAAAATAGGGGTGGCCCGAAAGTAGGGTATCCGATTTATGACAAATTCAGTCAACTTTGAATTTGAAAGAGTGAATTTTGAATTCAATGAAAAATTAATAGTAAAGATTTCACTTGTCTATATAGGATTGAGAATATTGTAAACTAAGTGTCTTATTAAAGAGACTCGTATTATAATTCACTTGGTAGTATGAAGTCAGAGGAGGTGTATGGACATAGGTAAATGACTTCAATTCAAAGGCTGCTGTATCACCTAAGCGAATGCGAAAGAGACTAGCTCTTTCAATAGCCCTTATCTCAGGCCTACTATTTCTTGTACATATCTAGCTCTTTAGACAGAATGTAATATTGATGATTGGGACTCACAATCATACACAATGCCCACGGTTCCGTTTAGGGCACCAGAGGAGAACCTCCAAGCCACAACTTCCCAAAATGTTTTTGAAATTTGAAAACACAATCCCTATACACCCAACCCCAGTATCAAAAAGCCCAATGACCAGAACTCTTTTTCTTCCACAGGACTCGGCGCCTGTAGTTCTGCCCCAGAGTACTGCCGTCAAAACCCGTGCTGCCGAAAAGCTGCTTGTACTCTTGTTTTCCATAAAAGCGTTTCTTCCGGGCTCAAAGTGCTGAAAGACTTCAAATGATAATAACAAAGTGTTTTAAAAGAAGCTACCCGCATGAAATCAAATACACGGCAAAAAGCGAGCGAAAACACCTGCCCTTTTCGAGGAATATTTGCCCATGACGAGGACACCGTTGGAATGCTATCTGAAATCGACATTATTTCCAGATTCGGGTAGTTCATCCGAAGGAATTTGTCTCTCGCAAAGGTTTTATTGTTGAAGGACTCGTGAATGCAATATTTGGTAAGTATTTACAGACGCTAAAACTCAATGTAAGCATGAACTTCATTACACTCTTAATGAGTTTTAGACACCATAATCTGATGTACCTTGCACAACGTAGATTGAAGAAGCATAGCCCTCCTACTTTGCTAGTGTAGTAACTTTTGTTCTGTTAGTCATGTATTTGTTACATAAGTTCTACCTACGCAAACCCCGTCAAATTCGACTAATAGATTTGGAAGCAAAAGCACCGCTCTATAGCGACTTCCCAGAAACAATCAATGTAAGAGTTGAGGCCCCGGCTTATCGCACACTAGCCGAAAACACACCAAAAACCTTCATTTCTTCAACTTTTGAACTATATATTATTTCAATAAATATAGAAACGAAATTATCGAAATTGATATATATTATAATTAATTATTAAAATTATTCAAAAAAATGAATGGATTATTTTTAGTATTTTTTTTGATATAGTTGTAGGTTTTCAAAGTTAGAATTTCCAAAAAATCTAAAAAAATCGATTTTTTTGTATGGGAAAAGCGTTATATGTGATAAATTTCGAAAAATTTCAATTTTGAAAACCTATAACTATATCAAAAAAAATGCTAAAAATAATTCATTCATTTTTTAAGATTTTAAATATAGTAATTTCTTATATAAGAGATTTTCAAATCAACTCTTTAATTATTAAATAAATTATAAAAGAAATAAATTTGTATAGGAAAACGACTTTTTTGCAGGGATTTTGTCACGAAAAAGGGTAGTGTGCGATAAGCCGGGGCCTCAACTCTTACTAACTACTATTAGAGCATTTGGCTGGGCCCAGGAGGTGTCTAAATGAAATATGAACTTACTCGGTGCATCGCAAAGACCATTCTATCTTTTATACTGCATCCATGAATGGCTTGTCCTAGTTATCGACTTACTTTTTGGCGGTCTGGTAGCATTGATAGTAACGTTAAGGCATAACACAAATACGGGCTTCCTTGGATTGGCACTTTTAAAGATTATGTCATTCAACATGTCACTGTCCGCAGTCATCATAAATTGGACGGCTACCGAGACATCCTTAGGCGCTGTCTCACGAATTAAATCATTCGTTCAAATCACTCTTTCTAATAACAAGCCCGAAGAAATGCAAGAAGTACCTTCGAACTGGCCCTCGAAAGGCGAAATCGTTCTATCAGAAGTTACGGCTTCTTATGCACTGGACCAATCCCCTGCTCTTCAAGAAATCAACCTCACTATCACCGCCGGGGGAAAAAATGGAATTTGAGGCCCTTCTGATCCTGGAAAACCATCCTTCGTAGCGCTACTCCTCCATACGCTAGATATCAACAATGGAACGATTACCGTTGATGGCATCAACTTACTCAGAACCACCGGCAATGTCCTCCGAGAACGCTTAAATACGATCCCTCAAGAGCCAATCTTCATCAAAGGTACGATCCTCCAAAACCTTGACACCTCTTCCCCCACCAAGGCCCAAGAAGACCTCGAAAAGCTCGGCCTTTGGACCCTCATCTTTAATACTGGTGGTCTTGATGTGCATATGGAAGCAGAAAGCTTGTTATCTTATGGACAACGGCAGATTTTCTGTTTGGCCGGAGCGATGCTTCGGCAGTCGAAGGTTGTGATTATTGATCAGGCGACAGCGAATGTGGATGTAGGAACTGAGTAGGTGATGCAGAGGGCTATAGAGGAGCATTTTGTTGGGTGTACGGTTATTGCTGTGGCGCATCGATTAGATACTATAAGGGTGTTTGATAGGGTTGTGATGCTTGAAGAGGGTAAGATTGTGGAGTGTGGGGATCCTGATGTTCTTTTGAAGGAAAAAGGAGGGAAGTTTAAAGCTTTGTGGGAGTCTCAGTCTGGGTAGTTTGTTGGCTGGGTAGGGTGGGGTGCGTTGCAATCTCGTTTGTTAAAGATGAGTTGGAACTACGTAACTTTTAGAAAGTTACAAAGAGATTCAATGATGCGATGGCCTGTATCTCTTTGAATACTCTAACCAATACACAACGCTAAACCGCTACCAGAGATCCCATCGAGCCCTATGGTATCTTGAACGTGTAAAGTTTCGCTTTCAAATAAAAGAGTTCGTTTATCTACCGAGGGGTGGTTCACCAACTAAAGTAAATTATGCGATCCACAATTTACGATAGAGAGTATATAAACGTATCTCGACTTCGACTAAGTCAGGAGATAGATCAAGTAATTATGGATTAATCATGGGGCAAATAATGCTGATAATACTGTGGCTTTAATGACACCGGAGGAAGCTGGAAATGGGCGCCCACGATCATACTCTACATCTGAGCTTAATCCCTTTTAGAAAGCTCTATTGGGGAGAATAAAAGATATTTGTTGGGAATTATAGCCACAGTACAATCTTAAGCAGAGACACGCTAGAGTGGAGTACTTATTCATGACTTTCTATTTGATAAATGTTCAGAAATGATCATTTTGGGGGGGTTTTTTTTAAAGCTGTGGCTTTTTTGAATTGTGGGCTACTATGCAAATTTCTTCTCTCGAAAATCAATTTTACTTTATTTCACTTGATGATCTTATTATGCAACTGCATTTCGATGTTCAAATGAGTTGTATTTCTACCTTGCCGTCTATACTGAAAGTACTACAGCCTAAATCCTGATAACAATCTTACCCTGGTGCTTAGTTCCATCATAGAGCGCGTCAAACGCGGCTTGAGAGTCGTTGAACGAAAATACGCCTGGATCTATAATTCCTTTCAGATCAATTTTCTTCGCTTCCAAGAAGTCGCAAACGTCTCGGTGGTCTTTCTTGTCGCCAACCATTATTCCCCTGGAGAGATTGATTAGTACTTGCGATAACTAAGTCTGAATTTTCAATTAACGTACCTTATAACCAAGGACTTTTGCAGAGTTGGAGAGAACAGATCTGGGGTCTGATCCGCTTTAAGACCGCCTAAAAATCCGACCATAGAAAGCACACCTCTTCTTGCGAGAGCAGTAAGACTCTGAGCAGCTTGTGTCGGTCCCACGTTATCGACCACAATGTCAACTCCCCGGCCATTCGTGAGCTTGATAGCCTCTTCTTCCCACTTAGGATACGTGCGATAGTTAATCGTTTCGACCTCGCCCGCTTTTCCGGCTGCTTTTGCGATGTCGAGTTTCTTGTCCGAGGAAGAAGTAATGATGGGTTTGATACCTGCACCCAAGCATATTAACAATGCAAAAGAGCTCACCCCGCCGGTGCCTATTGATTTCTCAACAATGCTGATGGCACAGGATAAAACTGAATCTTACCTTGAAGAAGAGCGGTTCCTTTGTTTCTCGGCATGTCTAGAGCAGTCCATGCAGTCACACCTGCGCAGGTGATAGTTGAACCCTGGATAAGATATTAATTAGCAATCTCCAAATGTACTCGCCGAAGAAATATCTTAATTCACCTCCTCCCATGAAAGGTGATTTGGGAGGTGAAAAAGCACGTCCTGGTGGAACACGGCATATTCTCGCAAGACACCGTCGATATCACCTCCCAAAACTGATATATCATCTCTTGTACCGTCTACGTTATAGAGGTCAAAGATTGGAGCAACTGGGTCCCCAACTTTGAAGTTATGGACCTCGGAACCAACTTTCATGACTTCTGCTGCGCAATCACTGGCGGGGACCCCACGATCTATGACCTCAGCTGGATATTTCCCATGCATCATTGCTACATCTCTGTAGTTTAGCGATACTGCATGAATCTTGATGAGGACATCGTTTGGACCAAGTGTTGCTGGAATCTCCTCGGTAGTTTGCTCGAGTGTGGTAGGAGTGGTGCCAACCGTGCGACGGAAGGCCTTGTAAGTTTTTGGGAGGGCTGCCATGGTAAGAATTATTGATGAGAGGCTACAGCTTTTTGAAGAAGATGTTGTATGCATACATCAAAATCAGCGAGAGGTCTACTTTATATACCTTGATAGTCTGAAAAGAGACTTAACGTCGTGGTTGAAGACCGCGGCGGAAGAGTGTAGCTGTACGCAGGCGCTTTCACAGAAGATATTGACGTGAGTAATGATTTTGTTCGTCCTAATTACCAAGGTCTAAGATCTAAGTTTTTCGTGGTCAATTAGTGTTGATACTAAAGGAGTCTCGTCCGCCGCGGTGACGGAACCTTCGGAATTCTCCACTTTAAAAATAACGAAGTAACAAACGACTCCCCTCAACTTTGCAAAACTTTGATCCGTTAAAGCGTGCTTTTTTTAACCGAAAGAATAACGTGATTTATCATCGAGTGTATTATATTATCAAATGAATCACTTCAAAATCATATTAAACTTGAGACTCTATTGGTATCTGAATTTCCCATATACATAAGTCAATGGCCTTATATTATTTGCCTACTGTAGTAGATATCTTCAGTTTGTCTCCAAGTACCTTGATTATTATTGTTACTATTTGATACTAATATCTAAGACCGAAAGCGACAGTCTTTAGTGAGTGAAGGGGGACTGCCGGATTATTACAATGTTCAGAGTTTTGATAATAACGTACTTGAATTCACAAGACTGAGCTATACTCGTGTGTCAACTTCTAATGTTTGAAGCAAAATAAGTCAATGGAGCTGTAGAGCAGCAGTGCATAGCGAGTGGAGGTTGTGATAGAAATTGACAGACTAAGTAGGTATCTCGATAGCTAGAAGCAAAATGAACTAAATATTCATCTTGGTTTTTGAATTGTAATAAGCTTTACTTGAAACATAGATGGAGCGAATTTGGCATTAGCGACTGTTTTTTTATTATGAACATTTTCAAAGCTCTGAGACCGGGACCTAATATCGTTATAAAAGGTCGGAGTATCATACTCATGAAGATGTTTGAGAACGTTTCTGGCGATTATACAAAACGACCATGGCTGTGCATCGTCTTGTAAATCACACCTCCGCCAGACATGGATCTATGATCAAGATCTATGCTATCGAGGAAGATCCGATAAGAACAACGACATACTTTTCAAAAGAGCGCTGTGGAATATATGGTTGAGACGAGGGCCTCTTTGCACTATATAAGTAAAATTCATTTTAAATGATTCGGAACACGCGTTGGACTTATGGATTTTGTCAGGAATATTTATTGCACAGAATGTTCCCGGCTTCAATTCCAGCTTCGCTAATTTCGCTAATGGAGATCTCCCCTAAATCCCAAGTAATGTTATTACATTAAAGCCACTTGACTTGAAATACAGTGATAGTCAAAATTCCTGATATTCAAGAGTGATAATTCTCATGATACTAGACTATATCAGTGTTCTCGATAGTCCAGACCGTTGAGAATAATGCTAGAAACGAAGGGTGTGAGAACCACATTGCAATTGGCAGTAAAGCTGTAATTCAGAAAAAGGCTTTGGATTGAGGACTTGAATGTTAGGCCTGAAACATATTGAATTAAGCAATGAATCGGATAGAAATTCTGCCAATAAAAGATACTGAATAATAATTGGGTATTTGCTTTGCAAAATCACATGTGAACCTGCCGCCTATTGATTTAAATACATCGAATTCCAAAGTATCACTTGTCTTCAAAATTATTGCGCACCCAAAGTTTGTAGTGCTGCCCTTAACTCCTTTACTGCCGTTTCAGCATCCTCAAAATTCAAGGCTGAAATTGCCCATCTTGCATGTTTTTGTGCTTTAGCAATTGCTTCATCGTCCGTATTTAATTGACCGCGAGCTTGTGTGATTGGGGGTACTATTGGTGCAGTAAAATTATTTGATGGGGGAGGTCCAGGTTGATAGGTCTGGTTGGTAGGTTGTACATGTGAATTTCCATGGTCCGATGGTGGAGGTTGACGATAAAAGTCTTGAGGTGCAGTAACTGACGGTTGTTCCCCAGGTAAAGTTGGGGGCGGAAAGGATTGGAAATCTGGAGATGGTTTCATCCCGGGAGAGATACCAGGTGCTGCAAGAGAAGATGTATCCGGTAAACCAAGATCGAACGTGGTATCTGGAGCGGGAGCTGTTGGTAAAGTTGCATCTCGAGGTTCAGATGTAAAGGTTGGAACTTCTGGAAAATATCCTCCTCCTATAGATCCATTCCTATCTTTCGGGGATGGCTCGAGAGGGGACACATTATCGTCTTGGACTGCAGTATATGGAAAACCATCTCGAGGATATGGTTCAAATGGAGCCGATTCATTGTTTGGCGATCCATGAGCAGATACTTGTTTAGAGGGATGTAAAGATCGATCTAATGATGATTGCCTTGCTAACTTTGCTTCCAATTGATCTTGCTCATCGGTGACATCTTCCACAGAAGCTTGTTGTGCTTTCTGTTCCCCCAACAACTGTACCTCTGGATCATTTGGATCTAATGGTGGTAGTTCATCCTTGGGAGTTGGTTGTGGTTTGGGATTAGATTCATTAGGATCTTTTCCTTCTTTCAATGCTTTAACGATACGAACTGCGTTCCATTTTGCATACTTGATCTTGGCTTGAGTTTCGGCATCTGGGGGTGACCAGACATTCAATAGTTCCAGGAAGGTTGCTGCGGCTTGAAAAGTTTCCGCAGTTTGTCTAGAGATCGTCAGTCAATGTGTAAGAAGAATAGAACTATCAAGATCGTACTTTGTGACTTTATTTGCTTCCACAGCTCGATCTGCCCTTGAAAATATTTCCAACCCAAATTGTTCGCAATATGCCTGACCTGCAGTATCATCCATAATTGCATCGTTATTTGGATTCTCGGATTTTATCTGCCATGATTTAACTATAGTTCGATTCGCAGACAAGGGATTATCATACCCTCTCAAGTTTTTCCATCAAAGTAGTAGTATATTGTAGTGTCTCTGCATCTCCAGTATGCAGTCCTTTCGAAAGTATCTGGTTGACGATCCAGTATTCACCTGTGGGAATGGTAATGTTAGAATTTGAGTTGTGCGATATGGACTTTAAAACGTACACCAATATGATATAACCGGCTTCGCATTTTCGAGCTGTGCCGCCTTGATAATAAATCGAGTTAAGTCTGCGGTCTTCAACTTTGGGGGGATTTGTGACGCCATTATTGACTATGGCTGTTGAGTTGCAGAGTGGTGACTCGGTGAGTATAAGTAGGGTGGGATATGATTAGAGACGGATGAGAAAGCTTGCGCTGCATATAAGATTTGCACTTGAGTTGAGAGCAGCAGCGAGGTTGAGTATAAGAATACTTGTTGATTTGTTAAAAGATCTACCTAGACTTCTCTTTGTGAATGGTATAGTGAATGGTATGATGAGAATGCACGGCGATGCGATGCGATGCGATGCTAGAACAGTAAATCCAGCCTTACGATTGAATATGATAACCCCGCCCCTCACTAATTGAATTCTGCCATTTCACCGCTCAATTAACGCTAAAGTAGCAGTACGGACGGGAAGCCACTAGTAGTACCTAGTACTCTGTAGGTATTTTACCCCGGATTTCATTTGATAATGATACCTCATCCAAATTCATCCACCTCGTATCGTAATACACATCTTGCGACTGTGGCCTTTTCGCATACATAAATACAACCAACGCCTTCACATACTGCCACTCTGTTTTTCTTCTTACATGTATCGATAAACTTCAATAGCTCCTACAGCTACAGGTAGCAATTACAATTTACAATTATTTAAAATGGTTAATACTGGAGTCATTTCAACTGCAGCTGCGGCTTTGCTGTGTGCTTTGCCCGCAGTTCATGCTGGATTGTACCCAAAGAGTTCAGCTGTTTTGTCAATTAATGGGAAGGATTATGATCGGATGATTGCTCAATCAAACCATACTTCCGTAGGTATTCCCCCGATCCTCAATCACTCTATTGGCACATCAGTCTTTAACCTTCCGTCATACAGATCGTTGAATTTTATGCTCCATGGTGTGGACATTGCAAGAACCTTCAACCAGCTTACGAAAAAGCCGCCAAGAGTCTTGCTGGTCTCGCGAAAGTAGCAGCAGTCAATTGCGATGAAGAATCGAATAAAGCTTTCTGCGGAGGATTCGGTGTTCAAGGTTTCCCTACTCTCAAGATTGTTAAACCTGGAAGCAAACCCGGAAAGCCAATCGTTGAAGATTACAATGGACCACGAACTGCGAAAGGAATTGTCGATGCAGTAGTCGATAAAATTCCAAATCTTGTAAAGAGAGTTACAGATAAAGATTTGGAGAGTTTTTTGGCCGATGCGAACGACACGGCGAAGGCAATTTTATTTACCGACAAAGGAAAGACAAGCGCAACATTGAAAGCCATTGCCATTGATTTCAAGGGCAGTATCAAGGTGGCACAGATCAGAAACACAGAGAAAGCTTCCATTGAATTATTTGGCATCACTGAATTTCCTACACTTATTTTGTTACCTGGTGGAGAAGCAGCTGAAGGAATTGTGTATGATGGAGAATTGAAGAAGGATGGCATGGTCAAATTTCTTACACAAGCTGCCGAACCAAATCCAGATCCCCCAGCAGCAAAGGCTAAAGCTTCCAAATCCAAAACAAACAAAAAGTCTTCCGCAAAAGCAAAGGAATCTTTCGAAGCAGCATCGGAATCTCACGCCAAATCCGAAAAGCCTGTCACTCAAACAGATGAAACATTAGGAAATCAACCCACTGAATCACCATCACCAGAAATTGAAACGGAGAAACCGATTGTACTTCCACCAGCGCCTGCAATTCCTATTCTGACTTCTGAAACCGACCTCAAGAAGAATTGTCTTGGTCCTAAAACCGGTACATGTATTCTTGCACTTCTTCCAGATACCTCGAATGAGATCACGGGTTTAGCTTCTACATCATTGGCCGAAGTTTCCCATAAACATCATTTACATCAACGAAAGTTATTCCCATTCTATATTCTTCAAGCCGAAAACCCTGGGTTCTCTCAAGTCAAAGAAACTTTAGGGTTGAAAGGCGATGCTGAAATCATTGCTCTCAATGGGCGACGAAATTGGTTTCGTGCCCTCCCTAGCAAGGGCGACTCCCTAGTTTCTGAGGATGTGACAATCGAAGCAATTGAGAATTGGGTTGACGCCATCAGATTAGGTGAAGGCGAGAAGAAGAAGATTCCTGAGGGACTCATTCCTGAAGAGGTTGAGGAAACTGTTGTGGAAGAAGCAGCTCCAGAACCAGAACCAAAAGCTGCAGATGAGCCTATGATTGTCATTGAGGAGCTCCCGGAAGATTGGGAACCACCAACTCCAGAGCCCGAGATCAAACATGGAGAACTTTAAGCAGGTGTTTGCTAGGGAATCTCAGAGTTCTTAGGACGAATTCGGTTTCACGAGTTCTCCTGGAACGTTAGTTTGCAGCATTTGTTTTTAGTTTGCATAGTAATAGTAAAAAATATACCTTCATTCATTTTGTGAATGTATGAGGCATGCGCCAAACTTCTATTAATCATCACACGGTTCCCTTGATGTAATGTTTTTCCATTCCTGCCATCCTATCCCATTTCCATTATGACGCCATTTAAACACTTGGGTATCATCTAATGATGCTGTTCTTCCCTCGTATGATGTACAGATCTGGCCCTACTAAGCCATTGCACCACTCAATATTTTCTTCCCTCTAGTTCTAATCACTCCATCTAGAATTTCTCTGACTTGTTTACACCCATCCACTCCCACAGCCAACATGCCCTCCAATCTACCGGCTTGTACCCTTGTCTCCATGACCAATGCCACGACTCCATCACCATCGCCTTCTCCAGCTGTCGCAACCGTGAGGAATGGTAATTCTTGCTCCTCACCCAAATTTAAATCCAATAGCGGGTCTGCTTTCTCATCATTACTCGAGTATGAAGATGTAGAACCAGCTGTACAAGCGCAAATATAAGAAGGCATTGGAATACCAGCGTCGATTAAGGCAAGAGTCGAGGCATTGATAAGAGCAGAGAGAAGCGAGCCATCTAATGATAAGATGTGAAGGGAAATGAGGATTGTCGAATGAGAAGTCAAAGTGGTAAGAAGATGAGGAGTGAAGGTTGTGGATAAGGTATTGGAAAGTTCTTGAATACGTCTGCGGTGAACCTGATTAGTTTCCATTCCACTCGAGCCAGGACAGTTGAGATTCGCAATATGTAGCGAATTAAAGGAGACTTACTTATCATTCCTGCCATACTTCTTCCTATCCACGCCTGCAAAGCCTGCGAAACTGATCTCCACTCTTACTTCCGCTTTTTCCCCCGCATTATTACTTCCACCACCGCCAATTGATCGTAATTTTGAGGGATCGCAAGGTCCGGTCACTGTGCAGAGAACTTGGGTATTGCCCATTGAAAGATACGAAGATCCATCGGAGGACGGCTGAGTTGAGATTTGTGCTGTAAGACGGCGAAGTTCATTCCATCTGCGACCGTCAAGGCGAAGGAGAGCAAGAGAGTAGGTTGAAGTGTCGAGAGGCATGATTGTGATCTTGAGGAGGGCGTCAAAGGGAATATGTAATGGGATGTTCGCGGACACAAACTGACAAAGTATGTGAATTCTCTATGGACCAGAGGTTATGCCAATGACCTTCTGCTGAGGTGGGGAACGTATAAGAGGCAACGATGTGAATGATACAAGTCTTTCTTGAAAGCTTCCAATTCGTGAAGCTCAAAAAGCTTTGGTAACAAATTATTTTTGTTGATCTTAGGCTTCGTAGATTAGATAAGATTAGATGTGAGGGTATTAGTCAGCTCAATATCTACTCCTCTAGATGACCTTCTCAATATCTATTCAAAGGAGTATGTTTTCTCTCATCATTCACGGAGGGAATCTAGGTATTTGAGCCCCCGCCATGATATGTATCAATCAATGAACACCAATGTCTCTGTATTCATAGTATAAGCGTACTACTTGATTCCAATTTTTCTCGTCCATCACAGCAGTAAGTACTTGCGTGTCTCGTGTGTTCTCATCTTCATACTATCTGACTCTAAGTGAATGCTCAAACAGTTGATCTATTTGGCTTGTCCCTTCAATTTACTTTACAGAACGTTGCATCGGTCTGTCTTTCGGAAAACTCTCCCTACAAGGGTTATACAAACATATTTTTGTACCCCAATCTCACAAGGCTTGAGCTTCGAAATCTCCGTAGTTGTTTCAGAGTCGAGATCCTTCAGCGTCGAAATCCTTCAGCGATACGTTCTTGAACTTCAAGATGTCTCCTTTCTCATTGGTCTCTTCCAAAAAAGATCTATATTAAAAAGTTTCCAGCCGCAGATTCAATGGAACAATTCGGCGCTTCAAAATATTTCTCGATGATATTTGACGAGTCATAGCATAAGGAGTCATTACCACCTCATTCGTTTATCTTCCTTGTGCCTTCAATGAATATTTTTAGATTTAGCAAATCTTCGGTAGAAACTCACTGCCCACATCCTGCAAAGTCAATACTTCTTCGATCTTTCTTACTCAATGTTTTCAGATATCTTTCTATAATAACACGCCGATGGATATCTACAAGCAAAACTTTTCGAAAAGTGGTTTATGCTTGAACACATCCGTTGAGACTCAACCAGGTCTTGAGGTACAAGATGCTTCTTCACGGAAAACATGGCCATGCTCATCACAGGAAACCCGCTCTAAAATACAGGGTGAAAAGGGTGCAATATTAGAGCGTAGGCAAATCGCGGGGTTATCGATCGGAACATTTTGGGCTTTGGTAGTCTTACTATGTCTCATTGTCGGAGGTGGAATAAGTGGAGGTGTAGTAGCTGGGATTGCGGCACAAAGGAATGAATGCAAGGGGTAGCTTAAGCCTATGAGACATTGATGGATTGCTTTTAATCTATTATCTTAGCACAGTTATCAACACGAGTTCGGGGTCAGAGAATTCTGCCGCTGTGGTATCATCGACAACAACAAGCGCCATATATTCCACGAGTACCAGAAATTCAATAGCATCTTCAACCACAAGCTCTGGACTGATTATAGATAATTCAAATATAGCTTCATCATCTACGACGTCATCCGCGCCATTTAATCCATCAGTATCGACTGCGCCAGCCTCCCACTGCTCCGATGAATTTTCCACATTTAATGATTCTCTCGTTCAGCCTCTCTCTTCAGAGGGTTCGGCTGTCAACTTATCAGGCATACCGCAGACTTTTCGCGTCGCTTGTTACACAAACTATCCGTCTGGCGCTCAATATGGAAATCCAGGGATCCATGACATCATGAAGATATATATGCCGGATCTAATTCAGTGTATGATGGCCTGCGCAGAGTATAACGCGGGTTACTCTACCAATTTGCAAGGTGGGATCGACGTAGGAGGGGGCTTATGTAGGGCGGTCAGTATGGTAATAAAGGATGGGGAGTTTTGTTATTTGAAGAATGGGACTGGTGTTAACAACACGGCGAATAGTGGGGGTGAGGCAGTCCGAAAAGATAGTGCTATCTTGCAATAAGTAAGGAGTCATATACACAGGGTAATTCAAATGGAAGCACCAAAAATTCAATAAAATATCTTCATTATCATTATCTCGAATCGAGCTTCATAACACCACGTACATCCTGGGAATCTTTCATATCCATAAACCATAACATCATGCACCCCAATTACTCCAAAGCAAAACATCTATCTGTACTATCTGCATTATTGCCCCACCAATTTGGCATGGTAACGACCTTGCCTGCGCCAAAGAACAAGAAAATCAATAACATGTTCAAATTGAATCCTGCATCGAAAGCAGCAGCAAGGATGTAATTATATCGTGCCCACATCTCATATCTATATCTGTACGCCCAGTAGGCAACAATGAAACCACCAATAATGGAAGAAGTGTATCCAGTAGAGATGTTTCCGTAAAATGTAGAAAGACCAGAGAAGAAAATGGTGGTATTGAAGAGATGAAATTTAGCGTTGGGAAAGCGACGGTGGAGAACATAAATGATGGGTGGGCAAAGTGCTCCAACAAGGAACCCGTATGGAAGAGGTTTGAAAATAGGCAACTGAAAGAGGCGTAGAGGTCCGATGAGAACATATTGCGTGCTAGTAGTCAACGTAGTAGCGAGACCTTGTCCAGTCCATTGATGTGTTGGATCTGTTACAGCACCACTCAAATAATCCGCTTTTGAACTGAGTACCCATTTTACGACACCATAATTGATTGGAATACCAATGAAACAACCGAAGACTTGAGCAAAGAAGGTGTCTCGAGGAGGAATATGCATATAGTGACCAATTTTCTGATCTTGAAGCATAAGTTGTGCACGATACCATGCATCACCGGCGAGGGATGAGTAAACCGATGCACCCGAAGGATTCTTGTGTCCGTCGACCGCGTTAACCATCAGGCCATACAAGAGTTCGTTGAAGGTACCGATTGGAAGTTGAAAGTTGGAAAGGGCATATAGCCAGCCAAGCGGGATAACGACCACAACACCTGTAAGAACCGCAATGAAATAAGTCCATAGAGGAATGAAAAGATTGCCGGTGCCCAAGATTACCATCATAATGACAAAGGTAATAAGGAAAAGAATCAATGACCACCACCAAGGAACTTCTTTATAAGAACGTTGGAGGATATTCAATTGGTCGCCATATTGATGGTTGATGGTTTCTCCCTCGACTTTGTTCTTACGACGAGCGTTCAATTTTTTAAGTGTATCTCTGATTTGTGTGAATCCAAAGAAACAAATCCAACTGATACCGGAGGTGTATGCTGCATAATCGAAGAACATGTTCCAAAGTTGTTGAGTACCAACGTAGATTGGCCCGTACTCCTCGTAAGCAGTTTCATTGAGTGTGGCTTGAGGAGTGATGAGCTTGGTGGTAGGATAAGAAGTTCCATTTTCTGATGACTCATTAGTTTTTATCAAAATATTATTCTGGACATGTGACATACCCATGAAGAGACGATTAGACATCAACTCAGGCTTCCAACTACCCAGACTTCCCCATTTCGCGGCCGGAAGCAATATCCAACAGTTGACTACAAAAGCCAGGAAGATGATTACTTGAGTCCACCAAGGAGTTACGAACAAGCTGTTGGAATTACTCAAACTAGCAATACTTGACCAATCAAGTGTCAGATTTAAGAAACCCATTCCCCCCAAACCTGAGCCCATGAAATTCGCAACCTTGTTCTTTGGGGCAACCCAACAGAGGAATGCCAAGGACCCAAGCATTGGAAACACGAACTCTGGGAGGAATTGCCATAGAGTGATTCCTGCAAGAACTCCAAAGAATACTCTCATCTGTTTCTTTGAAACACGGGATGGATGTTGTCTCTGCTTCTTTTGAGTTTCAAAGAGAGCAGTCTGACAGAGTCTATGAAATTCAAAGTTAGCGATCATCATTCTCTAACATTCTCACTACGTCCCGCTGCAAAAGAACAAGCTGGAATAGAGCAGTGTAAAAGCCTAGTTGAGACAGGAGCAGTAGGATTGAAAGGACGTCGAAAAAAGTCTTGAACTTACGCTTGATACCATGGGTATACAGGATCATAGAGCAAGAATTGTCTAGCAATAGCTGCGAAAGAATACCCAATGTATACTACGGACCACATAAAGAATATCGCAACTGCTGGATTAATGGTGATTCCAAAGTAGAGCTCGGCGATAGAAATTGGGGCGTAGGCCAAGTTGTAAGTGGCACCAGATGCTGCAGAAATGGTAACCAACACATGTTCCTTTGTTCCCCATGGACCTGGATTCAGACTAAAGCTTCCTCCAAATGGTAACCAGATGGTCTTGGCTGGAAGAACCTTTGCTAGCCAAACACCAACATAATTCGAACAGATTTGAACGAAGAAGACGGAGTATGGAGCGGATGTGGTACGGAAATGGCTCATTTGTGATAAGAAAGCTCCCGGTGCGACGAATATCAGGGTCAGAAGAAAATAGCGGAACGTGATTGTAGGTTCGGTAGGATCATCCTCGAGACTGACAATTCGGCGAACTTGCCATGGAATATCCTTAAGTAATGGATCGTCATCACCAAACCTTCCTGATGTTGGTGTCGCCTTTTCGATGTCGAGAGGTGAACTTTCAACGATAGGTGAGGACTCTTTGACATTTGTTTCGGGATCGATTTTCTCAGTTGGATTACCATTTTCCTCAATGGATTTACTGATTTCGTCGGTGCCAGTAACACTCGATGCTACCCCATCATTTTGATGATCGACGGATGCGGGGGTGATGTTGTCCTCCTGCTGCCGAGGAAAGAGGCGGCTTCTCAAAGATGAAAACCCCATTTCTCCAAGACTGAATGTTGAAACAAGAGAAAATACCAAGAGATGTGAAATGTAAGTGAGGCATGGCAAAAGTTACAAGAACTAGTATATACGCAAGAGAAGTCTCATACCGCCACTAAGCGTGTTCGACATGGAAAAAATTGATCCATCGGTATTGCACCATTTGCCATTCTTATCGCATACTAATTATTAGATTACCAAACGAATATCATTTCGATTTGTGGAACTGGCCGTGCTAAGGTCCCTTAGTACACCCGTGAATAGCCCACAGCGGTGGGAATTTAACGGGACGTAGAATTCTTAAGAAGTGATCGAGCTCGTCGAGCTAACAATACTGGTAGGGATTTTAGATCTCACGGATCAAGATTTTGGTGTTGAGATTTGACCGTTGTGGGTATAAGTTGAATAAAGTATGGATATATCATGAATAATGAATGATTTTATTTGTTCGTTTAATGCTGAACATAGATGAAGGGGGTAAAGAATACACATCACTGGTATGCTAACATTTTAAGCTTAATTGAATTCTCGACCAAACCGATGAAAACATATCAAACTATTATTCATATATCGGAGAAAAGATTCCTATTTAGATGATTACAAAGTCACAACAGCATTTTTGAAAATGACGTGCTTTTCATAACTCCACAATCATTGAAAATTTTCCATAGAATAGGAAAATGGTGGTGAACAATTACAGAGAACGAACATAGTCCATACGTAAGAAATGAACAGATTGGAAAGTGTGGGAAAGTATATCAACAGTGCAAACGTCGATAATAGTGGGAAGTCTTCGGGATTTGATAGTTAGCCGTTGATGGTCTGGCCGTTAGTGATGGATCATGGAATGATATGATATTGGTGGCAAGAACATGTAAGAGGATATCGACTGATTCAATTTAGGTGTCCGCCAGTCCGAAATCCGGCATTTGTACGGGGTGTGAAGTTGAAAACCCAATCTGCCAACATTTATGAGGAAGCCCAATGATATCAAAACGTCAGCCCTGAGGGAGTTTTACCAGAATTCAGGATATATCGGAATCATGCTCGCATTGGCACGTATATCGGAAAACATCCGAACAATATGTAGAAGAAAGTTTCCACGAACTCAAAGGGGAATTGATCATGTTCGTATTGGAAACATACAGTTGGCGGCGGCACAAAGTAAAGTAACGTTACAATATGAGATAGTTTCAAAGTCTCTTTATATGTAATGTTCTCTCCTCATTGAAGAGAATGCATATACGGGGGTTAACATCTGCATTCAGCATTTCCTACAGAATCCTACTTAACTTCAAAAGGTGCAATGGCAAGGAATCATTAGATGATTGCAGTTAATTTCGTATTCTGCCGACATCCCGAAATGTAGTTGATGAGTCCATTTTAATGTTATTTAAATAAAGTTGGTGATGAAAGATAATTCTCCATCACGTTGATTGCCAGTGTCAAGTCAGGGGCCGGTTTCCCATAAAACTCAGGAAATGATGCATCAAGGTTGATGTGAGAGCAATAATTATAGGATCTATCAAGAAAAGGTACAATTCCATATTTATATTGAATATGACTGTGTAAGACATCGTCTTGATGAATTATCTGCTTACTTTCTTTCCATCACATATAAGCCTTTTCGTGCATCCGAAGGACGGTAGGCTTACTTTGCTCTGAACAAGCCTATGAGTATTCCGGGTCTAGTGCTCACACGCCACAACTTAATTTGAACCTACTGGGTAATATACATTCAATTACAATACTAGACATAAAATAAGGGCCGGAACCCACTTTTTCTAATTTTAGCATTATTGATATATGGGGTAAAGTAAAGATATAAATTTATTCTTTCTTTTTAAAAATCTGGTTTTCAGATATACTATCGCCTAACTATTTTTGAAACTATTCCCATAAATTTTATTAATATTATAGCATTCTAATACTTTGTATACTACCTTTCAATATCGATACATACTTTTATACATCTTGATATACTCTTTATTAAAGAATCGAAAAAAACCTTATCTAAAGCTTCCCATAATACTTTCAAGTACTCCTTCAATTTCTTTATATTTTACTCTCCATATCCTATAGATTCTATAAATTCTGAATATAGTTATATCATTCTATACTTCAATATTCATCAGGCATTTTTAATAAGATTAAAATCTGAAGAATAGAAAGGCCAATTAATAATTTGAATATTATTATCAATAAACTAATCCCATATACTATAAGCTATATATATAAGCACATTATTCTATATAAAAATAAGAGATTTATAATACTCCTCAAAAAGCATATCTTCCAAAACCTGAATATATGAATTTGCAGAATACCTATACTTCTTAGCCTCCCAATCCCATTTCATTATATATAATAAAGTCCTTCTATCACCCCAAAAAACTACCTATACAATAATCTTAATATCCCATTTAGATTTATAAATAATAACTAAAGCAGAATCCTATTTCTAAACAGGAATTCCGAACATCCATTCAATATC
The DNA here is from genome assembly GCF_014898535.1 of Botrytis deweyae. NCBI lineage: Eukaryota > Fungi > Ascomycota > Leotiomycetes > Helotiales > Sclerotiniaceae > Botrytis > Botrytis deweyae. The sequence goes on from NW_024066239.1 coordinate 39,637, forward strand.
TTTTCTATTCTTATGCTTAGCGGAATACTTATTATTCTGTATATAAATCTTTCATTTTTCAATATCCCAATACACTCAATATTTGCATTAATCTAATCTCAGCCTAGTATACTCCTCTTTAAACTCAGAATACTTTTTAGTATACCAATAAATAATTTCATAAAGTCTACACAAATCCTTAATATAAATATTACTCATTTTTAGATCTATCTCTTATCAATATATTTCAAACTTTGCTTTAGAATATAAGTATACATATTATAGCATCGATTTATAATCTCAAAGGGAATACTTAAGATTTGTCACGGGGCAGGCAGGCGGGATCAGGAATCTATATTTGACAGTACTGAGAACAATAGATACAGAGTATAGATTAAAATATAACTTAAAGAGCTATAATATAGAATCTTCTAATATAAAGATATACAAAGTTTTTATTTGTAAGCTAGTTTTATAGAACCTAGCTTATTATTTATTGATTATATATATTTATATTATAATATTACCCCCCTCTTTTAGATTGAGTTCTGATAAGGTGATAAATTATGGTTTATAATCTTATAAACAAATAATTCGATTTAGATAGATTCAGACTTATTGGAATATTTATAATAGAAGTTGTAGATCAATTTCTATACACTTTTCAGATAATTGATGAATTCTTTAATTAGCTTATTATAATTAATTCAGTAAATAATATATTTTAAACAAGATTCTTTATAATCTCTTCTTTTTCAATAGAAGTTCAGAATCTCGATAGTTTCAAAATACTCTAAGCTATTGATTTCTATAAGAAGTAGTAACAGATTATACTACTCAGAAACAGGATTATTATATATAAAGTATAATAAATTAATATAAAAAACAAAATGAATTCTTATAAAGATAGATAATTCTAATTTATAAATATAAAGATCTATTAAACTTAGAATCTTAAATAATCTAAAATTCTTTTAATTAAACTTTTTCTATAAATACAGAGTTTTAATATTTCTAATATTCAATCAAACCAAATTATTAGAGGTATATCAGTAGGCAGAAGAACAATAGAAATCAGTATTCTTTAAATATTTAGCTTAATTAATAGTCAATTCTGTTTTCAGATACAAGAAAATTGTTTCTATTTTGAAAACAAATTTCTTAGTATTTTTTATAACAAAACAATTATTTTCAAATAAAAATAACTTAAAATCTAAATAGAAATGAAATCTGTAATTGAAGAAAAACGAAGTTATTCGAATATTTTCGAATTAGATATTATTAATAAAAAATTTAATAAATAAAAATCATTCTATTCAATCATCTTATAAATAAATCATATATAATTTAAGATATTATTTTAGTATTATATTAGCTTTTTTGATTTATTTATTAATCTCAGAATGATAAATAATAAAGAGTTTGGTAAATACTTCTAAATATTTATAAATATATTTCCAAAATTCAAATATAAATTAAGCTTTATAATTAAAGATAATTATGAAAAGCAAATTATAAAGCTTTTAGATATTCTTTTGAAATAAACAAATGATTTCTTTAAAGTTATAAATACTATAATAGGGCAAAAAATATTTTATTTTAATTAGATAATTAACTATTATTATAATAATATTAAAATCAATATTTTCAGGTAAATATATAATGAAATCTATTGAAATATTTCATTAGATTCTTTATGAAATTGAAAGTAAATAAAAAACTTCTTTCTAATCTTCATAATTTGAAGTAATATAGTGGTAATTATAGTAATTGCGGATTTATTATATAATATAATTATAATAGCTAGATTAGTAGTAATCTTAAAACAGTAATTCGAAGGTTTGAGTATAATATGGATAATTAGTAATAGGGGACTTGTAATATAGATAAAGTAGATAAGCTTTTAGAAAATCATAATTAGGAATATATAGCTTTTTTTGATAATATAATAAACTATTGTTTTCAAAGCATTTAATAAAAGTGATTTTCGAGTATTTCGGGGATCCTTTTTGTAGGGATTTTAGAATAGATTTGGAAATAGGGTTAACTTAATAGTTTTTTCGGAATAGGGATAATTGTCACAGCGCCAACTACGTTGCCTTCATGCCTCAGGCATATACTATTAGCGTGCCCTACTTCCTATAAAAGGGTCTTACCCTTCCATAGCTCTTTCATTCTTATAATACAATATAAGTCTTTATTTATATCTTAATAATTTATATTATCTTTTTAAAAACTATTCTAATTTTATTTCTATTCCAAATCCACTGAAATTCTAATTTGATTGAATCAATCAAATCCATTATCACCCCACTATATACCCTAATTGCTATTATTCTAAATTTTAATTATAACTATAATCGATTAGATACCTATATCTAATCTATCCCTTCAATTTTTATTTTTAAATTATATTCTTAATTTTATTAAAACCAATATCTTTTTATTTACAAATTTGTTTAACAATTCAAATATTATATATTTTGTAGTTATTCAAATTATATTTAAATCAATTAAATTATATATAAATATATTCTAAATCCAAATTATTAATATCCAAACCAAAGTCAATAAATTAAATAATATAATTAATATATTGAAAATCGTTATTCAAAATAATCTGTAGATCTTATATTATTATAAGTATTTTATTATTTCTGAAAAGTTTAATAATAATAAACAAAATATTATAAAGTATTAAAATTAATATATTACATTTTATAATATTATTAATTATTATTCAATTATAAATTATAAGAATAAATTAAAGTTTTAAAAAATTATATTTCTTATCAATTTATTTTCTAATTCTACTTATACAAATAATTAAATATATTTTGATACAATTATTAATAATTCACATAATTTCAATCTTTAGTTTTCTAGATAGTATATTATTATAAATATATAAAGTAAATTGAATAAATAATATTAAATTCTTAACCTCTCTTATAAAATATTTATAAATTACAATAAATACAAAATAAAGAAAACTCTATTTAACAATTTTATTATCAAATTTAAATAATTTACTATTAGATATAAAAAGATTATTAAATAATAGATTATAAATCTTAAACTTAAAATTTTACAAGAATTAATTAATATATCTATCAATTACTTAAATAAATCCTTTATTACTAATATTAAAATATAAATAATTTAATAATAAAATATTTATAACAATTTAAAGAAAAAAGCTTATTTTGATAATTAATAAAAAAACCAAAATACTAACTTTAATTGTAATTATTTTGATAATTAACAAAAAAATCAAGGTATTAATTTTAATTATAATTAATCAAAATCCTATAATAAAAAGCTAACTATTACTATATCTTTTTTTACACCTAATCTCTCTAATAATCCTATATAATTAAATACTACTCAATTAAATTAATATTTTTCAATTTGTTATACTCAAGAATAATATATTAAACTTGGTTTTTATTTTTATTATAAAAAACTAAATTATGTTAAAAGTAATTATAAAAAAAACAAATTAAAAATATAAAGTATAATATTAATATTATATAAAATACATTTTTTATATTAATTATTTTCCTATAATTAATTAATATAAAAATCCCGAATCCTATTATAACACTATTATTTCTTTATATCAAAATTTATTTCTATTTATTAATTGTTTTTTAATTATATTATTATATTATATCTCCCTGATTTTCTCTAATTTTATTTAAGTATTTGATCTAAAAGATTATATTAAGAATTTTATTTATTTGAAAAAAAGCAGTAATTCAATTTCTTAATCGAATATATTAAAAGATTAATCTCAATTTATAATTACAAATCGAAATTTTTTATAGAAAATTTACCTTTATAAATTAAAAAATCAATTATATTTAAAAATTCTTTATATTTTAGATTAATAAATAATAAATCTTTTAAAATTTTAATAAAAATCTTTCTTGTATTTAATATAATTATCCTATTTATTAATTTTGTAAATAATAGAGCTATAAATTATAACTTTATTAATAAAAAAGTTATTTTTAAATTTCGAATATTATATATTCTCTTTCTTATATTTATTATTTATTTTTAATTGATAATAAATTCTTTAATATTTTTTCTTAATACATATTCCTAAATATATAAATTGATAACTATAAGAAATAAATTTATTTTATATTACTATTTTATTAATTATAGATTCTATAATCCTTAGTTTTTTATAGCTTTAATATTACAATCCTATTATTAATTGATTAATAATAATATTTAAATTTATATTTATATATTATTTAAGATATTACTACTTTACTAATATTATAATAATTATTATTTTTATATAGAAAATACTCAAAAAATAATTTTATTAAAAAATAGTAAAGTTATATCTAATACTCCTAAATCTTCTTTATAAAGCTTATTCCAAAATCAATTTTTATAGAAAAGATTATAATAAAAGCTTTAAAATCATCTTATTATTATTTGAGATTTATTTATAATCCTTAAAATTATTATTAAAATCTTAGAAATATTCAAATTCAAAATATTTGAGTTAATCTTCAGAAGTATTTTACAAACCTTAATACTTCTAGAAAAATCTAATGAAAAGTATAATATCTAATAAGATTGAATAATATTAGATACTTTACTACTATTAGTTTTATTTAATTTTGTAAAGATTAGAATAGAGATGTTATAAAACTAATCTAAAACAAATTGAATATTATTATAAATTATAGTAAATATTAATGAATAATTTTTATCTAACTACACTATAATATTATAGAAAGTGATATTGAGAAATTCATAGAGAAAATTAATTATCTAATAGTATTTACAATTAATATTTAAATAGATTATTATCTTAATTAAATAATCTATATAAAATTTCTATTCGTACTTATTAATAAAACTTTCTTTTAAATACTTTTGGAATTATAACATTAAACTTATATTAGGTAAGAAATTATTATATAACAAAGAATATCTAATATCCCTAATTGAATTTTAGATTATATATAAATAGCTTAATAATAACTTGAATAAAGGGTTTATTTATAAATCCTATTTTAAATTAACTATTTTATTTTTATTAATTATAAAGCTTAAAGAAAATGTTTATATTTACCAAAATTATTATAAATTAAATAATATTATTATTAAGAATTGATATTTCTTATTATTAATTAAAAAGACTTTTAATACTTTATATTATATAAAAGTTTATATCAAATTAAATATTATTATTATATTTAATAAATTAAGAATTATAAAAAAATATAAATAAAAAATAATTTTTATAATTTGCTTTGATTTTTTTAAGTTTTTAATAATATCTTTTGGTTTTTGTAATACTTTTATTTTATTTCAAAATTATATTAATCATATCCTTTTCGATTTTTTAAATAGAAATTATACTACATATCTAAATAATATTTTGATTTATTCTATTAGTATTATAAATTATTAAAAATAGATTTGTAAAATTATATAAAGATTAATTAATATTGATTTACAAATTGATATTGAAAAATATAAATTTAAAATTATATAAATTAAATACCTTGAATTGATCATTACATCTAATAAAATCGAAATAAATTTAGATAAAATTAAAACGATTTTCAATTGAAAATTATTAATAAAACTAAAAGATTTTCAATATTTTTTTAGATTTATTAACTTTTATTGATATTTTATTTATAACTTTTTGAAAATTATAGAATTATTTAATTATTTATTAAAAAAGGAGTTTATATAGTAATAAATCATTAATTACAAAACCATTTTTAATAATTTAAAGTAGATATTTACTTTTATTTTAATTCTTATTATATTCAATTATTATTATTATATAATTATTAAAATAAATATTTTTAATTAGATTATAGAAAAAATTGTTTTTTAATATAACAATAAGAATTAATTATAATTAATTACTTATTTTTATTAAAATATAATATAGTTAAATATAATTATAAGATTTATAATAAAAAATTATTAGTAATTATTAAATCTTTAAAGAAATAAAGATTGAGTTATATAAAATTCAGAAATTATTTAAAATTATTATTGATTATAAGAATTTGGAGTATTTCATATTAATAAAGATATTGAATTAAAGGTAAGTAAAATGGGTAAAGTTCCTCTTAGAATTCAATTTTTATATTATATATCGATTGAATTATAAGATAATTTATTTTAATATTTTTAGTCGAAAATAGAAAATCGCTTTATATATATCAATTTTAATAATAATTGGATTAAGAATCATTTATAAATAATATTTTTAAAATAAATATTCAATATAATTATATATAGAGATTTTATTAGATAAATAAATAATATTATAAATCTTATTATAACCCTTATAAATATTATTATTTTCAATATTGAAAAACTAATTAATAATTTTATTAATAAAATATATAATTTATTTGTATTAATTATTAATATATACAAAATACTTCAGAATTTTGTTATTTATTATTAACTATTAATAATTAAAAAAAATCTCTAAATAGTTTTTTAAGATTATAAATTAATTAATAAATAAATATTCTATCAAAATCAATTATTTATTTCTTTATTTATTAAGCTTCATATATAAATTATTTATTAAATATATTTGATTAGATTTACTGGATATCTAGATTATATTAAGATTATTAATTTTATTTTTTATATATATTAATAGTTTAATATAATAAAAAAATTGAAATTTATATATAAATCTATTAACTATATTTTTATATAAAGTTTTTTTATTTTATAATTCTTAGATTTCTTGAATCTTTATTAATTCTATTTTGATTTTAATCTAATATTTCTATTAATTATATTATATTATTATCTATTTATAAATATTATAACTATAAATATAATTATATAGTTATTATTATTTAGTATCTAATAAAATATATTATTTTATATTAATAATTAGCCTATTTATAGAGGAATTTACTAATTGTTTTATTGAAAAAGTTTATTGTTTATATAGTATATTTAATAATATTATATTTAATAAAAACTTATAATTCATATTAATATTTTGAATATATTTTTTGAATATTTATTGATTATTTTAAAACAATTTTTTTGTTCTATTTTAAATTGAATAATTAAATAAAAAGATTTAATATTATAATAAAATAATACTTATAAGCTTTTATAAACTTTTATTAGAATAATTAATATAATTAATTATTATTAATAGAATTTATATTTAATAATATTATTTTAGAAATTATTAATATATTCCCGTTTTTATTAACTATAATTTCTATCCATAACTCAAAATCGAATTCTTTTTATTTATCCTACTAAACCTTTTATACTAATAAAAATACAAATTCCTAAAAGCTAATAAGATTACAAATTGATTTGATACCATTTTGATAAAACTAAAAACTTTAATTATCTAAACCATTTAAAAATATAAAGATTATACAAACAAAATATATATTAACATTTTTTTATATAAAAAAAAGAATATAATATAAAGATTAATTAATTTATAAAAAAATAATAATAAATAGATTAAGTTTTATAAGATTCTAAAAATTTATAAATATATCTATTTACTCTAACTACCTATTACTTTCAAAATTTTCTAATATTTTATAATTTATTACTCAAATTATTTTATAATTTAATTAAATTAATTGATTAAATTATAATCAATAAAATAAAGTCTTATTATAATTAAAATTAAATTCTGAAAAGAAATAATAATATAAATAAAGAAATTTAATAATAGAAATTTAATAAATTACTTGATTATTATAATGAAAATAGATTTTATTATCAAATCAAATAAAAATATTATTTATTATTATAATAATTAATTAAGAATCTTAAAAATCAAAAAGAAATAATTATTATATTTCACCTAATAAATCCAAATAAACCGAATCCGCCTACATAAATAAGATTCAAAAGATCTATTATTTCAGATAATTCTACACCAAGTATAATTCCAAAACGAGGGTAGGGTAGATTAAGGAAGGATAACCAACTGACTATAGGCCTTAGAAGAATTTACTTCAACTCTATAACAGAAATTAGAGTTTTTTAATATTATCCCAGAAGATTTTAGATTCTTATTTAATTAAATTCATTATTTATTTAATTTAAATAATAAATAAGCTGATCTTATGGATTAATTTCTTATTACAATTTTATTAAAAATTAATAAAATTAGTTAAATTGTATTTTAATTTACTTGAGATAAGTAAGTTTTAAAAAGGGGATACTATTACGGTGCTAATTATATTGTTTTTATGTCTCAGGTATATACTATTAATATACTCTATTTCCTATAAGAGAACCTTATCCTTCTATAGCTCTTCCACCCTTATAGTACAATATAAGTCTTTACCCGTACCTTGATAATAATAGATTGGTAAATAGATCTAAAGGAGTTTCTTGGTTTTCTAGGGGTATTATAGGATTAGGTTTTAATATAATAAGTAGAAGTTCAGATTTAGATATAATAGAATTAGAAGGGTTAATAGAATCGGAATTTCTTTAATTTTATATAATAATAATAAATTATATTTTCTTAATAATCTTGATTTTTTTCAGAGTATTAATAATCGAAAATAGATTAGGATTCAAGTTTTCTTTTTTCAGAATAATTCGATTTTAGTATAGGAAATATTCATTCTCCTTTTTAGGGAGATTCTCTAACCTTTTAATTAGAATATTAAATTTAATATTTAGTTTTTTGGGGTAATAGATAATTCGGAAATTAAATTAAAATAGAAATTCAGATTAGTGAGTTTAATAATAATTTAGTAGTTTTGTTATTATAAAATATTTATAATATCAAACAGTTTCCAATTTACAATAATTCTTATCTTCTCTGGATTTATCCGGATATTATTTTTCTCTATAATCAGATTAAAAAAGATGATTTCAGATTTCAGGAATTCACATTTTTTGAATTTTATAAATAGATTGGCTTCTCACAATATTTACAGAACTTTTTGAATATAATAAATATATTTCTCTCGGGTATAATTATATATTAATATATTGTTTAGATATGTGGTACAAAATATATTTAAATATTTATATAAAAAGTTGTTAATGAATCTCTAGAATATAGTAAATGCCCCTATCAGCTCAAATAATATAATCAGAAACTCGAATAAGCCGAATTGAATACAGAATATAATTAAATACTCTTATCCTTCCTTAATTCTAATATTATTGAAAATAAAGATAATATTGATCTTATTAAAATATTTTATTCTTTTCAAATTATTTAGGGATTTTTTAATTAGCAATAACAAATATTAATCTTTTACAAACAAATTATTTAGAATTCTATAATCAACACAAAAATAAAGGCTTTTATTGGCTTTTTTAACAAATAGAATAAATAATATAATAAACAAAAAACTAGAATAAATAAACCTTTTCTTCAAATTCTCTTCTAATTATTTTTTTAGAGTTTTAAGTTCAATTCAGAATATAATATATAAAACTTTAAAGAATAATATAGCTTCTTTTTGAAATCAGATTTTGTAATTGTATAATTAATATAATAATAATTTATTAATATTTTATAAGGAAAATACATTTTTTTAGTTTTGGAATTCAGATAAAAGATTATTCGAATCGAATTCTTTTTTTTTGTTTAGGATATTATTAATCTATCCAATAAAGATCTGAAATATTTTATATTTTCAATAAATATATACAGAATAAGCTTTTAAAAAGATTATAGCTATATCTTAATTCTTAAGATCTTTAGGATAATTAGATAGATATATAGATTAGACTTTCAAAAGAATATCAGATAGAGCTTTTATTCAAAATAGACGGGATAGAGTATTACAGAATTTATAATAATATAAACTATCAAATTGAAATAAGTTTATTATAAAATCAATATAGAAATTGTACTTTTTAAACTAAACTATACCTAATACTATAAAATAATAAACTAATTCAATTATATATAAAGTGATTTTTTTTTAATATAATCATTAATTTTAAATTTAATATAAATATAGAAAATAACTCGATTTCTAGATGGAATTTTGTTATCAAATCCAATAACTTTGAAAATAATAGATAGTTTGTATTCAGGAATCTTTTAGAATAATATCCAGTTTTAATTAACAAAAACAATCTCTTTATAATTATTATCCATTATAGCATAAATTGAAAGAGTATCTCTTCCCAAAAGCAGGGTAATAGATAGGATTATTAGATCTATACAATTATTCAATTTATTTTTCAAGAATAATTCTTAAATAATAATAATAGATAAATAAAGTTTACATAGAAAATTGCTCTAATAGCAATTTAAATTAAACAAATCCTATTTCCCAATCTAAACAAACTAATCGAAGAATGGGGTAATAATTAAAACAGAGAGTAAGACAGAAATCAAATAGATATTCTGCCCTTTAATAAATTTCTTGGGATAGGGTTATATCTAAAGGAAATTAGAAATCCCAATTCTGAACTAAATAGAATGGATATCAGAATGTAAACAATTATAAATTAAATAGCTAGCAAAGTCATAATAATAATATTCTTTTTATTTCTTTTAAAACAAACTATTATTAATAATATAATATTAAAAACTAAAATTCATAGAATCTTCTCCTTAAATAAATGGAAAAATAGTCTTATTTATATAAAAAGATTAGATTATAGAATTATAAATAGATTTAAATAATAAAATAAAAATCTTTTTTTAATAAAAATAAAAGTAATAAAATAGTTTTGAGAGATTTATTATTAATACTAATAAAATCCATTATCAAATTATTATAAATAAATAGAATATTTCTAGAAATTATAAAACAAAAACAGATTATAAAGTAGTATATCTTATAGTTCTCAAAAGATTTCTTAAAATAATAATAGAATTAGAATATTATTAGATATCTCGTTTTTTAGAACTAGTTTCTGAAATTTAGCAAAATAGATATTAAAATTAAGATATCTTTATTTGAATTAATATAATTGATTCTGAATATTTTATTTATAATTAGAATCTTTAAAAATATTCTTTAAATATTCCAAAAATAGATTATAATTAGTAAATTACAGAATATTGCGAATAATCTTAAAAAGGATTAGTTTATAAGCTTTTTCAGTAAGTTTTCTAATAATATAAATTAGATAAATAGAAATAATAGGAAAATAATTAGAATTCGAATTTATTTTTATATATATTTATTAAATAAATCTTTATAAATTAAATAGGAAATTATTAAATTCTTTAGAATTAAGGATATATTTATTTAAGTGGGTAATAGTAAATAGAATAGGTATAATAATATTAAATGATTTGAGAATAGATTTAGTAAATATTATTTTAGAGGATGTAATAAAAGCAGACATAGATTTAATAAAACAATTAAGCAGGTGGATATTCTATATAGCAATTTGTTTGTATAAAAAGACTTTAATATATCTTTTAATAAACATTTCTTAAATCTTATATTCGAAGAATAAATTAGTTTCTTCTAATCCAATAGTATATATAGCTATTAATTAGAAATATTAATATTAAGCTTAAGAATCCTTTACTATAATTATACTAAGCTTAAAGGTATTTTTTGAGTAACTAAACAAATACAAAGCTAATATTATTATTATAATAATATTAGGAGAAGCTATGTAATATTATAGAATAAATAGGTAAGATTAGGAATCTATATTCAATAATATTAAGAATAATAGATACAGAATGTAAATTAAAATGTAGCTTAAAGAGCTACAATACAGAATCTTTCAATATGAAGATATATAGAGTTTTCATTTGTAAGCTAGCCTTACAGGGTCTAGCTTATCGCTTATCGGTCACGTGTATCCACACCGTGACAAGATTCCTATTTCTCCCAGGTTTAGAGATTCCTTATAGTCTTGATTTTTTATATTAAAGAATTAATCTCACTATATTACAAAAAAATCTAAATTCGATTTTGATTTTATATAATACTAATCCTACTATACAACTTTTTATAATAAATTCCCTTTTATATTAAGTAAGCTTTTTCCCCTATACAAAAATATTTTGATTTGAAATCATTCAAAATTATAATTATTAAATAATAAAATTTTAAAAATATGATATTGAAGATTTTGTCACATGGAAAATACGAAATACGCAATTTGGCCCTTATTTTTTGTGGGTCACTGTAGCCTTGAGAGCTCATTATGTCATGTTGAACATCTGTGATACTTCAGTTAAATTCAATGTTGAATGATGTAATGTCGTATGAGAGGTGCGTTGTCAAATAGTTTCAAGTGGATCTAATTCTCAGCATTATTTCATATACAGCATCCGTGATGGTCTCTTCCGGGCTGAAATACCATCGCCCGCCGTTATTTCTTCCATCTCCCAGAAGAGCCTTTCGTCTAATATTAGATTGTATTGGAGAACAAAGGCACGACCAAACAATCTAGTAAAATAATTATCTCCGTTTCATTAAATCTCATATCGCAGTATATACAGTTTCCAGAAAAGAAATCTCAAAGTATACACAATTCCCAAAACGTTCTTTCATCATACGGTGATCCTATGCTGGAAGGGTGTTGTTTGGTAGAGTTCCAAATCCACTCGGGAATATATAAGTCCCACTGGCAACATCCTTTGCAATTGTCGCATTCGGCTTGGTATAAGTCTTAATATCGAAACCCAATGACTTGCCCACGGCAACATCGATCAATCCACTGACAATGTTTCCGAACAAAACACTTCCGGCAGCATTAATGTGTGTGAAATCCGTTGGTGTCAAGTTATACGTCGCAGCATCGGTCGCCCCAATAGCATCGACATAGTCTGTGGATGCGCGGTTAAGATCTATGTATAAGGATCCGATCGATTTAGCAACAGCTATGGTAGCATTGGCTTGTACGGCAAGATCTTCTTTGGCAAGACCTGAACTATTGAAGCTTCGACGGGTCAGAGAGGTGACGAGGATCTAAGTACCCAGGTTAGTTAACTCTGTTGTATATTGAGATTGTCGCTGGCACCCCTCTGCCGTATTTTCTGGTCCCCAATGGATAACCCCTGCGTGTTTTCGATACCAACATAAAAGAGGCATTTGAATATCCCCCAATATAGACTCAAGTCTATGAAAAAGTATTGACTTACTGGAGTTCCACCAGCCGCTACTACATCCTCCGCCATGTTCTTCAAATTGGTCATGTACTCCGCAACTGAGATGTTTGCGGTTGCCTTTTGATCATTGTGACCAAACTAGTTTCACGGGTCAGCACTATCTTATCACTTTTTTCTCTCCGCCGTTCGCCAAAACTTACTTGAATTGTAACAAAAGTTGTATAGTCTGCCTTATACTTTGCTACAGATGCCAATACTTTTGCCCAATCGCCACCATTCACGAAGCTTACAGTCGTTGCACCATTGTGTCCATAATTGATACCTCCAGCTCCGTTGCGAAGTGTAGCTAGAAAACCATTACCCCATCCACCACCTGTCAAAGCTGCATTTTGAACGGCCGTTGTTGAATCACCGGCGAGTAGAAATGCTGGTGGTGCTACGCTGTAAACAGGGGATGCGAACAATGTAGTAGCCAGACCGGTTAAAAGGAATCCAAGATTGCGAACCATTTTGGGAGTATTGGAAAGTACGAGTTAATTGTTCGACGGTCGAGATCACGGAGGGTATTTACTGCTTGACAACTGGGTCAATGGGCTTCAGGAGAGTAGATTCGGATAACTACTTGTAAATGAGAAAGCAGGAAGTTGGGGCGGTAGAGGCAGTATATAAAGTATCGTGAGATAACCAGCCAACATGTATTCCTCCGACATTCGGTTCATCATCGGAAAATATTTTCGGTGAATTATTGACCGATGTCTATCTACGTGTGTTTTCCAAGACATGTAATGGATATACTTGGCAGGTACTCGGCCGAAGGCATTCATAATTCTTCCGGAGCGTTTTACCGCGTCGGCGATCTCCAGCAAACCCCGCATTGCCGCGTAACCCCACTTGTTTTGTTGTAAGCAAAACTTTAATCGTTCAGGCAATCTGAAGGCTGGATTCAATACCTTATTAAAGTTTTACTGTCTACCTACCCATGGTGTTTTGAATTATATACCACAGTCAGATTAGAAAATCGAGAGGGGTCATGAGCGTCCTGCTACTGACAGATTTCTGCCTCCATGACCAGCATGGCTAAAATTCTAGCATGCACCTCATAACAAAACCAGTCTGATCGTCCATAGAAGTCAAATCTCCCCCTCTCCCTCGGCGGATTGTTATCCATCTCAACCTGGCATTCGGGCTCAAATGACACTCATCCTATCCTTTGCTTCCTTCTAACCCAAACTTCCCTCTCTCCATTCTCCGCCCCAGAAATTGATCGTAGTTGAACTTCCCAGACTTTCAACTTATAACTTCCTCGGTCACCTTTGCCATGAATCAAATCAAAAGACCAGTCATGTTTTGGACATTGTATTCCTACACTCAATCGTATGCCAAAATCCTCAATGTCAAACGGTGTGCCTCGTGAAAGTGGAAAAGAGGAATGTGGACAGCTCTACCAATTATTCAGTAGTGATTCATCAAATTTCCTTTGGAAATATACCCTCAGTCTTTTCATGGAACAAGAATAAGTAAACTAAACTTACATGATCAACGGCATGAAACTTGCCTTGGTATTGAAACACTATAACTTGCTCCTTGAGTCCAGCTGCTACGGCATCATCAAGCTCGACTTCAACTGCTTGAGGACTATTGGTAACAGGTACATGAAAGACTTTGCAACCAGGTGCGAAAGAACCTTTGCATGGTAAGCGATCGGATAGGACAGTATCTCCGGAGGCTGTAATATTCGGAAAGGAAGATGTAGGGCCAGCCAGAAACCAAGCATCGCCAGATCGAGAAGTACCGACAAAAGGGTTAAAGAATGACATGGCTATGTTGATAGTGGTTTTTCGTCAAGACGACTATGAATCTCTACCTACCCTGTGGTGCTTTTCCCTGTGGTTTTGAAAATTCAAGCAGAGATGCAGCTTTTACTTAAAAGCTTGCTATCTATTGCTAACCACTCTCTAACGATCTGGTTCCTCGGAACAGCCCTTCACAACGCGAACTCTGTTTTGCAATAAGGATGAAACAACAAACGATCCTCCTTCAACTCTTTGGATTGAAGATGTTGGAAAGAAACCATTGGAAAATCTTGATAGTTCTTATCATAGAATTGCGCCACATTGAGACATAGGTATCCTCGGATTAGGTAATCCTTCAGCCACACATGTATCTGTCCACGGGGGTAGGTATTATATGTGGCACATTCTGTCTCTCTAAATATTTCTTCCCCTGAAAGTTTCCAGCAAGTCGACAACACCTGCACTGATAGGTACTATCGAGTATCGACGGCAACCTGTGTTGAGTTTGTGGTCTCTCAGTATTCCTAGCTCACAATCAAGACACATTCAAAGGGGCCTCCGGATTCCCTCGTACTCATATTTGCCTTTTTTGGCAGCTGCTCGTTTGTTTATATATCACCTCCTTGCCTTAATGCTTCTACTTGTTTATCGCGTCTTTCATTTGGCTTAGCGTACGTCACTGTCTATTCTCATATTCTGAATGATGTATGTCGGCAGCTATCATTGGAGTTCAAAGATCCCTTCTCTGGATGCTTGCCGCAACTCAACTTTGATTCATCAATGTCATACAATCTTTTCTCCACCCTGAGAAATGAGTCTCGTTCTTACTTCTTTGAGCGGCTCGTTCCGATCGCGCACCCCCAAAACTGAAACATACCGGTATATCAAAAGAATGATAGTCATGCCACTAGGGATGGGCGAATTATATAATTTGGGGGTCGATTATATAATTTCATATTATAACACTTTTTGAGGTATATAAAATATTATGCTAAGTTTATGCACGTGTTTTTCGGATCAATAAAACCATCAGGATGAATAAAAGTGGGTCGTTTTTGGAAAAAGTTTTTGATGAGTTCTAATTTTCAATTTAGTGTATAATTAGATCTAAAAGTCAGGTGCATCAGTACTAATCATGTGATTTCTATTAGTACTAATTATGTGATTTCTATATCAATTTTATATAATTCAAAATCAACAAAATTTAGATTGAAAGTAGTAGCTATTGGTTTATTAAAGTTAAAAAAAATCTTCAAAATTTCCACTTTCTGTACTAAAAATAATACAATCTGAGCGATATTATATATTATATTTGACTGAGCGATATACGATATTATATATCATCAAATCGCCCAACCCTACATGCCACCAAAAGGACATGAAGATGGAGTGGCTCCTCACGTGCCCAAAGGTGATCTTCTTCGGTTACAACGGAAGCGACGTCCTTGTCTAGTTAGTTGGTCCCTTTTTTTCGGATGCTTTGGCGGCATGAATAAACGACATCAGCACAAAAACCATTCGGGTGCTCTTTAGATTTCTCATCAATAGTGTAATTCATCTCAAGTAGACCTAGAATTCATTTCTACTTGCAAGGGAGTATGCGACCTCATATATGAGGTGGTTAAACAGGCAGTCCTCGCACGGCTGTAGTCAACAAAAGCTATCATTTACTTTCATGTTTTTCCTGGCGTAATGACCGCCAAAAAGTACATGAAGTACTACAAACCTCTTCTTACAGTTCTCCGGCAGTTGCGAGAGATCTTCATGATTCAATCAAGAGACCTACATTGGGAAAGTTTATATTGATTTATCTACTCTGGTTCGCCTGGAACATTGGAGCATCATGGTTTGTGAGTGATGAGCGGGACGAACAAAGGCTGAAATCTCCCTAGTATTGATTATCCATACTGGGGAAATTTGATGCTCATCATTGTTCAAGCATCTTGGCATCTTGGAGAAGATTGATCCCTCGATGCACCGTTAAAACGATAGTTTATATTTTTGGCATCTTTGATCTGACAGGCTGTAGTTCTCAGGAGGGATCACTCTTAGATCTATGCCATCCATGTCAATGCGAACACTTCACAACTTCACAAGTCGATTCATTTCATTCATCAAATATTTCATTGAACATTACGCGTCTCTTTCGCATCCCGTTTCCCATCTATCCTATGTCGCGAATGAGTTGCCGGATTGAATCAATCTGATAACACATGAAGGCTGTCGTGAGTAGTCTCGATCTCGACATCTTGTACTTGAAAAATAAAAGATGTCCATTGACTCTTCCATTGTTTCTTCGACATCTTTGGGAGAATTGTATCTCGACCTTCATTTCCTCCTTTTCCATGGCAAAGTTAGCCAAGGTATCATTAATTATTGGAACACAGGGGTAACACAGGGTTCAGGATAATATTTCTTGTTCTTCGATAGCACACTCGCCGGTATTATTCCGATATCTATCACTTCGTAAGTTCGTGTTGTTTTACCCTGCACAAATTATAAGGCGGTATGGTTTAATAAATGTTCAAATAAACTTCAGGATCTATAGGCTGCTTATGAACAGGCGGTGCAGCATCAAGAGAGTTAGATGACTGTCCAATCTTAATCGGCATTTAATCTAAGGTTACTGCTCCGATCCGATCTTGCTCAAACCACTTTTTCCCGTGGAGTTCTATGGATTTCGAAAATCCAAGGTCAATCAATCTTGTCGTCTCAGTCTGAGACCAGTGCTACGTCTACCAAGTACGGAGTATACGGAGTATGGGTACTTCCATGTGGACGTCCATGTGGATACCTCAACGCTCAGCGGCTTGAGAGCGGGTCAAATTGAGTGGGTTGACCTGCTTTACTTCACCAGAAATATACAGAGACCCACATATCGACCTTATTCAGCCACATTGAGGTACTTGGTATATTCAAATTTCTTTCTTTTCCAATCCTGAGCGTTGGGTATGGAACGAGGGGAGTCAACAAGAAGAAGCATTGTTCTAGAATTCGGGGTCAATATGCGTAGAATGATTGTGACTGATGAAAATAGCGGATCCATCACTTCCTTTTATATCAAAACAAGGACCAACGTTATCATTAAGGAATGACCATCTGTGCTCTATCCCCATACAATATCGAAGAATACCCGCAAGATGTCAAGAAACAGAGCTTCGGGGAGCACGTTATCATTGCCGGTAGTGCGCAAAAGTATAAACAAATGGAAAAGCAAGAAATCTTCTCCCATTCTTGTCGATCGTCTTGATTTTGTAATTTTTTCCCAATGAATCACTAGGCTGGTCACTGTTTTATTTCTTCTGAGTTCCTTTGATCATTGCTTCACTTTTCTTTGCACATTTTAATCTGCCGAGATGGTGACAGAAGCTTCAGATAAAAAAGATGGAATTCTAATCATTACATTACTGTTCTCTGGAATTGCGTGTGTGGCGGTTGCTTTACGATGCTATGTTCGAACTAGGTTGCTGAAGGCATTTGGTGCTGATGATGCCATTGCAGTTTGCTCTTTGGTAATATCTATCACGCAGGGTTTGGAAGGGTACCTATATACTGACATCACATAGTTTCTTTTGTGCGTTGAAGTTGTTTTTACCATGTTGGGAATTAATTCGGGATTTGGACAACATATCGACAGCATGACCATGGAGCATTACTTGCGCGGATTAAAAGTATGCTTCTCGTTACCAAGTCACGGCTTTAAATTTTCTGACATCTTTCTTTAGTGGTGGTGTTATTCGGAAATCATATACCCTCCTACTATAGCTGTTATCAAGATATCCATCGCTCTTTACCTCGTCCGCATCGCCGTGAAGCCAGTTCATATATACACCATCTATATATCCATGACAATCTTCCTCTTGTACACCACAGGTTTTTTCATCATCTTGTTACTTCAATGTAGACCGATATCATTCTACTGGAGGCGATTTGAAGGAGCAACCGATGGGCATTGTTTAGAGGGCTCTACGATAGCAGCTATGGCATATGGCCATGGAGTCGTGAACGTCTTGACAGATCTTACTCTGGGGATAATTCCGGCGTTTATTGTGGCGGATCTTCAAATCACAACAAGAACAAAAGCAGCGGTCGCAATGACTTTAGCATTGGGCTCCATGTAAGCGACGTTGTTCATTTGCCAAATCGATAGAGGTTGCTTCGACAGATACTGACAGACTACCAGTGCTAGCGTGTGCACCCTCACAAGAATCGCATACATTAACGATCTCTTGCATACCAGCGATTATCTCTATTCATTAGCGTATGTTTCCCCTCACACATCATTTTCCATTTACAATTCCACCTATTAACCCCATATCAGTGATGTTGTTATCCTCTCAATTGTCGAAGCAGCTGTCGGGCTCATAGCCTGTTGCTTAGCGACACTCAAGCCTCTCATCCGCTCATTCCTTGACTGGTCGGAGAAATCGATCGGATCATCTGGAGGCCTTCACACGCGCATGATGGATGGAATGCACCGAAGGCGAACAAAAATGTACGACACGGAACTAAATCTCAGGCCCGATCTCGCCATTGTCGGATTCACGACGACAGTAATATCGAGCAACGGACGAGAATCACCACCTCTACATCCGAGTATTAGTCAAACTATGGATGTCAAGAGTGACGTGTGGCTTAGTCCGAGGTCTCATGGAAGTCAAAAGTCAAATAGGAGGTTAGAAAGTGGAAATGGGGTCCAAGCCGCGGTGCCGGCTTGCCAAATAAAGTAGAGACTAATGGACGTGTATGATACCACTTTTTCACATGATAAGTTTCATTTCGTGCGACTTGAGTTTCGTGATTTTTATTTGAACTGTATATCTGAGCTACCCCAAGGTACATCAACCAACCAAGCTGAATGCTTCAAGATGCATGAAGAGTCAAACAGACTTGAAGCCTCATGGTCGGACACATGAACGAGGTACGCCCAGGTCATGACAGAACAGACCGGGTTAACATTTCAACTTCTCGATCCACTCCCTCAGTTATGAATTGATACTAAAATCACATCTCATCGAGTAAATGCCATACCCGAAATGCGCCAATGGTTGCTCTTTGGCTCCTACCATGTGCCCGTCCCAACTTTCAACACCGATTCCAGAGCTTTACAGCCCAGATACCTCCTATCGCTCGATGATCTATATCATCCCTCTTGGTGTTCTCGCCGATCTCATTTGCCTCAATACAATGGCTACTTTCCTGCTCAAGGCAGGAACTAGCATAAAAAAAGCACCAACGCTGCACATGCAAAACTAATCAAGATAACCATCGGATCACTGACATCTTTCAGTTCTTGATTTCCGTCCTGATTAGTGTCAATTCCTTCAGGTCCAGGCATTGAAGTTGTACTGATCATTGATTTACTTGATGTTGTGACCGAGATTGTTTTCACAATTGAACGCGTGGTC
Organism: Botrytis deweyae; assembly: GCF_014898535.1. Lineage (NCBI taxonomy): Eukaryota > Fungi > Ascomycota > Leotiomycetes > Helotiales > Sclerotiniaceae > Botrytis > Botrytis deweyae. Next base: position 59,889 of record NW_024066239.1, read on the forward strand.
TGGGTCGAGGAACGAATAGCAATGGTTGATATTACCGAACTAGTAGATCCAGGTATACTGGCTGGTGATGGGGAGTTTATGGAAGTCGAGGGAGCCAAGCCCACATCAGACGTTATAGAGTGCGAGGTGACCATAGATGAAACGTGCCCCTCCATTGTCCAGAAATCTCCCATACTTCCACAGATACCATTGAACATATCAACTGTCGAGACTAACCCTGCAATCCCACTTTCACTTTGCGCAAATTGTGAACAAGTCTCCATAGCATTATCAAAGGACTTTGGGATCCAGGATGTGACACTCGCGTAACACAGGCATGAAGCCTGCTGAGAAGGACCCAAAGCCAAAAACCCTGGAAGCAGGCCAACACAAGATTGTATCAGAGATAAAGCAGTATTGCAAGCTGGTATCACACTATGGATTGTTGGAGTCGTAATTGATGATTCAAAAGTCGTAATGGGAGAGGTGGTAGCAGGCCCCATTGTCGCCATTATATTTCCAATATTACCGCAAAATCCCTCCAAGTTAACAAATGCCGGGTATGCGCTTGGCACGGCTGTACTTGCAAAATCGGCACACGTCTGCACCGCTTTGTCAAAAATTGTCGGAATCCATTTGGAAGAATCATAACACAGACATTGTGCTTGTGCTGATGGGACAAGAGAGGTAAAGCCGGGACTGATCGATTCGCATTTGAATAGTGTGGAGCTAACTAAGGCACACCCGGAGTTCTGTTGAAGGACTGAAGGTGCGATTGTTGTGAGATCATTTCGACGTCGCATAGAGTTGACTTGGTAGATATTAAGCAGTAGAGAAGGCAAGAGTGGTAGCTTGAGTCTCATTGAATAAAAGCCCTGCAGTCGTGTGCCGCTCAAAGTCGTGATTTGGTGGAGATATAATTGACTTTGTTCTTTGAAGGTTCAAAAACAAGACGCTGATTTGTCAGGAGAAGGTGGTACATTCAGTCGTTTCTCGAGGCCAACTTGGCGCCGTGCAGAGAGAATTTGAGTGTCCAAGAAGAAGAGATTTCACAGATTGCCCGATGAGAAGATGAATTTATCTCAAGATGTCATTCTTGTTGATGGCTGTAAGTGAACCTCCAAAGGCAGCTCTTTCCTTTTGAAAAAGAGCATGCTTGTCTTGTACCATTCAAGAAGTTGCGATTTGGTAGTATTTACCTGACTGTTCCTATTTGAGAAGGGCTTTTCATATTGTCATCACTTCCATGTTGGTTAGCTTGAGTTGAAGAAAAAAAAGACAGCCAAGTGATACTTGATGTTCAAAACATAAGTATAATAGGATAATATTCATATTTATATGATCTCGTGATATCCCTAACAATCAATATTCATAGCAGTCATTTCCCTGCTTTCCGCATTCCGCATCCCGCTTCTCGCTGCATGCTTCGTCCCACGTCTTCAAGAAGAAAATGAATATGTACATACACAATACCATGACCGATAATTCCAATCCAGGCCGACCTCGGGACTTTCCAAGTCTCCCAGCTTATCACTTCATGCGACGCCGATTCCATGCCATAAGATATAACTTGCGCCTAAAATCAGAGATATTTTCCCATTAGAATAAGATGCACCTTTGCCATCCCTTCCCCATTCTCGATGTCCAAATGACTTCTTCCTCTGCAAACCTGGCCATCTCCGTATTTGACCATCCACATTACTCAGTCCTATAAAACTTTCTGTACAACAAATGTAAGAATAGATTAACATTTAATCTCATCGCACCCTCAAACATATCCATATACTGGTGGTTTGCGAATTGTGCAGCCAGAAGTGAGTCCATAGGAACTTGAGCCATTGCACCAGTAATGACAATGCTGCCTTTGCTACCCTCAATGGAGAATACACCAACTTGATCACATGAAATTGTAAGATTGATCTTATCCCATTCACGTTCGGGGTATCCTTTCCAGGCGACCAATACACCTTTATCCGATAATGTTCGAGCCGAATATTTGAAAGAGCCGAATTTGTATGTACGACCTGTACGCTCGAGTTCCTTTTCGTGGTTGTATTGTTTGGAGAAAGGCATAAGGAAACGTTTTTTCCTGTTTAATCAATTATTAGCATCGTATCAACAGCATAGAGCGAATCTCATACCCTTTCTTCTGCAAAGTCATCATGGCTTGTTCGATATAATTATCGTAACTCTTCCTCTGCGACTCAAGCCAATCCGCCTTCTCGCCCAAATTCCCCAATGTCATCTTAACACCTTCCAACTCTCTTTGTCTCTGAACACGACGTCTGCTTTTGGTACGAATGTCAACAGCGATAGCATTGAGGATGTCCTGGTAGAAATTTTGTCTTGAGATTCTTCCAAGTTGCTCAAGTCTCATGATGTTTTCTAGAGCAGTCCTCTTCAGTTCCCAGTATGACATGGATTTTATGTCTGTTAAAGTATTGACATCAGAGTATGCTCCACGAGTCTTGCTGTCCGCCGAAAATTCCTCTCGTAGTAAATCATGCCACTTCTGGTCATCCTCTGGTGTTATCGGTCTCACCAAAATTTCCATGAGGTTTGGACCGGATTGGACTCGAATGATATACAGAATACATCTCTTGGTCTCCATAAAAAGTGCTTTCACTTCAGCTTCCGGATCGTCCATATCGTGAAGTTTAGGACTCAAAGTCATTTGAATTTCGCCAGATGAGCCACCTAACATCTCGGACTCATTGTTCTTGGCACTGCCGAGTTCTTGAATAATTTCTCTAAGAACATCATCGCGGTTTGGACAGATTTGTGGCAGATCATCGCAAATGAGGTTATGAATTGCGAAAATATCGGCCATCTTGATATAAAGTGTAGGTTTCGTACGAGCATACAGATCATTAAACTCATCAATATCGAAGGTACTTTCCGCATCCGGCACCGAGATAATATTGGAAAAGATTTCAGTAATTCTGGTAATGGCGTCAGTGACGTAGGCGTTCAACGGCTGCAAGAACATATTCTCGCCGCCAAACAACCGTCCAGATGAGATCTGGCCAAGGACTTTGGCAACTTCGCCTAAGTTGCGCTTTTGCAGTGGGGTGAGCTGCCTTTCCACTACACCCATAGACTCAGGAGTGGTCAAAGCTGGGAATAAGTAGAACTTGAAGAACCAATTACCAACAACTTGTAGAAGATTTAGTTGTGGTTCTCGTGGAAATTGCTGGCAAAGCCCCTCAAAGATTTGCTGGCAAATAAAGCGAACACCATAAGGCATTCTATGCAAAAGACTTTCTAAAGCAAGCATGAAAAGATCTGAAATCTCTCTCAAATCTCTTAAGTGATCAATAAACATGTCTCGAGTTTCTGGATCCTTGATTGCTTGATCTCGAGGAATCTCCAAAGCTCTTTGACTTGGTCTACCTGTTCGAAGCTCTTCGTTGTTGATAGCTGAGCGATAAATTTGCATTGGATCACTCTCAAGGTCGAGTGCGGGATCCTCGATGATATTTTCCGTGATGAGAGGACCTAACAGATCACGAAGAAATTTTCGATCACGAGGAGAACGGGTGTAATTAGCGAGGAGTTTTGTCCAAAAGAAATTACCGCGGAGTAGGTCTTGCGTCGAGGCGAAGTGCTCGATTTCTACTCTAGCTGAACGAGCAATTAATTTGAGCAAGTAGTACTCCTCACGACGCTTCTGCGCATATCCAAACAAACCCATCATCAAGGTTTCGATGCGTTTGCAGTCTTTTTCGGCAGTACCTTGTTCTCGAATTATTTGGAACAACCGGGCAAGGTACTGAGATTGAGTTTGTAAGTTGAAAAAGAGTTGTTGATACAAATCAAGCTTCTTCCTCGAATTCTTGTTGAGCGCTTTCAGATCAAATTGATTCCCTGAAGCCATGGAGCTATTTACGAGAATGTTTCCCGAGTTTCCGCCAAAATTTCGCTGATGCTTGACGACTTCATCCAGTGTAATCTTATTCTTCACCAAAAGGGCAATTTTGATGTCCAATTGATCGATGTATTGCTCTGCCAATTCGTTTTGACGAACTTGCTGTACAACGGTCTTTCGCATACGCTCGAACTCAATTTCCTCATTGAAATCGAAATCACTGTCATTGAGAAGATGAACGAAGTTCTTGACGGTATTGACAGGGGGGTTCTTTCCAGTTGTCAAGCTCTTGTAAGCCTCACCCTGTAAGCGCCCACGAACGAAACTTTGGATCTTCACGACCTTTTCCATATTCTCCTTGAAGAAACGCTGCTTCTCTACATATGCGGCTCGGACTAAAGAAGCTTTAGCTGCCGATTGGATTGCAACAATGAAATCTTCTTCGGATTCTAATTCTCCCAATACCCCTTCGATATCGTTACGAAGTAGTACAGCACGTGTCAAGGCCTGGAGTTGTATGATTTCTTCTTCATTCGCCTGAAGATCATCCAAGATCATTTCCGTTTTCTGTCTGACCATACCAGCTCTTATCATAGATTGCAAGTCCGTGATTGTCGAGTACTCTGTGACAAGAATGTCGTAATCATCCTCGATTGAGCGTCGAACAAGCATAGCACGAATTAAGCTTTGAAGCTCTACTATTGATGATTCGTCTTCTTCTAAACCCGACAAAGTCTCTGTGACATCACGGCGAACTGCTCCAGCACGAAGAAAGGCTTGAAGATTCGATATGCTTTCAGAATGACTCTTCAAAGCTTGTTGTGTATCAAATACTTCAAGTCTAAGAGCACCCGCCCTGGTAATTGCTTGAAGCTTTTCCCAGATAGGTGTACATGCATGCAATGCTTCCTGCTGTTGAGAGATCTGGTTTCTTGTTAGCAAGGCCCTCGCAAACCCTTGAATGGCTGTAATTGAAGGTTCTTCGCGATGAAGATCTTCTTGGTCATCTGCAATGTGTTTTCTGAGAATCATTCCTCTCATTGCAGCCTGCAAATTCAACACTGGAGTTGAAACAGCTTTGGATGATGTTTCTTTTTCTTGAGCTACCATCGTCTTTCTCACAAGCATTCCCCTCATTGCTGCTTGCAGATCTGAAACTGAGGCTGATACAGTGAGAGAGTTCAGCTCTGCTTGTTGTGCCAGAATCTTCTCTCTCACAATCATTCCCCTCACTGCAGATTGCAAATCTGAAACTGATGTTGATACAGTGTGAGAGTTCAGCTCTGCTTGTTGTGCCAAAATCTCCTGTCGCACAATCATGCCCCTCACTGCAGATTGCAGATCTAACACTGGGGTTGACACGGTAAGGGTTGACATGTCTTCTTCTTGCTCCATCATTTTCTTTCTCACAAGCATACCCCTGACCGCAGCTTGCAAATTCAGTACTGGGGTTGACACATTAATAGATTTGGCCTCCTTCTCCTGAGCCACCAAAACTTTCCGAGCAAGAAATCCACGAATGCTTGACTGAAAATCTTTGACAACAAATTCGGACTGCTGCAAAGCTGATCGCATGATGCATACCTCTTCTCGGACTTGTTGCCCAACCTTTTTGGCCCTGAATAAGCTTTGAATCTTCTGTACATCCCCTTCACGGCTTTGCCAGAATTTCTCTTGACTCGATTGGTTCTTTCGTACTAAAAATCCACGTGCATGACTTTGTAGGTTCACTGCGAACCGCTTCATATTTAAACGATATTCTACGACTTGTCGCGTAAAGTCCCCACGGATCATCGATTGAAGTTCAACAAGCCAGTCTTCGGTATCCCAAAGTCCTTGCATTGTTCTTCCTAGGTGCATTCGCATACAAGCTCCCCGTATTTGTGCCTGTAACTCCACGATTATAGCTTCGTTCTCACCGAGCTCTCGATCGATTCGCTCCTCCTCGGTTTCGACTGGTTCAGGTTCAGGCTCTGGTTCCGGAACACCAAAATCCGCTCCCATATTACCAAAACTCGGCATACTAACTCCAGCTTTATCCAATCCTTTCTGCATTTCTTCCAATTCATGATCTTCAAATTCCAGTTGTCCAACAAGATTACCAATTCGAAAGTCCACAATTCCCTTCCTGAATAATAGCCAACTCAAAGCGTGTATACAATAAATGACTTTGGGGATGTTCTTCTTCTCGTATAAATCGATAAGTTCGAATCGAAAAAGCTCGGGGAGTTGTACCTCATCCAGAAAACGGAAAAACTGAGCGATATTGTCCCAATGTCGAGCTTGTAGTTTAGGATTCCTGAATATTCGTATGCGTTGCTCCGGGTTAATAGCCTCCACCACCTCTGCCAACGTGACCCCGTCTCTCAGAGTTTGTTCGAGTTGCACAGTTGGAGGGATTTCTCGCTTTAATATATCTTCAATCCATTCCTTGGCTTCTCCAATATGACACAGATACTCATAAGCCTGTAAAAATTGTCGCTGTTTGTCCATCCAATTTCTGCCTTCCCAACCATAGCCACCGATAGATTTATTCAAGGTGCCATTTTTGTCCTTTGAAATCGCGCTGCGCTGCAGTCTACGTCGTCCCTGTAATCCTGCTACCTCTTGTTCCGGTGATGTAATGGTAAAATCGTCAGGAGTTGCGGATTGCGCGAACTTCGAGAGGGTTCGAAGTTGACTTGTCGAGGATCGTTCGAAGCTTTGTAGCTCAGGCCTAGTGAGAGGTGAATGGATATGCAGTGGGCCAAGCTTTGAGAGAGCTCCTGCTCCAACACTAATTGAATCGGAACGACTCAACAACATGGAATTGGGTCGAACCATAGGCGGGCGGCGCGTCGGACTGCGAGTCGGACTGGTTGCGGGGCTTATAGGCGATTGGGCAGGGGACTCAAATAATGTTAATTTGGATACATCTATACTCTTTCCGCGATTGTGGTGTTTGATGGACCCCCTCTGGACGTCCACACTTTGTGTTCGAGAATGTGGTTGAAAATTACTTCTGATCACATCGATACTCTTTCCGCGGTTGTGTTGGGCTGGGGTTTTGTCTCTTTCTGGTGGACTTTGACCTGGAGGTTGAGGGAGTGGTCGCAAAGATTTTCTGGCATTCTTGTACGCACTATCTGGACTCGATTCAATGCTCCCTTTCCCGTTGCGGTTTTCTGAAGAACTGTACATTCCGGCGGCTTCACTTAAACCTCTCCGACGACTTCCGTACTCACTCGACGTCGTTGACGACAGTATGCTTGTGCCACTTGATTCATAAATGCTAGATGAATTGGAATAGCCACTTGATGCGGTTGATGCGTTCGAAGGTGCCCTCTTGGTCGTATTTGGATTGCCCGTTGTGACAGAGTCGGTTTGTGTTTGGCGTAACAAATGACGGTACGACATTACGGCAATGGGACGAGAAGTCTTGATTTATGGCGCACCAAACGGCAAAGGAAGGGTAAGCGCAAAATGTTCTCCGAGGCGCCGATCATTCACTAAATATCTTGAAGGGTATGTCGCATGCGGTATCCGAGTTGCCGCGTAGGCTGCGCGTAGTTTCTTTTAGGTGTACAGGTAGGAGAGATAATCGTGGTTGTTAAAGGTGGTGCAGTGATGGTGGAGTTCCTCTTCCCCTCCAATGTTTATTGTTTACACTGCACCCTTCTCGAACAATGGCGTCCGGCGCGATGGATGGCAATTAAAGACCAATCGATGTCGACTTCTCTTCCGCGTACGAAGTGTGAATGCGTATGGATATTCCAAATCCCCAAATGGTATATCGTAGTCCAAGTTAATCCCTATAGGTAGCTATTAAAAGAAGAATTGAAGGTTGAGCAATGTGGAAGGGATTTTTTTCTCTCCAGCCATCAGCATCCAATATTAAGATTATTCAACAGACAGACAAGCTGGAAGAAGTGGTAGCAAAAGGAATGGATGTGATATTTCAGTAGGGTATAGTATTGTTATTGTTGTTTATGTTTATGTTTCTGTGTATGTGTATGTGGATGTGGATGTGGATGTGTGGAGTGACGACTGCGTGGTAGTTGGGTATATGTGGTATCGTTATCGAACTGATAAAAGAAGTGGAAGGGATGGTGGATGCAAGGTATGATCGATGTGATGGGATGATGGTGGGATGTGTGATATCAATATCTAACTGGACGACTTGGATTCGGAGATATTTAAATGAGGAAGGAGGGATGCGGTGGTTTCGATGTTTCGAAGGATCCAGAAGAGTCAAGAGCGAAGAGTAAAGAGCGAAGAGTGAGGAGTGAGGAGTGAGGAGTGAGGAGTGAAGAGGAGTGAAGTTTGAAAATGAAGAGTGCACCGAGTGAAGTTGAGTGAAGTGAGGGGCTGGGGAAAAAAGACGTGAATTTCCATTTGTTGATCCGTAAGTGGAAGTGGAACACTTGATCAAGGTACGAATGATGCTTACTAATATTGTTCACATGATCAGGCACCGAGCATTCAGTCAATTCATACCTCACTGTTGAAATAGGGTTTTTTTTTACTACCCGAGTACTCGTACATGCCCAAAATTGCTTCTTCTGGATCCAACGCAGGGCAGGGTTCCTTTTTGTTTACATGGAATTCTTGCTTTTGCACCGTTCGGCTCCGTTGCTCCAGCAAAATAGGTTGGCGAGGTTGACAACACAGAGAATATATGAACCAATGAACATCCGGAGCGCCGAGCATAAATCCTTGCACCCAGTAGAATTCGTCCATTCCATCTCTCTTTCGACTTTTCTGGACATCTTTTATTATACTTTGGTGTCGGATCGGTCTTACCTTTTTCCGCGCTCTTGTCTTACAATTATCGTATCGAGTAGCACGTGCCTGGCTCCCTGGGTAGATGGGATGGTCCACCAGGTCAATACTACCTTTTTTATTACCTGCCACATACAAATTGATATAACTCAAAAATACTTATTACAACGGATCTACTAGGTACTTACCGTATGTAAGATTACAATAATATACTAGGTACGAGTATGTACAATAAATATATATAAGATATATAAAATATATACCTAGTATGTACAATATTTACCTTTCTTAATACGGGAGCGGAGCGAAAAAGCCTCCACGGCAGTGGCCAAGCGGAGCGTCATTTACCGATTCAAGATTACTTCCTCAGCAGCTCCATCTGGTCGGATCATTCATGTCATTTATGTCATTTATTCGAATCCATCTCATTTGCTCACCTCTCATTGCTCAATCCCAATCCATCCTCATCTGGGCATGCATTGAACTCTTCATATCTCCACGTGACCCCCTCTTATCGACAAACCACTTAGCCATTCTGGGTTTAGTCCCTCAAACAATCTGTAATTTTCGCCCCGCATATTTCACATTCATAATAATTTTTTCTCTTCTCTTTTTTCCCTTTCTCTTTTTTCTCTTGGGAGAAGGAAACTTCAACCCGTCGACTGTACATTTTCATTCAAGAGATTTGATTTCATCAATACCCTCAATTTCTATTCTTCGTACTTCAAAGGTCGACTATCTCTTTGTCATCTTTTCCATTTCTTCTCATTTCTTTGAATTCTTGATTGGAATTCATCCCCCTCTCACTTCTTCCCCGCACACCTGCACACACATCTCTACAACATGTCTCCTCAAGCAAACGGAGATTCCAAGCCGTCTGCTTCAGACTTCTTGGCTCCAGCTAAGCAAGTTTTGGATGCCACAAAGGCTCTCGAAATCCTCAAGGAGTATGAATCTCGCGATGGTCTCAGTATCAATGATCTGATCGATTCCAAGAAGCACGGAGGTTTGACCTACAATGATTTCTTGGTTCTTCCAGGTTACATTGGATTTGCTGCTTCTGAGGTCGTTCTCGATTCCCCAGTTACCAAGCGCATCACCCTCAAGACCCCTTTCGTTTCTTCCCCTATGGACACTGTCACTGAGCACGACATGGCCATTCACATGGCTTTACAAGGTGGTCTCGGTGTTATTCACCACAACTGCTCCGCCGATGAGCAAGCCGAGATGGTTCAAAAGGTTAAGAGATACGAAAACGGTTTCATCCTCGACCCAGTCGTACTTAGCCCACAGGCAACTGTTGGTGAAGTCAAGGATTTGAAGGAGAAGTGGGGTTTCGGAGGTTACCCAGTCACAGGTTCGTACTGCCTTTCTCATTCTCTTACCCCTACCTCTGCACCTTTACATGATTATTAAAACATAATTCATATAACTTTCGTTCATCCGTATTGACCGCAAGGTCGTGGGGAGACAATTAACTTTTTATGATTTTTGGTGTTTCATCTTTACTATCTTATGAAATGATCCTTTCTTGCAGCCGCTAACACATCTGCAAAAACAGAAACCGGAAAATTGGGCTCCAAGCTTGTCGGTATCGTTACCAACAGAGATATTCAATTCGAAGATGACAGCGCCTCCGTGTCAAGTGTTATGGTTACAGATTTGGTCACTGCTTCATATGGTACTGAATTGGTTGAGGCCAATGCCATCCTCGCCAAATCCAAGAAGGGAAAGCTTCCAATTGTTGACAAGGACGGAAACCTCGTTTCTATGATCTCCCGATCTGATTTGAACAAGAACATCCATTACCCATTGGCTTCCAAACTTCCAGATTCCAAGCAATTGATCTGCGCTGCTGCTATCGGTACCAGACCCGAAGATAAAATTCGTCTTCAAAAGTTGGTCGATGCTCAATTGGACATTGTTATCCTTGACAGCAGTCAAGGTAACAGCATGTACCAAATCGAGATGGTTAAGTATATCAAGGAGAAATACCCTGATCTTGATGTTATCGGAGGTAACGTCGTTACTCGTGAGCAAGCTGCGTCATTGATTGCCGCTGGCGTTGATGGTTTGAGAATCGGAATGGGTAGTGGAAGTGCTTGTATCACTCAGGAGGTTATGGCTGTTGGTAGACCACAAGCTGCTGCTGTCTATAACGTTGCTTCATTTGCTGCTCGTTTCGGTGTTCCATGTATGGCTGATGGTGGTATCCAAAATGTTGGTCACATTGTCAAGGGTCTTGCTCTTGGTGCTACTACCATCATGATGGGTGGTCTCTTGGCCGGTACTACTGAATCTCCAGGTACTTCTTTCGTCAGTCGCGAGGGTAAGCTTGTCAAGGCATACCGCGGTATGGGTTCCATCGATGCTATGCAAGATAAGAAGGCTGGCGCTGGTGCCAAGGACAGCCAAAAGAGCAACGCTGGAACCGCCAGATACTTCTCTGAGGGTGACAGTGTTCTCGTTGCGCAGGGTGTATCTGGTGCAGTCGCACACAGAGGGTATGATGTCCATTAACTATTTTGTTTTCCCAATGCTAATACTCTATAGTTCCGTCACCAAGTTTGTTCCATATCTCGCTGCAGGTTTGAAGCACTCTCTCCAAGACTGTGGACAAATGAGTCTTCAAGCTCTTCACGAGGCTGTTGAGAACGGTACTACCCGTTTCGAATTGAGAACTGCCAGTGCTCAACTTGAGGGTGGTGTCAACATGGAGAGTTACGAGAAGAAGCTTTACGCATGATGTGCTTAGATAACGTTTTATGAAGAGCATGAACATTAAATCTAGTCATCTGGAGGGGAATTTGGATTTATGGAGTTTATTACCTGGCGTTTAAAATAGGACTACATCGTTAGTCTTTGGGTGGAGAAAGAATAAAATACATTACAAACACATGTTGTTCTGCATTTGAAGTGAGGTTGACATGAAGTGACAAATTACAACATCAAAATTGTTCTGGAAAGGAACTTGCCGTCGAAATTAACCTACATTAGATGGTGGTATTTTGACTCTTCTATCTTGTCGTGTTTTGAATTTTTGCCTCCAGTTCTACAAGGAACTTCAGGTGCCTTATGAGAGAATCTACGATAGGAACACCCACCTGATTGAACGAATTCTACGACGCATCTATCCACCATCGCAGCACATTGCTGATCTCAAACTCGGCAATGGAGTAGATGATGCAATTCAAATCCTTCATGCATATATGAAATACTTATACAGAACTGGATCGAAGTCTTGGAGGAAGTAACAAGTGTATCCTTATACAAATTTTGATGAGGAGGAGGAGGAGTGATGTCTTGCTCTCGTGGAGCGAAAGAAAAAGCGCGTAGCAAGAAGGAGGAGGAGGAGGTGGTGGTGGTGGTGGTGGTGGTAAGGCTTCATAGTGCTTGGTACAGTAGATACAGTACTATGTGCTTCGCTCTTTCAACTATTGAGCGGTTGGTTTGATTAATGACATTAATCCCATACATAAAGGTAGGAAATTTGCATTTCATAATCATATCTCCGCGCCCACCCCCATCCCGATAAACAAACTCCTTTTCCGCTCGACTAGCACAAAGCCATTCTCTCCTTCCCGGAGATGCTGTGTTACTTCAAGTCCGAGTGGAATAGCATTTCATGATTGATACCGATCTAATGGCAAAGTCTTTTGCGAGCAAGCCAAACAAGGTTCTCCATGTCAACGTTGATAACTCGGCATGTATGCAAGTCTTTGGCGTCGTGGTTTGTCAAAGCCTCTCGTACATGATCACTGTGAGTTAAAGAGCTGTTGGTGACTACCAGATCATCCTAAACGTACTTACTTCTGTGATGGGTTGATAAAGCTGGTGGGGGCAGCGGTGGCGACGAAAGTGGCGGAGCTAAACACTAGGAGGTTTGTGGTGCTTGGTGGATGGGTCTGTTTGATTGTACATATTATGGCTATTTTTAATCTCTGATTTAATTCTAGTCTTGAAAAAGTTTCTCTTCTTTACAGCTACTCTAACTAACATTTAAAAGGGGTTGGAGATTCCAAACAGTTTGATCGTTGGACTACATTCTGGATTTTTTGACACTATGCCTGAGACTGTTCATAGATGAATCCCTAGTCATTTTATTGTAAAAATCTACGTTGTGTGAATCACGAGACAGATATGATGCGAATGGAGAACTGTGTACAATACGGAACAGAAAACTATTTATCTATGTAGGTATAACAAACTCATCCCAAGAAGAAGACGTTCGTGAAGTCTAGATTTTCTCACATTTCAGCCTGGGCGGCACGCAATCCTTTTGAAGTTTGTCGAACCTATCTGCTTAGATCCCCTGGAAGATTTTCGACTTGAAAGCTTTCAACATCGACGGTTTCAAGGTTGAAAGTGTAGGGGCCAATAGGTAGTCACTAGCAACATCATCTGGAAGGATGAATACATATCTTACTTTGATGAACCTGGTATCTTCGGGGCCAAAGATATGAATTGGTTGAGGTCTGCCAATCTTGACATCGCCGTCCGGATGTGTTTCATAATCCCAATCTGGCTTCCTCGTTCGTGATAGCTCACAAGCTAACAGTACCCCGCATTCCGAGTAAAGATCTGGTTCCCACAATGACTCGATAACTCGACGCTTCACGTAAAAGTAGGAACTCGCAGGCTCCTCTGCCATGAAGAGGGTGGAAACCTTACCATAAAGCTCTTCGCTCTTGGCTTCTAGGCCGCTCAAAAGAATACTTGGTAGGTATGAAAGACTCGTGCCATGAAAAAGCACCATCGGTCCTGTTTTCTCATCATTGGGTTTGGGTGATGTACCAGAAGAGTGCTTCGGTGCTTGAACAACCACAAACTGATGGACGGACGCTGGGAATCCGGATATCTTCAACTTACCATTTGCAGGGATCAGGTATCCTCCGTAGTTTTCAGAGAGATGCTTTACGAGTTTCAAGCACTCAGGTGCTTTTTTCAAAGTCTCTGCTATCTTCCGCTTGGAACCCATATTTGCAAAGTTTTCGGGAAATCCCTCCGTAAAGTCGTCAAGAGTTATCAATTGGGGAGAGCCAGGGAAACTTATCGGATAGCCACCTCGCAATATAGCATCCGCATAAACCGAACTAAGAAGCAAATCGATGACTTGAGAATTCAATTTGATGGCGGCAGAAATCTCCAAGATAGATCTGGGCATTGACAGATCGTCAAGGTCATTTTCCCCTTCCTTGCCATTCCAAATGCAAATGCTAAAATCGAATTAGTCTTGTCAAAAAGGGGTGAGAATGCTCCATCCTCCCAATGGGAACTCTTGTGACTTACACGTCTTTCAGAAGCAGATTGATACAATCTATTCTGGTCAATCCATCACTATCATGAATCAATTCTTCCTTCTGGACCGTTTCGCGTAATTCTGCTCCTGTCATTTTCCACCATCCCGCAATGGTATTGATGAGAACCGGATCAAGAAGCATTCCTGGTTTCAGGTATCCAATTTGGTAGAGTGCGTAAACGGCTTGAAGAATAGGCTTCAAAGAATGGCGATAAAAATTGACCTTCGAAGCAGCGAGCTTGCGAAGTAGTGTTTTCTTTGTGGTGGACATGGTATTTAAGACCTTGCTAAGACTAGATGCTGAAGCCATTGTTGCTCGTGATAATGGCCGAGGTGAGGTAAGAGATTCGGTGGATACTGTTGTTGAAATTTCTGAATGCTTTGTATAGGCTTTGTCGAGGTACTTGGGATGAACGAAAGAGTTGACTCGACGATGCTTCATTGGAAACTATCCTTTCTTATACTTATCTATGGTAGCAAATAGACACTATGTCTCGAGGATGGAATGGAATCGATCCAGCAACGAGATTCGTGCAAAATCCGCACATGTTTCAAGGCTAGAAATTGACTGAATCAACAATGGGAGAATGTTTCAGCCATCTACAATACTCACTCTAGAGCATCGTTGGGAGTTGCGTAGTCTATTTCACCAAATTGACTGAGGATATTACTACATCAGACCATCTTATCCTCGAATTGGAACTCAATAGATACCTCCATGATCTTCATGGCCAGAGAACATAACTCCAAGGCCCAGAACCTTCTACTAGAGACTTAATTGAGGTAGACATCGAGTTTTTCCTTCTATAACTTATGCTGCGAGGTTTGACTATCTGTACGAAACAAATCAGGTCTCTAGCATGACAATTTTTCACCTGATCCACTTCAATCTGTGTAAAAAAGAATGGTTCATCGCAGACCAGAGAACAGAGAAGAGTGAGACAGTCCCTCTGTGATATATTTCTTCCGTCTTGACTGTCTGCATATGCACATCTTCCATCCAACAAACATGACTTGAGAGCTACTAAGCTTTGAGGCTTCGGAGCATTTAGATTAGACCGCAGAATGAGAACCATCAAACTTCACTAGTATGTGCAGTATTCATTAAGAAAGTCACCCTTCAGCCGTCACATGAACAAAATCACTCGCAATTCCGTCGATTGTTTATTCACATATGTATATTTAATTCCAACACAATCTTCCATTTTCATCTGGAATAGCATCGTTGCTAACCACACTAGCAACTTCACTTCCAACTCCGGTCTTTGTCCAGAATAATGACCATGGATCAGTCGCATCCTTAATGCTCAACAATCTATCGTAATTCACACCATAGAAATTATGTTGCCAGTCTACCTCCTCAATATCGCACTCCCCAAGATATGCTCCCGTGCCCGGGGTGACAGCTTTCCACGCAAGTTGGAGTTCGCTAAGCTTGGCGCGAGCGGAAGCCATAGTGGTGAAATTGGTAGGGTCTGTCCATGATGTGCCTTGCATAGTGTGAAGAGTAGTCTTCCTCCAAGCGGGCAAAACGGCATTATCAACCCCTGCGACATTCGGTGCATTGATATTGAAACCTACGAGCAATGAGGCATTGTTTCTCGATGAGCCTGACCAAGCATCGAATGTTGCGTCGAATGTTGCTTCATCCTCAAGATATTCTTGTAGAAAGAGCCGGGAACCAACAATAGCGTCATCGGAACCAACCGTTTCTTGAGCGAAAGATGCATCCCATCCTTCGTATAGTGTATCATAGGTGTTGTATACTGGTGTAAAGTCTATGCCGAGTGCAGTGAGTTTTCCGAACCAAGGTGCCAACAAGGCTTCAGTTTCGGCTTGGGTGTGATTTGGAGCCCAGAATGGAGACATAATGAAATAATCCACCCCGAAAGCTGCAGGAGGAAAAACGAAGAAGTAGCTGTAGATTCCTGCATTATTAAAGGTGATAAAGCTCTCCCAATAAGCACGGACACCAAGCCAGAAAGCATCATCGGTGACATTGCCACCAGAGGCGAATGTGAAAGTTACAACGGTGACGGGAGTCGTCGGGTAAGCTTTGATTGTGAGAGATGTCGCCACACCCCAAGATGCGGGACCACCTCCACGTAAAGCCCAGAAAAGATCGGTATTTTCAGTCGAGGATGCAGTAACAAATCGTCCATCGGCTGTGATAATACGAGCAGAGATGACCTGATCTGCAGCAAGACCATATACTGAAGTCATAGGGCCGTGTCCTCCACCTTGAATGTAACCTCCTAGAACCCCGACATCCCTTGCTTCGCCGCCAACAACAACCATTCCCTGCTCGCTAGCCGCTTTCATAATATCTACACCAACAACACCACTTCCAGATGTGAAAGCGGGTCCCGTGTAAGGGAAATCCGCATCGGTGTATTCAGCACCCTCATATCTGATATCTTGTAACCAATGAGTCCAAACACTCAAAGCACCTGCTCCACCGGATTTACCAGAGAACTCATGTCCTGTATTCTTGACCACGAATCTGATGCCAGTATTTCTTGCAAAATTGACGGCAAGTTGTATTTGTGCGACATTTGTGGCATTGACTGCGTAAGCGGGATAAGCGCCAAGTGTGCAGGTTGCTGTTGGGTCGGTGGTAGGCATGCAGGTTAGACCTTGATATATCGGGGACATCATGGATGTGGGATCCTCCTCGTGCATGGTAGAATTAGTCCAATTGTCTGTGACAAAGGCACATTTATCTGCGTCCTAAGTCATTGATTAGTATCATTTCGTTTGAAGAACCAATTTGATCAAGTGAGTAATGTTTAAGGTAAATTTGGACATTAAAGATAACATTTGTTTGGGGAATCGCGTGGGATATTCCACCTTATTTGAAGATTTTAAGTATAAAAGTAGACTCACATAATTCCAATCATTATAACAGCTTGATGCGATTGGTATAGTTTTAATCAAGGCACCACCAAGTAGGTCATTGAAGATATCCCAAACATCATCCGCCGGCCAATCCGCATCTCCAGGAAAGACTTTACACGCCGATCTCGAAGAAGCAATGCTTGATGCATCTACCGAAGAAGCATTCCCAAATGTGAAAAGCGCTTGCATGGAAGCATTGAGTTGTGCGAGATCTGAAGTTTTCAACTGAATAGTCTCAAAATCAAAGAGTGCTGTTGAAGAAGTGCTATTATCTTGTCTGCGAGCATTTGTAGCAGCAACTAGACCAGCATTGAAAGAAACAAAGTTGTAAAAGAGTGAAGACTTCATCTTGACTTTGACCACTCTGAGATAGTCTTAGATAGGATAGAACGATGGATATGATGAAGGTATACTAATGAAGGTATACTAATGAAGGCTACAATAGCGATGAAGTGAAAGAAAAAGCCTACGAATCATCGGGATCAACTTGCCTTTTCATATTGAAGACCAGATTCGACATAAAAATCATACAATATAAACGTGTGGATTATCACGATGTGTGTGGAGTAGTCGTTCCGATTTTGGTAAAGGTAGAGACCAAATGGAGATAAACCGCCTCATGGTGTGGCAAGACACGGCGGAAACATCGATACTTGATGCCGGATGATGGTAATTGATGTTCGAGAATTAAAGAGTACATGCAAATAGGTTGCAATCACAGGTGAGAAGCAGCGTTTGCTTGCCGGTGGTGTTTATCTGAATGAAGGGGCGAAAAAAGAGCGGCGAGCGACTAACAAACATGGATATGCGGGGCTAAAGACATTCATTTGGTATGATAGCCGTGAACACCTTAACGTTGAGAATCTGGAGGTGGATATATGTCCGTTCTTTGTGGAAATGCTTTTCTCATCGCTGTAAAGATCATTAAGATAGAATGGAGCCCCGCCTACCTACTTAGTCTCGATCGTTTATTTCTCGGCTGTGCTCTTGAGTAAGAGGTGAAAGAAAAGAGAATGAAGGAGAGGAAGAAAGAGGGTCCGGAAGGATGGAATAGAAGAAGAGTCAAAAGATATAGGTATGTCTGTATCCAAGATATTCAAGATATATTCAAGTAAGCACATACATATGCGGTGTGATTAAATTCTCAATCTTGCAGAGGAGATCGACTACCACCAAATGCTTTGACGACGACGCCTCTTCCGTTGACGGTTGCTCCATTCTTCCAATTCCCGTCGAGGTAACCAAAATATAGATATGCTTTGACTCTTTTTTTTTTAACACAAAAAATAAGCAACTGAGCCTTCTTAGGAGTCAGGGGCGCTGGCCGGTCAATGCCAACAACTTAAGATTGTGGATAAATTAAACAGAGTAGTATTGGTCGGGTTCTCTCAGGATTCCTCCCGCACCCTACAGGGCTTATACACATAAATTTTCTTCGGTGGGTCTACGAATTAGTTGCTATATCAGAAGGATTCGCAGTGCCCTGCCATCTGTAGATTAATAGCTGTAAGATTACTTCGTAAAATACAATTCGAGTTTGGCCATTAAAACATTATGCACTCGTGTACCTAGTCTCCTAGTGACTTTACCTCGGGTGTACCAAGTGCCAATATAAGCTTATCTCCCACAATCTAGCCACTTATGTGTCAAACCATATTCGCCCAGTGTTGAATGCAGTCAGCGGGATGATTCAGCGAAGAAAAAGAAAGGATAGATTGGGAGGAACGAGTGGACGTTAGCATACTAGAGAGCTAGAATACTCTATGGAGTACTCCATCTATAATTCCGGAGCCTCTAGCTCGGGCCAAGTTCTAACGCTTTCTGTCCGTGCAAACTCATCAACCTCCTGCAAACGTTTTTTTATGAAATTCAATGGAAAAGTTGAACCTGGAATCTCTCGACTCAAGCTATAGCTGTCTTGAGTGCGATATCAACGTTGTTACTGTAGTCCACAGGATCAAGACTCAAATGTTCGATACATATCCAAACACCGAGGACTGTACTCCGCAACGTCGTATTCCTGTACGAAGCAATGTCATCAGGACCGAGATAGACTTATGTTAGGCTTGTTTTGGCAGGCCTAATCTACTTATAACATTTATCCCAGGTTCAAAACGAGCTTACGGCGACTGGCATCTACATGCAGGCAGGCCATTCAGCCATGTATCACAAACAGGGGCAATTAGCTTCCGCTCTTTACGCTAAGGTCTACCTCAAACCACACTCTTTCGTCCCTTCAACAATGGACCCCGCGCAAGGATCGGCGGGTAGCACGGGAATTGGTCAGAGCGACAAGGGCAGATCCAACCACCATCCAGTCGTTGTCCTTCCCTCAATTACGCCTGTCATATCACCTCATCCGCTCGATGGTGCAATAGTCAGTCATAGCCAGCTTCTACTATCGCATACTCAGTTGATGTTGCTTCACGGATCATGCAAACAAACTGACTGAGTGGATAGTTGTTCTCCAACTTTGTATTGCTGTCTTTACTTGATAAGCCTTTCCTTGAGTAGGATTGAAGTATTCAAACGGCCAAGGGCTTATCCTGCAGATCCCACTTCCCCAGCACTCACCCCTGATTGTATTACCCTTCTTGGACCTCACTTTCTAGCATATAGAAGACCAAAATAGCATTTGCACGATAACACAAAATGTAGGGTAGTATTGGGGTAGTATTGCTAAGAAATCCAGGAGGGTCCTAATTCAAATGCGCGAAGGAACAGATTTGTGAATTTTCACCAAAATCTTCTATTAGCGACCAGAGTCCAGACATCAATATATGATATTATCCATCGCTTTCAAACCTTATTTTCTAAACTGATCGGAGCCCCCTTGATGAACCTTCAGTCTAGTGGAGTACCTTTTGCGAGGTACCATCTTCGTCTTTTACAATGGTCAAGCAACTGAACACCGCATGTTTGGTTATCATCGTTGTCTTTGAAGTTGTTGGCTCAATCTTCTGCTTTGGGCGTTTAGCCTCAAGGTTAGTATCAAAACCACCATGGAAGGGACTGATGATGTGGAGTGAGTCTTCTGAAGTTTGGTCTAAACTGCTTGTTTGCTAAATATTTTTTTAGGTGATATCTGTATGGGTATAGCTTGGGTAAGACATCATTGAGAATTAAGGTTGTCATCTGAAATTGAGGCTGAGACAAACATAGGTTCTATCGGTTGTGGAAACTGTCGCTATATACGGATGTGAGTAATCTTTTTCAAGCCGACTTCTGGGGACTTTTAAAGTTTCTGATTTTCGCAATGTCTCTTTATATACGAAAAATTTGCTTCATAGATACTTTTTGCAGAACTTTGGAAGGGCTTATCAACTACGTCTAGATGATGAAGTTTGGTTCCAATCATGCTAACCTGGACACTAGTAACATCGTATGCAAAATATGGCTATAAATCATCAGATCTTGCCCAATTCAATATCGACATACCTACCGAGATGAAATGGTCAATGTTTGATTCCCTTTGCTATAATCCAATCCTCGGTTTCGTCAAGGCCTCCATGATTCTCCTATATCTTCGACTTGGGGGAATAAGACAAACAGTTCGATATGCTTCATATGCACTCTTATGCATCAATTTCGCCCTTATGATCGCCATCTTCTTTGTCGATATGTTTCAATGTATACCGTTTTCATACAACTTCTACTCGACAGAGATGGACCTGGCGGCTCAGATTAAAGCAAATGCCACAGATCCGGGAATCGGACCTTATGGGCCTGTAGCATCTGGGTTCAAAGATGGGAAGTATATATCGGGCGGGAAATGCATCAATGGTGTCAATTTTATATTGTCAACCGCTGGTTTGACTATTTTGACAGACTTACTGGTTCTATGCATTCCAATCTATATGGTAAAGGATCTCAAAATGAATCCACGGAAAAAGGCTGCAGCAATCACAATTTTGTGTATGGGCTTGGGGTATTGATCATTATTCCCATTTTGTATTTGTCGCGAGCTAACCCTTCTTTTCAAGTGTTACTGCCATCGGAATTTGTCGTCTTGTTTTTACTTATCGTGCATTCTACCCCAATGTCCCAGACCCGGGATTGAATGTTAACAGCACCATATCTCAAATAGAGACTGGTCTTGCATTGGTTATAGGCTGCATCCCTGATCTTCTGCCTCTTTTTCGTCTACTAATACCTGGCTTCTTAAATTTTGCGACCAGACAATCAACTCATCCAGCTCGGTATCCTTACCTCTCAGCTTTCGGTTCCAAAAAGAAGCCTGAAGACCGAAGCGACATTCTCAAAAACACCATGTACGAAGAACATGGACTAGACATTTTGAAGTTACGTCCCAACAATGGATTGATACAACGTGAGACGCAAGTCAGAGGTGCTGCGAGTACCGATAGCTTGACTGGTAGTCAAATAGAAATGTTCGACAAAACTATGGACGACAAGACGGATTCAAAGACAATTATCAAGACAACACATTTCTCGATGAAAGAATCGGACCTAAATGACCCAAGGAACACTTGGAGTAATGTCTGACTTAGTCAAGAAGATTTCTTTTGAACTCCTTTGTATTGGCTTGTTGGTTATAGAGTCGAAAAGGCATTTAGCCTGTATGTTTTAGAGCCTGCGAGAAAATCATCGTGTCAAAATCTTTGCGGATTTTGTATGCCGTAAAGGTCATGACTCATGTCTTTTCTATCTTTGGCCGCATTGCATGGTTGTATTGCAATTCATATATTGTGTAAATGTTATACAATCATGTAACTCTGAGGTCTTTTGATGCTGGAAGGGGCGTGGGGGTCATAAGGAGTTTTCCCCTTTGTCTCTATACTCCCAGGCACACAGACTGTACCGCAACGTGTGCAGTGCACACCATAATTTTAATAGCCAGGAGCAATTACTTTGACAAGAGCGAAGAGAAGTATTGCTGGAAATTTAGTATGTACCATTGACTGGCCTCAACGCGTATGTAGCTTCTTTCCATTTGGTTACATGTATGGAGAAACACTACAACCACATCCATTCCCTTCTTTTGGTGCCTCGAAATACTATGCGACTACAATCAGCCGCTTCTCTCCTTTCTATTTTTCCTTCCGATCCGAGAGAAATCCCACCAATGGGGGTAATGATCTACGACATTACCCCAAAGTTGTGTTGTCAGCTGCGGGGAGCTGCACACAACTGCATTTGAGGCTGGCTTGGCATATATAAAAGAACCAACGACCAGATATTTAAGAGACCGACGACTTGGAAAGTTCTTCTGATGTGATAAAGCTCACGTCTGCATGAAGAACATTTTTAAATGCATTCCGTGATGGAGCAACAAATTCCGTTTGCCAACACTTTTACCCCGCAGTCCGTCTTGGATGGACTCTGAAGACCCCGGATAATCAAGACAGAGTTAGATCGCAATATCCACGTAAAATTTATAAAGTACACTTGGTCCAGCGTGTGGGAGAAGTTATTCTGGAAGTTCATCTCTGGAAATTGATCAGCCTTTGCATATCTTCTTAATATTTAACTTTGAAAATCAGAACCCTCCAAGCAATTGCCACAGTCGACGTGTGCATAGTGATATTCCTCGAGAGTTCAGAATCTAACTGACTTCCACCATGAAGTTGTTAGAATTTACTGCCGTGATATCTTCACTGGTTGTCCTTGCTCAAGCTGGCAATGGCAATAGCAACGGTCATGGGAAAGCGAAAACCTGCACAATACCCTCAAAATACAAATCCTCAAATGGAACAGCCGATGACTCACCAGCAGTAGCTGCCGCATTTGTCAAGTGCTCCTCAAACTCAATTATTGAGTTCAAGAAAGGTGTCGATTACAACATCTTCAGCCCAATCTCCGCAAAGAACTTGTCAAATGTGATTATTCGTCAAGAGGGCAATCTTCATCTTCCCCAAAACATCACCTATATCCAAAATCTTGTCACAACCTCCAATGCACTTACATATACCACCGCTTTATACTGGTTTGCATTTGCCGGTCCCAAGATTCAGTATGAAGGATCAAAAGACATTACGACAGGGTGGATAAACTCGTATGGCCAAGCATGGTGGGACGCGAATCCCGTCAATGGAACTGGTCTTGCCAATCGACCACATCTTTTTCAACTGAACACTACAAACGGCGGTATGAACTATTTCAAATCGCGCAAGCCAATAGCATGGAATGTTCAACTTCTGGGAAGTAATATCCGAGTCAAAAATAGCATCATTGATTCCTTCTCTACGGGCACCGGTTTTCCATTCAATACCGATGGATTTGGTGTCACGGCTACAAACGTTCACATTTCTGATTCTATCATATACAATGGAGATGATGCATGTGCTGTTCAATCTGGTTCTCACAACGTTCTTTTTGAGAAAGCAACGATCGGGTATCAATCTCATGGCCTGTCCATTGGCTCTCTTGGGCAAAATCAAGCTTCATTCGCCAACGTATCAAACATCCATTTCCGTGATATAACAGTTGTGGATGCAGTCTACGCTGCCCGATTCAAGAGTTGGATTGGAGGTCAAGGAATCGCAAAAAATATCACATGGGAAGATATCCGCGTGTACAATGTTTCATTCCCGATTTTTGTCACCCAAACCTACTACAATCAAGGGTCTAACGCGACTCAGCTCGAACCTGGACAGATCAGTGGACGCCCGAACAACGCGAGTGTCAATATGGAGGATTTCACGTGGAAAAACTTTCGAGGAACAATTAATACCTTTGAGCCTGGGGATGGTACTTGTGTTTCAGACCCATGCTGGTACGATGCCGGATTGCCAAATTTGCAGCAGACAGAAACCATTATCATCGAGTGCAATACCGAGAGTTCTTGCAAGAACTTCAGTTTGGAGAATATTGAGATCTATCCACAGGATTATAGAAACCCAACAGTGATCTGCATCAATGCTACGAGTACGCTGAATCCAGATCTGGGATTCAATTGTGCCAATGGAACGTTTGTTCCTTTGAGTTGAGGTGGGATTTAGAGATGAGAATATGATAAGCTAAGATCATTAAGGGATGAACATTTTCCACGCACCACTGGTGATTCAGAAAAGTGACTTCATTCTATCAATGTGATCTCATTCCCCACAGTCATCTTTCCAAGTGTTTCAAATATGAGCCTCAAAAACGTGTTGAATTCTTTAAGCCCATATTCATTTTGGATGATACCCACGGACCTGACGCCGAGGTGTAGATATGAAGCGCCATCACATTCATACGCGGTACATCAAGACATTTATGTGATGTACAAGTTCCAACTCCGCCATTGGAGCAACCGAATGTCCCACGTTGGATCAACTAATCAATTATAATGCTTGGATGATGAATTATGGAGGTAAATGGAGGAGAACCTGGTGGAAGTAAAGTACCTTTGTGTGCTCAAATATCTCCTGTAAGTATTCTGGATAGGGCTGAAGTCATGCATCGATAGCATGCCGGTTTGATCGAAGAAGCTTTGAGAGATATTCCCTGCTCTTCGCTTTTCGATGACTGCACAGAAAAGTATATCCAAAATCCAAAACCCAAATTTGGTGTCATCAAGGACAAAAAGTGGCGGGGCGCCAAGACGTTTCATAGAAAGCAGTTGACGAAAAAGGAACGAAATTAAAGTTGTTTTTTCAAGGGGTTGTGGGGGCCTCTGCTCACTGCATTTTTTACCCCTTCATTTTCGAGAAAAATATTTTGGGATCTCGGCGGTAAGAAACTGCAATGAGAACATCAAGAGTAACAAGAACATCATTTTTTTGGATGACATTAATATAAGAGGATATGAGAAGTAGACTTGATATGTGTGCCAAAGGTTACTATCCAAAATTTATTAATTCAAGGCAATTTTTCATCTTTTTATTTCACACTCTCGAGACTTTCTTTCCCACTTCTCCAAGAGCTACCATCAAAGCCAATCGGGAAGCCACAGTTACCAGTGCACCAAATAAATTGCATTTTTCCCAGATGAGGCTTGACTTTAGATGAATTTGGTAGACAGGAAATGAAGGTTCAATACTACGTATATGTATTGGGTTAATGCCGGCCATGGTTTTACAAGGATTGCGCCAATGGAGCTTCATGCTTATCCGAATGAAACGTTCTGCTCTTCGCATCAAGCGACTAACAGCATAGCCTTCAACATTAAGATAAATGAAATCGCGACTTGAGCTAATATGTCAACAGGGTACTGTTCATAGATATCAGATAGGTTTGTAAACCACTGGTTCGAAGAGTTTCCAGCATAACAATATATGAATATCTCAACCGGCTGAATGATCATTGTCCCAGTATCAAATTCAAACCACATTATCGAATGAGAGAATGGACAGAATTTGAACAGCGCGTCTATTTTCTCTTATCTATTCGCTGGAAAAATGTGGAGTAGAATCTGCGAATCGTATATCTCACACATCTTCTAACAGAAGATCACCAAATCAAGGTTGGCAAACGAAACGTTCATCTAAAGATCTTGTTTCTCTGAAACGGACAAGGGTGTTATTTCGATTCCCCCAGGACTGGCATCATGTATCGATTCGATTCATGGCGCGTGCTTTTCAGTTCTATATATTGAGTTGTCTCTCATGATGGTAACTTTCCTCTTCCCTATTCTTTCTCTCCAAGTTAGTCTTGTTAGCTCGTCGTCTTTATTTTTACTCTCTTCACTTTCTCTAAATACATTCATTTCAAAGTGTGATCTGTGATCCACGACATTCATTTTTACAAGTTTACATTCATTCCACTACGAACCCACACACAAAATTCTATCAAGATGTTCTCCAAATCAATCATCGCCGCTTCCCTCCTCACAGCAGTCACTGCTCATCAAAACTTCCATCAATTTTGGGTCAATGGAGTTTCTCCAGGATATCAAGTCTCTATCCGCATGCCACCCTCCAACTCCCCAGTTCTCGATGTAGCATCCGATAACATCACCTGTAACGTCAACGGAAACGTTGTCCCATCAGGTGTCAACACAACCGCCGCAAATGAGGGAGATGCTATCACAGTTCAATGGGACTCCTCTACCCATCCAGGACCTATTCAACATTATCTTTTCGGTCCAGTGGATGATGCGTCCATGGCTACTGGCATCGGTTCATGGTTCAAGATTGATGAGTATGTTGAGGTCAACGGTACTTGGGCCTCCAACCTCATGGATGCCGGAAACATGAGCTACACTTTCAAGCTTCCTACCGGAATGGCATCTGGTGAATACTTGGTAAGTTTTCCTATTTTCATCTTTTATACTTCTCCATAAACTAACAAATCATCACACAGCTCCGCTCAGAGATGCTTGCTCTTCACTCAGCCCAGACTGTCGGGGGTGCTCAATGGTACATTGGGTGTGCTCAACTTTCTATCACCGGTACTGGTGGAGATTCATGCGGACCATCCATCGAGCTTCCAGGTGATTACAACGCTACCGACCCAAGTATCTATATCCCAGATATTTACTATGGCTTTGACATATCCACCTACACACCTCCCGGAGGAGCCATTGCCACATGTGGTGCTTCCGGAGCTGGAGCCACGGGTGCAGCCAGCGCCACAGCTGTTGCAACATCTGCTGTTTCCAGTGCGGTTCCATCATCAAGCGCAGCAGCTCTTTCATCGAGTGCCGTAGTCGCACCAAGCTCTGCCGCCTCATCCGTAGAGGGCTCATCCAGTGCGGTACTTCCATCAAGCTCCGTAGCCGCCATTGTAACTTCTGCACCAAGCACTCTCGTAACAGCTACTTCTGCACCAGCAGCCACTAGCTCAGCGGTTGAGGTTGGTGATGATGAGTGTGATGCATAAACTTGACGAGGATATGTATAAAGTGGGGGGAATATGTTTGGATTCTTTTGTATATATATCTAGATCTATTCACTGTATATGAATAGACTTGGCACTTGCCACTGTACAAATAGAGACCGGTTGAGCTTTGAATGTTGAGTGGTTACCAATTGTGAAGTGCATTGCCTTGGTGTCAAACTTAGACGGATTGCCAAAAAAAAACATAAACCCCACTTGCGCCGGGTTTGCTCGAGGATAACCGGATTGGTGAATGAGATAAAGAAGCTTGAAGTCAAAAGAGCCATCAAACCAAGCGTTAAAACATATGAATAACAAAAGTTCATCTTCGTTGAATAATGGAATCAAAGTAGGATGTTACACGCTGGTTTCCGTACATTATATCCATACCAATAGAAGAAATGCTTTGATTATTAAGAACATGGAGCAAATCTAACGACTTCATTTTCGGACATCAGTAAAGACGATCAAATTCCTGCGATGTTTAAAATGCAAGGATCAGCTCATTACTCAGAATGCATTCTTCTCGCAACCTGAATGAGCACCCTTTGCAAATTCATATCACTTCCCGCAGCCGATGATCCCCTCCTACCCAATCCCTTTGCCACTTCTACTAAAGTCTCTCCCAAAAGCCCACCGATATCCTCACCCAATCTTGCCATGACTTTGTTCCATTCCCTCTTATACCGCTCGTGGGTGTCGACTATAATCTTGACATTCTGGTCGAGAGTATCTTGACACTCTTGTGCACCGTTTGTATTGCCAGCTCGAGTTTCCCTGCGGAATGCACGCAGTAGTTCGCTTGTTTGACGGAGAACGGGTTGGACGATGGCTTGGTGGTCTTTTTCGATTTGTTCGAGCTCTGAGTAGTAGGGAGTTGCTTGGAGGATAAGCACGATTTGTTCGTGAGTTTTATCTGACATTGTGATTGATAGTGTATCGTAGCTTTGTAAGTTAAGAATCACTGAGGTTTGATTTTTGTTGGGTGTTATTTATTGCTTTTGATAATCTGGAGAGGTAAGGAAAAGGAATCCATAATAGGAAGGAACGACATACAATGGTTTAAATTCCATTGCTTGATTCACTGATAGCTCGATATCTTACTGGCGCTTTACTAATCAACAACTTGAAGGATATTCTGTTATTCCTGAATGTCGAAACTTCTGACTATAGCAATCCGGGACATTTGCAGAGCTAGATGTTATGATCGAGCCCTTGGTTATCCAATCATGAATATTTTCTTACCATGCCAGATGTTAGGGCAGTGAATGATTTAGGGATCGTTCAGTGATGTTTCGAGGCATTCACTCGAATTGCTTGCCCCTACCATAACACAAAATGAATGTGTGTCTTAACCGTTTCATATGTGACGATACGACTTCGATTTCAGCTCAAGACTATCATTTCTAATCACGGATTCGTACGGTATATGTTCGAGCCTATTCAAGTTATGAATTATGTTTTTCTTCCAGGCACCCAATCCAACATCATCGTTTACATTGACTACCTCAAAAGAATTCGAAGTCAATCTAACCCTCGATTGTCTCAATAACTCAATTGCACTACACCATAAACAACCATTTTGAAAGCAGGAGCTCTGCATCATGAATGCCAAGGAAAGCGCGGCTGACCAGGTCATTCAAATCCCTCTTGAACGTAATGCGCATCATAATGTACAAAAAGCTGACAGAAATTGTTGGTCGCCACAGTGAATACACCTCAGCAAATAAATAGTTCACCCTCAAGCACTCGGCACCAAGATTGGAATGAAAATGAATAAGATCGTGGCCTGGGTGCCATCGATCAGATCGCACATACTGAAGAGATCATAGGTAGGGATACCAAAGTCGATATGAGCAATGAAAATACACCTGCAATCAAATCCGCTCCGGAAACGTTTCAACTCTTTCGAGATCTGCCACCAGAGTTAAGGTTGAGGATATGGAAGTTTGCAGGTTTGCAGCCACGTATCATTCATGTTTCCAACTACAACAATACGTGGCCAGAAAACGTTTATCTTTGTCCAAGTATGCCGCAGCAGTGTCCTTTGACAATGACGTGTATAGAGTCGCGTGATGCGGTGCTGAAATTTAGTAAGCCCCTGCAACGTCTCGTTTTAAGATCGAAGACTTACATGGAGGATGCTGAGCGACGAGGTCCCCACACCCCTGGTACGGAATTAGACAGTCAAATTTTTGGCCAAGTCGAAGCCAAAATGGTACGGAGAAACAGCCAATCATCCATGCCAACCTTAATATCGACGTAATCTGGCCTCATACAGGAGAATGTTGGACAGACATGATCCACCATATGGGGGAGGGGGGAGGGGGAATTTACAGGGATGAAGCGGATCATAGTACCAAAGAATGAACACAACTACCCTGCGAAAGTTCTAGGTGTAATGCCTCGCCTAGTTGACAATCGGTCTCTCGGTGTCTATCAATGGGCTAAATCTCTAGATGCCCAAGAGCCTTTTTTTCTCCAGGAGGACGACGAAGATTTCAGTATCATCGAAGAAAGCACTCAGGTATCACATCTATGTGAAGGATTTGTGTCAGAAGCATCTCTTAACCAACTCGTATGGGGAGGGGATGAGGTGCCAGGATCATTAGAGGACATTAATGAGGCTCACAAAAAAAGCTTCAACGAATCCCGCAATTTTACGATAAAATGTTTCCAATAGGATCTAGTTGAATCAGGTATGATCAATTCTCACCTTTCCAATCACTTCTTGAAGCCCAATGTAACTAATGTGAACTTTCAGGACGTCTTGATGACGAACATCAATGCGAATTACAAAGACTACAGGCCTGGGAACCACCAAAGATTAAGTACATCGAAGAGTCACAGATCGAGGATATTCTATGATAAAAATCATGATGCACTTGCCACAGGGAGTAAGGCTGTAGAGTCACACCAAAGATATGGTGTCCAATACTTCTGACTGGAAGCTGGCAGTAATATGCTTGTCAATTATTGATTCTGTTGGGAATAATTGAATCTTTTGAGAAGATGAGCTAGCTTGGTGGAATGAACGATCCCCCGGCCCTGGGGTGATCTTATGCTCGGATCACAAACCAAGCCACTTAGCTATATATCTTGATACAATTTTAATCAAAAATCTGAGTTGCTATTGGGCAATGCATCTACGTGATTGATATATTTGCATCTGTTTGACCACTCTGTCTCGCACCCACTAATGTGCATCCTAAAAGCTTTATCAGTATGTCCAATTGAAGAACCAGCCGGTGTACTCATTGGACTTCCTTGAATTCTCAAAGTTCACACCAGTTTATACACAAAATTCAGAGAGCAAAACAGTGCAATGAGAATGAAACACCGCACAAGAAATATAGCGAGTTGGATGAAATTCACAATATTGCTACAAAACGTATGCATAGGGGTATCACTCCGCTCCTGTCCCGCGCTCAAATAGACGCTTTTATCTCAAACATTTCCTGCCATCTGACATATATTAACTATATGTATGTCTTGCATGATCAGGTCAAAATAGAAGGGGGATACTGTGGAATCCGACGTGTATAATGATCTGTGTGGGTGGGCACCCTACAGCAACCCACTCCGCCCGCGCTCCGTTTACAGCAACTCCAGGACCAATCGCTAAGCCAATGGGATGCTCCGTAAATAGCCAGCATTTCGTCGACGGATTTTCCTTGATAACATCTCTCACCATGCTGTTCGACGAGCTTTGGAAGGGCTCGTGGGTGCAATGTTTTTGATCCTAAAATAAAGACATATTAGTATTGCGCAACAAGTTAAGAGCATTAAGCCGAATACTAACCAGGATGATAACGGCAAGGCCCATCGGCATCTTGGGATCTTATTTTTTTGAAACACTGCCCACATTTACCGCCTTTAAATTTGAGAGATTTTCTCTCCAACCCCATTTCCTCCAGGGTTGGATCAAGCCTCCGCTTCTTTGGCGATGATGATACACCGGCGACTGATTGGCTTCGAGTTCTTCCGTTCAAAACTTCGTCATTCACATCTGTCAAAACAATCTGAGCTAACGGAACCCCTTCACCTTTTCCCGCCAAGTCCCTCTCATGAGTTAAAGTACTCTCCGTAACTTCCCTCAACCTTCTCTCAGTCTCGAGTGCTTTTTCCAAATCTTTCGACTTCTTTTTTTCTCTTTCTAGTGCTTCTACGGCAGCATCCCTGACGGCATTTGTTGAGGAAGCACGCGTGCCCACTTTTGAAAATTCCAGTTGTTCATTGGCAAGTTGCTCCTTGAACAACCGAGATCTAACCTTTTCATCTTTCAAAGCCTTTTTGAGCTCCTCGGAGATTGCCATCACGGCAGGCTGAGGGATTTTATTCGGCTGAGATATAGGTGTTCCGCTTCTTGATTGAAACCGTCTCTGAAGGTCTAACAGATCCTTTAGTCTTTTCGTTTCCTTCCTCTCATCACTCAACTGCTTTTGAATTATCTCAATATATCTTCTGTCCGTTTTTGA
Source organism: Botrytis deweyae (assembly GCF_014898535.1). Lineage (NCBI taxonomy): Eukaryota > Fungi > Ascomycota > Leotiomycetes > Helotiales > Sclerotiniaceae > Botrytis > Botrytis deweyae. The sequence continues at coordinate 90,934 of NW_024066239.1, forward strand.
AGCTTGGTCTGCACTATCGTTCCGGGGCATCAATTCTGGCAGAGTATTTTGGGCGTTGATAGCCTTAGCCTGAATTTCCATCATCTGCTGTTGTAAGGTCTCGACCTGATTCCATTCATTTTGATAATTATTTGTGACAGTCTTTATCTTCTCCTTCGCTGCCTCTAATTCTTGCAGCAACACCGCAGTTCGTTTCTTTTCTATCATCAATGCTTCTTCCAGAGGACTTCCTTGCGGCAAGGTATCCTCATCGTCACTCACCAAGTCAATGACCAACCCCTTGCCTGATATAATTCGTTCCTTTCTCGAATTCATAGACATTCCTCTCCGGTCCGTCGACTTCCCATCTACTTCATCATTATTCAAGAGTCCTTTAGTACTCCATCCCTCCTCTTTCTCCTCCTCTACATATTTGTCACCAAGCAAAAATCTTAGGGTGATCGTTCGCATATGCGGATACAAATTTCCGGTAGCTCTGAGCAATGCTTTGAGGGATTCGACATCTGCATTATTGAGAGCGGACTCTAGAGACTGGGATTGAGGAAGTGCTTGTAGCTTTGACTGAGGAGCTGGGGTCGAGATTGAGGAGCCTAGTCTAGAGGGTGTTCGAAGAGATGGAGAGGCATTTGATGGCGTAACGGGAGTCAGTGGGTAATGGTCCAGAGGAGCCAGTTGTGGCTGAGATTGAGTGAAAAATTGAGGAGGGTGTTGGGTATTGTGTCTACTAATCTCAGGCGCAAATGGTGGCAACTGATGTTGCGTTGGGAATCCATTGGGATTTGAGTATGGACTGGGGTAAGTTGAAGCTTGCATTGTGGATGTCCACCTTGGTGCCGGTTGAGGAGGATAATGTTGCTGCGAACCAAGATCATTCGAGAATATCGGACTTGGCGAAGGAAAGCTCGACTGCTGTGGAGAGGAATTGGAGAGGGTTGGATAACGTGTGTGGAATAACGAAGGATTGAGCTGATCTTGATAAGATGCAGGTTGTTCTGCACAATTCAATCGTACGGCCTTTCTTGACATTTGTTTAAAGCAAAAGCTCACAAGTTCATCAGTGTCTAGGGTGGTTCAATGGTTGTTTTACTGGAGAAGGTATGTCAAAAGAATGGTTCGAGGAGGGTTTAGGAAGACGCGTTGGCGGGGAATCGCGATTTTCTCGATAAGCTGCTGCTGTGGAAGGCGCGTAAACGCTTATCGACACGTGACCGGTCCCCTTTTCATGTATATTTTTGTCAAGATACCACATCTCACTCTCAATTTCAAAGATCGTGGGTTGGATAAACATTCCACAGCAAACATATATCAAGTGCCTGATAAATTTTCTCGTTGGAAGGATCTGATTGTGATTGGCTTAAGCGGAGGGTTGACCAGATTTGGAACATATCACATCGTGCTTACTCTAGGATGGGCGGCTACCACTGTCACAATGAATTGAGGATGCGCCCCTCACCATATCAAGCTTTCAAGTATCACATCGAATATTGTTGCTAGAAACCCGTTGCGAGACACTGTCACAAGGTATTGTCAGTTCAAAAAACTCAAGACTCTCATCAACACTCCTTATCTAGTTTCAATCGGTTCTCTGGTCTCAAAATGGGGGCAGAAACCATCAATCCGAAGCTGAATGTTGCTATTATCGGCGGCGGTCTTGGTGGACTTGCTCTCAGTATTGGACTCCTTCCTTATCGTGATGCCCTCAATATCACAATTTACGAATCAGCTCCTAAGTTTGCAGAAATAGGGGCAGGAATTGCATCTGGTCCTAACGCAGTGAATGCCCTAAGTCTGATCTCTCCTGATATCCTTAGAGGTTATAGGAAATGTGCAACGTTTAACGAAACTCGCGATCACGATAATGCATGGTTGACTTTCCGGTATGGAACGAATAGTAAAAATGGTGATGGCAAGAATATGGACTTGATTCATCATGTGGGAGAGGAAGGAAAACCTCTGGGAGATATTTCGAAAATGCTGATAAGAGAGGAGATTAGAAGGAGAAGTTGTGTGCATAGGGCTAGGTTCTTGGACGAAATGGCAGCATTGATTCCAGACGGAATGGCGAAATTCAAGAAAAGTCTAGTGAGCGTTGAAGACCCGGATGAAGACAACGAAGGATTGAAGTTGACATTCGAAGATGGTGAAACAGTTCTCGCTGATGTAGTGATTGGCTGTGATGGAATCAAAAGTGTCACAAGGAAGTTTGTCATGAGAAACCAATCAATTGAACCGGAGTTTTCAAACACCTACGCGTATCGAGCTATGGTTCCCAGAGATGTTGCCCGGGAAGCGATAGGAGATATCTTAGCACTAAATGGCCAATCATACCTTGGATATGGTAGATATATGATTAGTTACCCAGTTGAGCATGGGAACTTGATCAACCTCGTTGCATTGAAGACAACGAAAGATGTCGAATGGGATCAGAACAACTGGTTGGTGCCTGCTACCAAAGAAGAGATGGCGTCCGATTTGAAAGGCTATGATGAGAAGTTGGTTGAATTGGTCTCGAAATACTGTGCTGGAGATAAGTGGGGGCTCTTCCATCTTCCACATTCTCAGAAATATTTTCGCGGAAGGATTTGCCTTATGGGAGACGCTGCTCATGCAAGTACACCCCACCTAGGGGCTGGCTCTGGTATGGCATTTGAAGATGCTTATGTCTTGAGTCGTCTTTTTCAGGGTGTCAAGAATAAAGATGATATTCAAAAAGCACTCGAAGCTTATGATACGGTGAGAAGACCAAGGTCGCAAAAGCTAGTTGAATTTAGTAAGAAAGCCGGAGAACTGATCTCGTTTACGCATGATGATTTTGGAGATGATGTAAAAAGGATAGCTGACGAGATCGATTTGTTGTATGAATGGGTTTGGACATATGATCTTGAAGGAAGTTTGGTAGAGGCGAAACAGCTTTCCGGTTTGTTCTAGTCTCTTCTCCAATGACTGTGGATTATTGAGAGACTGCATCGGGCAACATGTAGAGAGGTAGCGAGGTAGCGAGGTAACGTGCGTCCTTTTTTACCTCGGGGGCTGTCATTTGTTGAAGAGATCGTTCTCCCTGCAGGACAATTCAAAAGATTGACGGCATGGTTAGATACGGTTAAAGAAATCTGAGATGATATTGAAACCTGGCCGTTCTTCAATGGCTGAAGAGCAAATTCAGATGAGATAAATGCTGTTTCTAAATGCATGCTTGTAGGCGAAGTGCATTTGCATGTATCCACAAATATACCTAGAAGGCTAGTACAATTCCGCGATCTACAGAGAATGGCGTGGCAGTCTGCCCTAAAGTCATCCAACGGCCTCTCTATACGGCATCAGGCCCGATACAAGGGATGTACTTGTAAGTTTTACAAATCATAGACGAATGACCTTGTGGGCTCCATACGGACCTAAAAAGTGGACGACCCCAATCATTTTGAGGAGACCAAATCATACATTATAGTGGAAAAATCTTGTATTTCAATGATATCAAGACGTATTCGAATAGATTTCTATTATTTAGTTTGAAATTGAAGATCAGATGTGATATCAGGATCACGTGCGGAAAGTGCTCGTGGTCAGCAAACCTTATTATTCTTAGAAAGGGGAATAGGGGCAGCTAATGCATGAGGTTATACCAACTTACTTTTGCTTGGATCACTAATGGTGATCCTTAGGAATGACGATGAATCCACACATCCCATCGTTTCTTAATCACACTCCAAAAAGTCTAGAAGTAATAGAAAAGCTTTTGAGAACTTGTCGAATCTACCCCCGCAATTTAATCTCACCGCTTAGATCAAATAGGTTTAATCTGTTACTAGATGATCCAGATAATCCATAGAAAAAAACTCTATTTTACCACTATTCAGTATTCGGTCCCGGCTATCATTCCCAGTCTGGTTCTCGGGTCCTTCATCTAACCTTATCTAGGTATAGTAGAAGCGTAAATTCTCGGTTGTAAGTTTTCATGAAGCGTGCCTCTAATAACTTCCACCTTTTCCAACCAGTAATGACAAATTCACACCATTGTAATGGCCAACGTCGTTTGAATGAATGGCTTTGATGATTTCAACCAGAATCAACTTCCAACTTCAATCACCGTGACCTAAGATGAAGAGATCCTCGCCGTCGACGGGTACATCGTTTCCGAGTTATCAATGTCAAATATGTTTATCTACTTACTCCACAATCGGACATCTACGACGTCATGAAGCTGTGCGTAAGTCAATCCCCACCACTGCTATCTTCCGCGACGCGGGATGTATTAACATTGCAACTCAAATAGACGATGGGCAGCGACTTTACGGGTGCCACTTTTGTGATCAACACTTTTTCAGATCGTGAGTTGAACAATTGAAAGAGCCAAAATCATTCCTACTAATAAGATCTTAGAGATGCTGCTAGAAGACATTCAAAATCATGCCCGATCAGGGGTGGGAGGCCAATGCCTCAGCCAAGGCCAAGAGGAAAGCAAAAACAATCATGTGACTCTTGTGCACGATCGAAACGAGCTTGTAATCAAGGACGCCCATGTGAGGGTTGTCAATTGAATAACATACCCTGCACTTATTATCGTTCGACGGGAAGCAAGGATGGCTCGCAGCCTTTGCAAGCTATACAAGATCTCGGGTCTTCAAGACAACCATTGCATGATACCGCACCAACCCATTTTGATCAGGCCAGCAACAATGCGACAGCTTCTGGTATACCATCTCAAGATCCTAGGATGCAGTTTGATTTTCTTCTCCATTACACAAAGCCTGGAAGAGAGTCGCTCTTAGATTTTTTCGGCACCCCAACGGCTAGCAGTGTATCGACTCCAACCGTTTCTACCGCGATGTCTTCATCCCTTATGTCAAATTCCTCACTACTTGCTTTTCCCGGCGAATTGGAAGACCTCATGCAAAGCAATGCACTGCCAATACTAGATGATTTTATCTGGAATGGCGAACTCAGTACTCTTCCAATCGACTCGACCCTACGAAGCTCGTCTCAATTGGAAGGCCGGCTCCAGGAACTTATATCGAAACTTTCTGTCACTCATCAAAGATTATCCGAGCTTGATGGAGACTTACCGCCATTCTCCGAAGAAATAAAAACCGTTTTGTTCACTGTTCCTAATTTGATAGATTTCACTCGATTATTTTTTGATCATTGGTATCCTAATTGTCCAATTATACACCAACCTACTTATAACATCGAGACAGTCTCGCTTCCATTGTTATTTGCCGTCTTCCTCATTGGCGCAGCGTATTCTGCACCTCGAGATACGGCTGGCTTAGCAAAGGAGTGCGGTGCTTTATGCGAGGAATTCGTTTTCGAGAATGAAGAACTGAAAGAAATACTTCGTTCTGAACAGTACACTGAGAAACCGACTAGTCTCCAAATCATCCAAGCAGCATTTCTTGTATCAGTACTGCGAAATTGGCAAAATGGGCAACTCGCAAGGAAGAGAATGCGTAACAGGCGATATTGTGATGTTGTCAATGGTGCGAGGGCACTGGGATATAACTCAACAAGAAACATGTACGCTACGGGTGTTTTCCCTTTTAATTGGCATGGTTACATTGAAGCAGAAGCAAGAGTTAGGTCAGCTCAGCTTGTCTCTACCATCTTTTATTCGAGATGCTAAATATAAATTAGGGTTATGAGTTTGATATATCTTGTAGATTGTCATTATACTCTTTTCAACAAGTATCCACCCCGATTAACGATTGCCGAGATGGTCGGTGATATGCCATCCTCAGAAGAAGCATTTGCCGCTACAGATGCCCTCGTTTGCGAAGGGTATTTGTTAGGAACAAATGAGGAACCTCGAGCCACTCTGGCAACCTCTTTGGAGTGGCTAATGGGAGATGAATGGAATCCAGTTCATCATTACGGACTTACAACTCTCAATTTGTTCACGTTCCTCAACGGTAAACAAAATATCCAAGACTACCTGCTCATATGATACCTTTGCTAACTAAATAAGCATTAAATACAACAATCTTCCATCTAAAGGTGACGTCTCTCTGGATCTATAACTCCGCTCGTATCTCTCAAGCTCTCGATAGATGGAAGATTCTTTGGGATAACCATTTAAAACAAGTCGGACCAGATTTCACGAGATCTGGGTTCTTTAAGAACTCTCTGGAATTCTGGCAGCTTACTAAGTTACTACTTAAAATAGAGGGAAACATGGGCCAAAAAGGCCTCTGTGGCAAGGCCGAGATGGCTAGCGATTCGATGGCAGAAATCAATGCCTTAATGGTCAAATTTCAAGGGGTCGCCATCTCTTGATTCTGATCTTCATACGTTACGAAGCCCTGGCAAACATACCATATAGCGCTAGGAGTTTCTTCACGCTATAATGGAAACTATACGAATTCACATCGATAGCCTGCAGAGAGCTCTCCTTACAAGATTGCCTCGGCTGGAGAGCAATGTATGAAGGAACTAAAAAGCTTAAGCCATAGGTTCTAATGCGCCCTTCCCACTAATCTCGATTTTGGACATCTCTCGAACCAGACTTTTCGTTCCTCTAGTTTCAGTGGCTTCGACCCAATTGCCATGTACTTGAGCTTTTATATGAAATGGCAATTCAACAATAGCGATTGCCTTTTCAAAATCTCTTGTATCAATCACAATCAGATCGCAACGATTGGCAATCCTCCTTTCCACCATTGCCATCACCCATCCATCCCCTTCCTTGGAATCTTTCGATCGGGGAATGAAAATCGGTTCTTGGACATGCGAGTCTTCTCCTGCATAGAAAAATTTCGTTTCGCTTGTCTTATTGTTGTGCATCGCAAGACCATTTAGTCCCTGGTATATATTACTCTTTGCATCACTTTGTTCTGGAATGAAAACATCTAAGAACACCCATTCATATTCCTTCGTCATGAATCTCTCGTCAATTCTCGGAAATTCACATGGAATGTCCAAAACTACCAGTGGATCCTGTATCTTGGTGCCACTCGGTTGACTCAAATCAAATTCCCAACGTGCGAAATCACCTTTCGTATCCGGATTCGGCATTCGTCCATCATCGGGTGGAAAGAATGGAAAGGCATTATCGTGCACTCTCGAACTTTCCATGTATAATTTCCCATCCTTTCCTTCCCAGGCTCCAGCTGTATGAACTGGCATACAGTTGTTCCACTCATAATATCTCCATTCTCCTTCCCCCCATCCATCCGGCAATGGTGTCGACTTTCTCCTAGGGACCACAATGAACGTAGCAGGTTTTTCATAATCCCATGCCCAATGCTGGCCCCCTTTCTTCATTCTCTCAATGTCCGCTTCGAAGCACCAACATACCAGTATTAACCAATTCTCCGTAATGGCACAATCATGAATAAATGCACACCACGGACTCTTTACCCACAATTCTTCCACCTTTTTCCCTTGCGCATCGAGCGTATATGTAACTACATCCAGCGTGGCCAACCCCTTTGCCTCGTACCCAAATACAACAAGTTCATTCGTAAATGGATCAACCTTCGGATGGGCCGTAAAAGTCTTCGACTTCACTCCCTCAGAGGCAAAAGGATCGTATCCCAAAGTCTCCAACGTATCGCCATCAACTTCATATGGCAACCCCACTTCCTTCAACGCCAACAACTTGTCAGCCCACACGACTAAATTCGTGTTTGCTGTACTATCTACCGCAGCTCGTACACACGGATGGTGTGTATATGGATTTCGATATAATCCAAATAAAGCCTTGTTAGCCTGTCGTTCGAGTTTGTACCGTTCGGTCTCGATATACCGCATTTTCATATCGACGATACCGTTGTGGAAACGAAAGGCGGAGATATTGCCGTCGCCATCGATGGGTACATTTTGTGGGTGGGGTGGAACGAAAGGGTCGCACATGACACGATAAAATGTTCCATTTATCTCTGAGGGGATAGACCCAAGGACTACGAGATTGGCAACTTCACCTTCGAGACGGCAGGGGAGGTTGGAGCCTGCGAGGTCAATTGCGGTGGGCCATCTAGAGGTGAGATTCTGAGGATTTCGGCTGTCATGAGTGGCGGGAGTGTGGGTTGTTGTGGGCAGGGCAACTTTTGAAGGAGGAGGAATGTCGGGAGCATCAAGGGAGAGAATTTTTGTGGATGACGGTGGGTCGTTTAGTATCGCCATTGTTTATGAGGTAATATTTATAGCAATGAGTGAACTGGCCGCTGATGATAAGAACAATGGGATAGGTAGTGCAGTGAATTGAAGTGTTTATATACTACAAACATAACGCACCCTGGGCATCAGCAGATATCATGACCCCAGACGGACTTTTCCCTCACTGCATGATTTTATCAATAAACCATATCATCCATGTAGTCTTACATCTCCAGATCAAGCGAGTGTTACACGCACCACTGATAGTGGTTCCACAGTCCGGCATCCCCATATATTTTAGGGAAAGATAAAGTCCGTAATTGCCGTGAAACTTCACCCCCACCAAAAGTCCCAGAAGTGTTCTTGGCCTTCTCCCCCAAGCTAGCTCCAGTAGCTAACAGTAGCTGCCGAAGGGGGTTATATGTGGGTAAATGGCTTTTCAGATGACAGACATCATGCTGCTAGACCTCAAAGGGTTCGAGACTGCACCGGGAACATCCCTCCTTACCCCATAGTTGTCGAGGGATATTTTCTAACCGAGTCTTCTGTCCATGGGTAACGCGATTGATGCATACTCGTGCTGCCAGAAAGTATGCAACTCCGACGCTAGATGCACATACCACAAGATGGTAAACTACAAGAGGACTAACCTGGTTTTCATAGCGCCGGAGTTGCATACTTTCTGGCAGCACGAGTATATAGCGTGTTATTATTGACTCTCTTGATGAATTTGCATTGAAAGTATTTCATTCATCCGGTATGCAATTGGTCAATGCTTTGGAAGAGGAGCAATATTCTGGCGAATCCTTGCATTGGATTTGGTAATAGTCGGCACCGCACCGTTCCGGTACAAAGTGCCAGTCAGCATTGAGGTTCAAAGAAGAACGATTTGCAGCACGCAAGTGGATTCTCTTGAGTTGACACAACACGTGGAGAGCTTAAACTAGCTAGACGTTATGAATGTTCTTGGAAATATCCCTAAGTTTGAGCCCCTGGAAGTTGATAACCGGGAATTTCCCACCTGAATGTGGGGGTTTACCGCTCGGCTATCGTACCTGCAAATATTTTGCTCGAAGTGTTCAAAGATGATTGCACACTACACGTAACTCATCATTCTATTGGGTAGCCCGAAGATTTGACTTGCTCAGGATTCTTTCTTCGCGATTGGAGATTAATCAAATTTGATATAATAGTGTGGCGTGGTATCAGCGGTACGAAAAAGCGAAAAAGTCATGACACCCGAAAAGTTCGAATTATTACTGATTAAACATGTTTGTGGGGCTTTGAGTCCATCATACACTTGATGTTTTCTACATTTGAATACAAACTTATATCATCATGAAATGTTGAAATACAAGTATCTTCAATCATAGTTTTATTGACCCACTGGACATTGATACTTCGAATCACTGTACTCGAAGTGCGAGTTTCCGAACTATGCAATGGTCAATCTGTCAAGCTTCGAACGAAGATTCTGCGATATATTTTCCATGCGGAAGCCTCTGTCATGAATGAAGGAACAAGCTTCTTTCCTGCTCCGTACTTTTTAAAGATATTCTGTACACGGAATAATCATAGGTTACGATCTTGCTCGGTATCTATAGTCGACATGGGGAAGGAACGACATTCACCAAGGACCTCATTGAAGTAGGGGATTGGAAGTGACGATATGATATTCCAAAACAATCAAGTGGTTGTGAATCCTTCCTCTTCCTCTTAATTCATCTTTATTCATCAAGTGTTTCAAAAGACGTTGCAATCATGCGAGGAGCTGCAAGATGCATCAATAGGTATCCCTATCTAACCATTCTTCTTATCTTCTCAATTTGCTTCTATATCTTCTTTGTCAGTTCTTATGATTCCCCAGTCCATATCATCCTGGAGAAAATTCCCAAGCTTCGTTCTTCCAAAGCAACGGAAGATGTTTTCAATTTCCTTCGCCTCGATTCCGCAGCCCTTCGAGCTTTATGCGAAAAGACAGAATGGAATCCAGCCAAAGTTATATTCACATGCGATAATTCCATCGGCGGTGTTGGGGACATACGAAACTCGATACTGAACTGTGTACGGTATGCAATATCCGCGGGCGCCGGTCTAGTGATCCCTCGAATTATTCTCCGAAACCCGGATGATATCTCACAGATTCGAACCGGTGAAAGAGTTAGTATGGCCTACATGTTTGACTATTTTCATTTTGTCGAGTCGCTCAGGTATTCTTGTCCACAAATGGTCATATATCCATACATAGGTGATGTTCCAAATTCAAACGAGGGAAGAGGTCCTATCACACTATTGCCAGAAAGTTTGTTCTCTTCTCCAATTCCGAAAACAGGCTTAGAACATCCGGAAAAGTGGAGAGAATTATTTGAGGGATGGTTGGATGGATATTACCAGTTCGCGACGAATCAGACAATGAATATGCCGGTAACGGTTGAGCTTGGGAGATCGTATTTGCAATATCCGATATATTCTGACGGGGAGGAATTTGCACTTTCTTTTGGTGGGATATTGAAGTTCCGCAAAAATTTGAGGATTCTTGCGACCACTGTTTTGCAGAATATGTTATCCACATATAACGTGTCTGGAGATCTTTCGCAGCCATTTCTCCCTGACACATTTTTCGGTGCACATCTCAGGTCAGAGATAGACCCTACGAAATCTTTGCCGGCCGAGGATTGGTTTTATCAGCGTTATGAATTCCAGTCGATACAATACCTGAAGAAATTGGCCTCTACAAACCTCACTCTAGTTTATGTAGCATCAGGTAACGAAACCGAGACCGCCCAGTTCTCGCGAGACGCAGCTGCATACAGTGTCACTACGAAATGGATGCTACTCGATGCTAAGGACAGGGAACTATTGAGCAAGTTATCATGGGATCAACAGGCGATAGTCGATTTTCTCGTCTTGACGAAAAGCTCCAAGTTCGTCGGGATAGGCCATTCGAGTTTTACGTGGAATATTGCGTTGCAGAGACATCGATTTTTGAAGAATGAGAAAGACTACTTGGACGGGCCGGAGTTGTTAAGTGATGATTTGAGTACGGTGTTTGGGAAGCCAGGTGCGCATCCTGAATACGCAGCTTGTTTGTGGCCTTGATTATGCGGATATTGATTAGGAGTTGCGAAAAGAAATGTGATATTGCTTAGCGTTAAGTTTGGTATGAACAGACAATTATTAATTTTGTTTTCTTGACTCGGAGTACCCATACATGTAGCGTTAGAGAATCAACAAGGCAGTAAAATTAATGGTCTATAGACTTAAAGCGGTACGGATTCAATGTAACAATAGACATAAGTCGTTGGATTATAGGAATTACACAAGTACACGGTATAAAAATGCAAGTATGGCAAAATCGTAATATTATGAGCTAGGACATGCGAAGCTATCGAGATGCCTATGTAAGTACAATGAGTGTAACGGTCGCTAATCGCCTATTTCATTATTCCCTATCCATTCTTTCCGTCTGTGAAACTTCAGTTCCGGCATTAATCCTCCACTGCCTATTCAAAAATCCAAAGATGTGAAATTTAACGAGTGTGAATTGCGCATGGTGCACATATTAAGAGATATTATGTTGTTAACGTGAGATAACATGCAAGGTACGAGTCGTTTAATGGCCATTGGAAGAGTTGGTAGCGGCGGCCTGGGGACGGGAGACGCCTGTAGCTCTTCGATCCTCTGCTATTTGTCTCCAGATAGCTTTAGACCAAATCGCCCAGTTATTGAATTTCTCAGGTTCGACGCCATCGTTGACCTCAACCTTGTCATGGATAGTTGGCCATTGATTTTGAAATCCCTTGGTAAGGACATTCATGGTCTCTTCCGGTGCTTTTCTTTGCCAGTCTCTTTGAAGTTTCTGTTCCTCGGTGGTGATTTGCCTATTGAAGCCGCAATAATGGTTGCGGGTGACCCAGTAACTTTTGCCGTCTTGATTAAAAGGCACCAGGTACCACCAGTGGGCTGGATTTCCAGTGGGAAATGTTTCTCGTGTAAAATTATTCATGTTCTTCGATCTTTTTCGAACTAAGTACTTGCTTCGTTAGGATCTCAGTATTGCTATCAAACTATGTGTGAGGTATTGACGATGCTTACCTTTGATTGAGACGGAGGCTGTGTGTGATACGTGCGGAGATGTGTAAAGATGATTTTATTTGTGTAGATGTGGATGAAGGTGCGCAGATAATGCAGGTGGATAGAGAGTATGAAGAAGTTGATAGAAGCAGGGTATTCTTGCGAGAAAATTTGTGTTTGAAGTGGGAGAAATGTATTTTTGTTGGTTGAAGGTATGTTTTGGGTTTCGTGATTGAGATGTTGTTGGTTGATGAAGAGAAAAGAAAAAGAGAAAACCAGAGAAGAAAAGCCGATCAATTTGAGCACAAATAATGAGGCTCTCAAGGCATCAATTTTCAAAATGAATTACCATTTGGTAGTCATTTCAAGATTATAGATACCAAATAATGCTGTGCATTCTATGAATATTACAACTTGAGGAGAAAATGGAGTCATTTGATCGATTTGTGACTTAAACCTCACTTCTCATGATTCAGAATACTGAAAAGTATATTTTGGACTCATACAAATATCTACCACTGACCAATAAGGCTTCTCATACATCATAATGGTGAGTAAATTCCAAGATGAGAGTCATTCAGAAGGGAAAATGTGTTGAATAAAACAGAAAATTCATTGAATGGTATGATTTGAGCGGACAATGTGATTATTTGGTGACTGGTATGTTGAAATGATGATTCGAAAAGTGATGAGGGGTAGGTGTTGGAGTCATATAAGACTTGAACAGTCATGTAACAGGTTTCTTAGCCATCGATTCCTAGATGGTAGTCATTCTGGAAGTTAGATTCATAAAATATGACTTCGTACTAAATGAATACTGCGATGTGGGCAGAGACCAGAGTCACCGACGGGTATCCAATTATCGTTATTTCGAGCAAATGAGTCGAAACCCGATAATTGACCAAATGCGGATTTATACCTCTCAATCATTTTTGGAACAAGAATTTACAGACAATTTACGGAGAAAGTGACAGTCATCACTTAGTTTCTAACAATTCAGAACGTTGGGGTCGGGTATTTTCAGAGCTTGGTCAACATCTTCACAGTGGAGAATATAACAAGGAGTTTCACTGCAAATTGATTAAGCATGAGAGGATAGTTAAATTATAATCATTAATTGGTGATGGTTTTAGGGGTGCATCTTCAAAACCAATTGTAGGAAGAAATTTGAATGCTCTCCAAACTAATCGGTAGGGACAAATGAAAGCGAAGACTTTACAACTTCACTTCCTACATAGGAAAATGATGGGAAGTCCCTTGATAACATTTGAATATGATAGCAATGAGACCTTATACCGCAAAGAATATAGTCTAGAGTGCATCTCATCGAACATGATATAAGTCTGCCGTATATAGCGCTTGAAGATTGAACATTTGGATCTGCAATGCATCATATTCAATGTTGTTTGTGTCAACCATCGTAATGAAAACAAGACAACACAAACTCTTAGCACTAAGAAGTTTGGTTTCGTACGGATTATGAGGGCTTCCAGAGAATGATCCGCGAAGATTTGATGGAATCACCGAGAAAGAAGGGTATTTTGTCTTCTCAACAGCCGTGTCAAACACACGGACGGTAAATTTTTTGAATATTTCAATAATGATTTGATGATCAATATGGGATTCAAATAAAGATCTGGCAAACTCGCCAGATGCTTCAACAGTAACAGACATTCCGGACTTTAAGATACGGCAAATAAAGGAGATCCATACCCATTTGGCGATCAATGGGGCCGACTCTTGGATTGTCTGTATCTTTCGTGGAGAGCAAGATGATGTAATGGATGAGACTCAGGCACACTTTGATGTGGCCCCGAACCGCTGGATAAAGGAAAGGAACATAAGCTTGACTGTGCCATTGAAGGGTCAACAGCGGAAGCACGAGAAAAGTACACGTGAATCGTATGGAGGGTTCTTGGACAGACAGACGCCTCGAAAAGAGAGTAGAAACGATAGCAAAGAAAGCTCAACGAGTGAATCGGAAAGACGAGGCAAAAGGATTGATGATTACCAGTACTACTGGTCATGATATCGTATGGTGTGAGGTAGAGACCATTGTGATAAAGTCTATGCTATTTCAGGAAATGGAGTCAGAGTAACAAAAGCTTAGAGAGAAAACTGCTGAAGTTATTTGAAATGACATCTTCAATATAAATATTGTATGAAGTTGTTGAGAAACGACGGTGTCCACGTTTGTGAAGGACCTAGAAACGAGGTCACCTGCAGCTCTAGTAACCTTGGAAGTGGCTGATAATTAGTCCGAAGTGCTTCTGTGGCTGGAGGTTACCTACATGGCCACCCGTGGACCCCCCGTGGACCTCGATGGATTACAAGGTTGTCCACGGGTCTCGTTGTCCAGGTCCAGGTGAGGTGCTGTGGCGGACGGTGTTGATGATACTCCGAACTCCGAGCCAGTTTGCCGAGATACCGATATCGATATCGATCTCGGTTAGAATGATCAAGATTAACATTATTTGATTGGACAATAATACGAGTAAATTATATTTCTTTTTTTCTTCTCCCAATTTTCTACTCGAGTAGTTTTTAACTTTCCAAGCGTGCAGGTATCTGGGCAATATTTACGAAGTTCTAACTTCTTACATTTTTATCACTCTCGTTCCTACCACTACTCCGTGTTTTTTTGTTTGGATTTTTCCGCATGTTCTCCGTCCTTTACTCTCCTTCCATATTTGACAATTCTATGACTGGAGCTTTCAACATCGCCATGCGAATTCTCGATGGAGATCCTGTTTCGTAATCGGTTTCGTAATCGGTTTCGGTTCTTCATATATCGACACGGCCTGATCTGATCTACCTGGTCTATTCTATGTGTCTATGTGTCTACGGTATGTGTCTATGTGTCCATCTGTCTAATCTCTCTTCTCTACACTCTTCTACCTTTCGTGTTTCAATCTATCTCTTCTGTATATAACGATTTTGTAATCCTTTTTGTGTTTTAACATTCTATACAAGAATTCAACTTCATCTACCAAATCCTCATTCATTAATATCTAATCGTCATCGTGTCTACCTTTAGCCGTGATATTTGCCTGCATCTCCTTCAACACAGCCTTCTCTCATTCTTGCTTGGCCTCTTGGACCCCTTGGCCTTGACACAACGATTGATCACACAGTACAAGGACGCCTACACTCTTTTGTCAGTGATGATATAAAGTCGACTTCTCCGACCATTACCCTTAATATAATACAGTTCAAGTTCAATATACCCCGTCGACGATCGCCACACACAGTCAGGCATGCGCTCGAGTATATCCATCTAATTCCTCAACGAAAAGGCCCTAGTCGCTATCATGGGATTACTCCGCCAAGTCAGAACTTTGACTGGCAAGAATCTCCTTATTACGGTCAACCGACATGCCTTTAGCACATCCATACGCACCTTTATCCTACCAGTGGCCTTGATCGTATTTCTTAGTTATGCCAGGAATTTATTCATACCACCTTCAACTTACGGGATTGGCTCTAGCCAGCCCATTCGATCATTAGAAGAAGGGCTCCGAGCCGCGACAGGTGGACGAAATACTTTGGCATTTGTTAACAATGGTCTAATAGGAGGAGATGTTGATGCTGTTATTGCTGATTTAACTTCGCAGGCTGAAGTTGCTGGGGCAAAGGTGAAACGTTTGACGACGGAGGCTGAACTACTGGATATCTGCAAAAGTACTCTAAGGGGGGCAACATCTTGTTACGGTGCCATTGTTTTCAATTCTTCGCCTTCGGAAGGAACAGGAGGAATATGGAACTATACCATGCGAGCAGATGGCGCATTCGGCACGAAGATTGATGTTACAACAAACAAAAACGATGCCGAACTCTTCCTTTTGCCACTGCAGCGTGCTGTTGATTATGCCATCGCTTCGAGAAATACAACAATCGATCAGAATGCGTTGCCCACTACCGTCAACGAATATCCGTATACTAGCCAGACTCAAAAGCAACGCGAAACTGCAATTCGGACGAATTACCAAACTGCCATCATCAACATTCTTGGAGTCGCTTTCTTGATTGGCATGGTTGGCGTTACATATCATTTGACTGGCTTCATTGCTTCTGAGCGGGAGCTTGGAATGTCACAACTTCTAGAAGCTATGATGCCGAATCTACGACGATGGGAACCTCAAGTAGCCAGGATACTTTCATATCATCTAGCCTTTGATATCATCTACATACCAGGATGGATCGTCATGGGTGTCGTTTTGGGAGTAGGAGTCTTTGCCCAAACCTCCATGGCCATTGTGATCATATTTCATGTTCTGGCCGGCTTGTCCTTAACATCATTCTCTATCCTTGGTGCTGCCTTTTTCAAGAAAGCTCAGCTTAGTGGAATTACTCTTGCAATTGTCACACTCCTACTTGGTGTCGTAACTCAAGTCATAGACAAGACAAACTCGGGTACTGTGGCAATCTTGAGTTTACTTTTCGCTCCATGTAATTATGTGTTTTTCCTTGTTTTCATGGCTCGATTTGAAAGGCAAAATATCGGCACCAACCTTGTACAAGCTGCGCCAAACAATCCATGGTCACTGCCGGGAATTGCGCTATGGGTATTCTTAATCATTCAAATTTTTGTTTATCCAATCCTTGGGGCTTTGGTCGAACGTTCCCTTTTCGGAACAACTTCCAAGGGTCGTTCAGTTGTTGGCCAAGGCTCTGAAAAGCATGCACAATCACTTGGGTCTAACACATTGGAAACCGTTCGATTGGAGAACTTCACAAAACATTACCGACCCAATTGGTTTCGAATGAAGACAGCTGGATTTACCAAGATCCCCACAGCTACTGTCGTCGCTGTCAATGATTTGAGTTTGTCCGCAAGTAAGGGTCAAATTCTTGTCCTTCTAGGTGCCAACGGATCTGGGAAGAGTACCACCTTGGATGCAATCGCAGGATTGAATACCGTTACTAGTGGAAGCATCACAGTTGACGGTACAGGAGGATTAGGTATTGCTCCGCAGAAGAATGTGCTATGGAATGAACTTACAGTAGAGGAGCATATTCGTATCTTCAATAGCCTCAAATCCACAGGACCTCGGGACAGCAAAGTAGCTCTCAAAGAGTTGATCAAAGCGATAGACTTGGACCGAAAGATCGGCGCAAAATCGAAAACTCTATCTGGTGGTCAAAAGCGTAAACTTCAATTAGGAATGATGTTTACTGGTGGAAGTTCGGTATGTTGTGTGGACGAAGTAAGTAGTGGGTTGGATCCTTTAAGCAGAAGAAAGATCTGGGATATTCTTCTGGCCGAAAGAGGTTCACGAACTATTATTTTGACGACACATTTCCTTGATGAGGCAGATCTTCTCGCCGACCGGATCGCAATATTGTCAAAAGGCACACTTCGAGCGGAAGGTTCTTCTGTGGAATTGAAGGAGAAGTTAGGTGGCGGTTATCGCATCAATGTTCCAACTGGTCACGAACATAAAGAGCCTCCTCAGGTTGAGGGCATAAAGCAGCACGTGTCGTTCGGCCAAACGACCTATGTAGCACCAACCTCCAAGCAAGCCGCTCAGATCATTAAGCGTCTCGAGGAAGATGACATCACAGATTATCAATTATCCGGACCAACGATTGAAGATGTATTTTTACAATTAGCCGACGAGATTCGTGCCGAAAGCGACGAAAGTCTACTCATCCAAAATTTATCATCTGACAATGAGCAATCTGGAAAAGAAAAGGATACTGTTACCAAACTCGCAATGATTGGTACCCACGAGCGTCAAGAGTTGGAGCTACATACCGGTCAAAATATTGGGTTCTTCCGGCAAGCCTGGGTTCTATTCAGAAAAAGACTGACTGTTCTTCGACGAAATTACCTGCCTTACATTGCAGCTCTCCTTGTACCGATTATTGCAGCTGGTCTCGTAACTCTTTTCCTGAAAGGGTATAATGGTGCCGGTTGTACTCCAACCGACAGAGTTTCTACATCTGATTCGGAAAATCTCTTCAGTGTTGAGAAGTATGATGTTGTTATCGGGCCGTCCTCAAGGTTTTCAACAGAAGTACTTACTTCTTTGTTTGAACCCTTATTGTTTGGATTGTTTCCTACGCCAGATGAAATCCAAAGTCACACTCATAGAGTTGACACATTGACTCAATTCAACAGCTACATTGATCAAAATTTCGCCAATGTCACTCCATCAGGATTCTTCCTTGATAACGGTGGTACACAAACCACACTCGCGTATAAAGGCAACGGTCAGATTTTCAATGCTGTATGGGGTCAAAATGTCATGGACATTATGCTCACTAACATATCCATTGCCACACAATATTCTGAATTTGATATCCCATGGGCACCCTCAACCGGTAAATCATTACAACTTGTTGTCTATTTTGGTCTTGCAATGTCCGCTTATCCAGGATTCTTCTCATTGTACCCTACTGTCGAAAGAACCAGGAATATTCGAAGTCTTCAGTATTCCAATGGTGTTCGGTCATTACCATTATGGCTTTCGTACGTTGCTTTTGATCTCATACTCGTTCTCATCTCGAGTGCTTTGAGTGTCATAATCTTTGCAGCTGCATCTTCGGTTTGGTATCATGTCGGCTATTTATTTATCATATTCGTTCTGTTCGGTCTGGCATCGATCTTGCTTTCATACGTGGTGTCACTTTTTGCCAGCACGCAACTTTCAGCATTTGCATTCGCAGCTGCTGGGCAAGCGGTCATGTTCCTAATCTATCTAGTTGGATACTTGTGCACTTTGACCTATGCTCCAATTAACAAGATAGATTCAACGCTTCTCGTTGTTCATTTCGTCATCAGTGTTTTCACACCAATGGGAAGTCTTATCCGAGCAATGTTCATCGCATTGAATCTGTTTTCTACCACTTGCTCTGGCGAAGAATTGGCACCTAACCCTGGAGGAATACTGCAATATGGTGGACCGATCTTATATTTGATCCTCCAGATAATTGCACTCTTCGCAATTCTGATCTGGTATGATAGTGGCTCTGTAGTTGCTTGGTTCCGAAGGCATCGCAAGTCACCTAACGCAGTAACTGACAATGAAATTCCTGCGGATGAAGAAATTGCTGATGAACTCGTACGAGTCAACTCATCAAATGACGGTCTTCGAATTCTCCATCTAACCAAGAGTTTTGGATCTGTAACTGCAGTTGAGAATATAACATTCGGAATAAAGCGTGGCGAAGTTTTCGCCCTTCTCGGGCCAAACGGTGCAGGAAAGTCAACTACTATATCATTGATCCGTGGTGATATCCAACCAAGCAAAAATGGAGGAAACGTTTTCGTGGAGAACATTGAAATCAACAGACATCGTGCTGATGCAAGAGCTCATCTGGGAGTTTGTCCTCAATTCGATGCTATGGATCAAATGACCGTTTTGGAGCACCTTGCCTTTTATGCACGCGTAAGAGGTGTTCCAGACGTCGAATATAATGTTCAAGCTGTCTTAACCGCTGTTGGTCTGCAAGCATTTGCTTCTCGTATGGCAGCCAAACTTTCCGGTGGAAACAAACGAAAGCTATCACTCGGAATCGCTTTGATTGGTAATCCAACAGTGCTACTCCTCGACGAGCCATCCTCCGGTATGGATGCTGCTGCAAAGAGAGTCATGTGGAAAACCCTTGCTTCAGTCGTTCCAGGCCGTTCACTCTTACTCACAACTCACAGTATGGAAGAAGCTGATGCATTAGCTGACCGTGCAGGTATCATGGCTAAAAGAATGTTGGCAATGGGTACTTCAGATCGGCTGAGAAGTAAATTCGGTGGTTCTTATTATGTTCATTTGGTTCTTAAAAGTGCACCACATACCACCGATGATGAGATTTCGACTTTGAAAGCTTGGATCAACGATAACTTCCGAAATGCAGTCATTGAAGATAAAACTTTCCATGGTCAAATGCGATTCTCAGTTCCTGTGTCTAGCTATTCTTCAAAGCAATCTGAGATGAAAATGGATGGCGAATTAGACGAAGACGAGATCTACAGTACTGGAACTAGTATCGATGAACCAAAGTTAAGAGACTCGGGGATAGGATCATTAATTATGAAATTAGAAGATCAGAGGGAAGAACTTGGATTGGAGTACTATTCAGTTAGTCCAACAACATTGGATCAGGTTTTCTTAACAATTGTCGAGAAACATAATGTGGAGGAGGAGAATTATGCTGCGCCAAAGGAGAAGAAGACTCTGGGGGGATTAATAAGGAGGAGGAAGAAGGAGTGATGGAGGACGAGAGAGAGGGTCCAACGATGATATTATGGCTGCTGCCTTTCATTGAGAGAAGACGGGGAATGGGCTAGACGATAAATATACCATATGATACCATAATATACGGGATATGATTGTATGGAATAGAGTTCACCAGTTTTGTATATAGAGATATTGATTAATGATTAACTACTAAATGATTTGCATTCGTTCAGCTCAGATTAATCAGATGGTGTTTCATTCCAGTGTAAGCAGGATATCTATCAACATTAGCCACCTTTATAATTGTCATTTTGCATGCACATCCAAATTCAAAACAAGGGACGGACGGTCTGTGAGACGATTCAAACAACAATTCTTCTACAAGTTTTACTTCACCGGTCCCCGAAAACGAACGACAACAGCATTCAAAAATCTTCTCTGCGCTTCAAAACCAAGTACTCTTACCCTCATTTTCCATCCTCACCTCCCTCGCTTCCCTCCTTAAACTTAAACTCAAACTTAAACTCAAACTTAAACAACACCCTTCGCCCACTTTCGAACATCCACCCCAGCGAAATTTGTCTTCGCTTTCCCAATGGCTTCGCCGCCTTCGATTCTGAAACTTTCGGGCGGTCCGAGGTAGCTTTGGCGTATGCCGCCGAGGTCGATGATTACTATTGGGGGGGGAGGGGAGTTAGTGTGTTGTGTTGCGAGGAGTGTTTAGGTGGTGGGGAGTGTTTAGGTGGCGGGGAAAGAGGGAAAGAGGGAAAGAGGGAAAGAGGGAAAGAGGGAAAGAGGGAAAGAGGGAAAGAGGGAAAGAGGGAAAGAGGGAAAGAGGGAAAGAGGGAAAGAGGGAAAGAGGGAAAGAGGGAAAGAGGGAAAGAGGGAAAGAGGGAAAGAGGGAAAGAGGGAAAAGAAAAATCACTCACCCTTCTGAAAAACAACACCCGGTTCAATCGCCCAAATCTTCAGCGTATGCGCCCCCGCAACCTTCAACGCCGTATGTCTCGTCGTCGTCGTATTCCCACTACTCTGTCCCCAGACATTATCCACCACCGCGCCCGCCCATCCGACGGGGAAAATCGCCGTCGACACGCTCGAGGGCACGAATTGGATTATCTGGGGTGTTTCGTCGTCGAGGGCGATGGCGTATTTGAGGGTTCTTTCTCGGCCGTTTTGGTTGAGGGAGGGGGAGATGAAGAGGGTTATGTTTGCGAGGGGGACGGGGGTGAAGGTGTACAGGTTGTAGAGGAGGACGGGGCCGTGCGTGGTGTTTTGGGTGGGAGCTAAGACGGGGGAGAGCGTTACGCCGGAGGAGGTGCGGCCGAGACCTGGGAGGGTGATGTAGGAGACGCCGTTTACGGAGGTGGAGGAGGAGGTGTGGTCTGCTTCGATGGCGATGTGGCGGTCGGATTCGACGAAGCCGGTGGTGAAATTTGAGGGGGTGAGAGTGTTGTTTACGGGGAGGAGGACAGAGGGAGGGCCGTAGTTTCCCCATTGTCCGGATTCGCAGGAGGAGGTTATGAGGAGGGTTGCGATGGTACTGTTCGGGGCTGGAGGCGCGGATGCCCAGTCGATGGAGACGTAGACGCGGGTGTCGGTGCCGTTTGAGCCGCCGGTTGTACCGGAAGTTGGGGAGAGATGAACATATGGTTGAGAGGCGTTGATGGTCCAGCTGCAACCGAGGAGTCCGCGAGCGAAGATATCAATGTAACGAGTTTGTGGTCCGTACGGGTCCATGGGAGGTAAAGTCAATACTTCTGAGGATAGCGTGTGATAATTGTCGTCTCCTGATACTGTGGCATTTGATCCTTCGATTCCGACGCCGATGTTTCCCGCGACTGAAGTTTCGAGAGCTTGGACATAGGACATTGGAGGGAGAGCATTACGCATTGGTTGTTGCCAATAATCGTATCCAAGATGGGTTTCTATGTAATTGTAAGTATGCTACTATGATGAATTGAGAAGAAAAGAGACTTACGATCAAGAAAATGATTCCACTTTCCATCAAGCAAATTATGATATCTCTGCGTCAAATTATGATCCATCTTAAAAGCCTCCAATACCTCTTGGAAGACCTCATTGGCAGCATTCCTCTTCTGTTGTGTGTAATGCGCATTTTTACCCGCACCAATATGTATCTGATTGACAACCTGTCCTCCCAGTACTGGCTGTAAAATCATCTCATAATAAGCTGGTTTCCAATCATCTCCCAATTTATCATAAACTGCTTGAGCTTCTTGAGCTAATTCATCCCATTGTGCAAGAATAGCGTCAGCTTCGTTGTAGTTGATTACAGAATAAACTGTCATATCGATGTTTTCGTACTTTCGTCTCGCAGCCAACATACCATATGTGTCCATAATACTTGAAATATTGGAAGCGTACTCAGGGCCAAATTCTCGAGTTGCCCATAAGTTGAGCCATGTGGGGACGGAATCGTAACCCCATTGAGGTGTATTGTAGGCAAGGTCCATGAAGTGGTTTATGGGGATCTCGAGGGGTTTCAAATCACCCACATTGAGCATCCAGATGCGATTTGCTTGACGAGCGGATGCAAGTTGCATCTGTTGTTGGTATATTTAGTCAGATTTCTACGACTATGATAAAGAGAATTGGGACATTACTAACCTGTTCAACAGTCTTCTCAAGTTGAATAGTATTAATCCACTTGTAATCCCGAGGAGACCCAACATAATCCACATGATAGTAGACACCTGTTTCATAAAATGTCAGTAATTTGATCTCTATCCCCAAAACAAGACCAAGAATATACTCACCAGAACCACCACTTCTATTCGTCTCATTAGTCAATGGTAACCTCCTTACATTCCCAAAATTATCATCCGCCCATAGCAAAGTGATATCATCCGGAACTGTCATCCCCGCTTCATAATACCCCTGAACCTCACTATACAAACACCACATTTGTGGAATCTCAGTTACGTTCCTCCCCTCATACACTTCCCCAAATATCTCCCTTTGTTTCGTCACTATATCCCCTAGTACCGAAATAGCCTGCGCTTGAGTCAAAGATAAAGCAGTATCACCGGATCCACGCATGGCCATCGTGAAAAGAGTATTGGCAACATAGGGAGCAGCACGCTCAGCGCCGTATTTGAAGAAAGGCGCGACCGATGCATTGTTGGTGTCGTATTCCCATTGTCCATTTCCGCCATATTCTTTGCCGAAAGTAGACCATTCTTTTGTGGCACGCGACATTGGTTCTGTATGACTTGTACCCATTACAATTCCATAAGCATCCGCCAATGGTTGATTAGCGTAATCATCTACATTGAACATACTATCCCATTGAGCGGGCCAGAAGTAATTCGCTCTTAATCTTAGCAGGAGTTCAAAAACTTGGGAGTGGAAGTAATGATTAAATCCAGCACCATATTTTCCTTTTGGATAATTCGCACTGTAATTGTTAGCAGTCATGTCTTTTTGGCCTTAATACTAAATCTTACTTGATCCAATTCGTCAATGCAGGCTGTTCATCATTCAAAAAGAATCCTCTGTATCTCACACTCGGTGTATCCTGAATCTTCAAAATTTGCATCCCTCCACTCGGAGGTTTAGGTGGTGGACTCATTTGTCCAGATCCTCCTTGTGGTCCTTGTCCCGGTCCATGCTGATGTGTCACATTTGGTTCTAAAGCCCAAACCCCATCTTGGATTCTCACCGGAACATCCGCCCACCACCACCAAGGACTGACACCTGCTTGTTCACTGATATCATAGAGTCCGTATATGGTACCCCTGAGATCGCTTCCCACGATCACCATTGCTTCCTGGACACCAGGGAGAGGATTTTGAATTATAACGGACATAAAGGCTTCCCATTTCCCTTTGATGGGATTAGGGTCTAGAAGACCGGATGATATAAGTTGGGTGATCAGTGGCGATTGTGTGAGCGTCCCTACAATAAGGACAGTAGATGAAGGATCAGATGGGTGTAGAGTAGGACCAGTGAAGTTTTGTTCTGGACCAACGGTATACTATGTTGGTGTAAGAATTATTATCTGTAAACTGATTGGATGTGGAAGGACATGATGCTTGTCTATCTCTAGGTCTAGAGATTTGTCGACAGAGGAAACAAACTTACATTAACATCATTAGTAGGTGCTCTATAAGTATAAAGCACCTGGATTGCACCGCCGCCGCTACTACCAATCGTTGCGTTATGTCCCAAATCACCACCTGGGTTAGCGATATCACCAACCACTCCTCCTTCTCCATTCCCATTATTCCTTTCAGGTGGTGGGTGATCATTTCCATTTCCATCACCACCTGGACCACCACCACCAAATCCAGAACTTCCTGTAGAAACATTTGGTCCAGCATTTCCATCCCAATAAGCCAACGTCAAATTCTCTCCCACAACCTTTCCTAAATCACCAGCCAAATCCTCCGCTACCCTCAACACACCCCACCATTCCTCTTTACTTACTAATATTTGTGCATTGAGTCCTTTACCTGCTATCTGCAAGTGAGAAGATGTGCCATTTGTCGGTTTTGTCGTTGTGATTGTTGGATCTTGGCCTAATGCAGCGATCAATGGCAAAAGAAATGTCAACGAAGTGAGAAAAAGAGGCAGTCTACAGAGACTGGAAGACGTCATTTTGAATGCCAATAATTGAATTGTTGGTCACCGCATCGAATTCTCCAAGAAAGGCATGCAAGCAAATACAAGAGATCAAGCCCAAAAGAATTGTGTGAAATTAGAGCATTGGAATCAGGAATCAAGCGGTACTTAAATACTATAGCAACATTCTCCATAAGAAAATCCGGGGCCCCATATAACAGCTATATCGCCTAAAGTAAACTTTCTGCAACTTACGGTAAGAGGCGGATCAGAGGATAAAACCTTTGCATATGCAGATGTTGGTTAGAGAAGCTCGTGCTGATCGGACCAATCATCTAAGGACAAGCATAGGATAAATGCAAATTCCTTGTATGCGTTTTTGTTGTGCCTGGCAGCGTAGTGTCTTCTTGTAGTCAGGCCAAGTCAAGTTCTAAACTTATCCGTGGAACATAGTGGTGTAGGTCCTTTCGAAAAGAGTGGTGTAGAGATCGGCATAACGATTTTGCGGGGTTGAACATGTCACTTTTCTATTTAGCCTGAATAGAGTGATAGGATAAATCACATATAGTTGCAACAGTGGGAGAAATTGCGGGTAAAAGCTTGTACGTAACCTAAGAAGGCAACTATTGTAGAAGATTGAGTAGTCTAAATTATAAACTTCTCAGGTATAACAATGCATGAACCATCCAGCTCAAGATGACCTTCGCCAACTATGGCGGAGTTACGACGGCTAATATTCCAATTATTTGCAAAAAAAAAAAAAAGTATAATTAATCACGAAATATACGAAGCGGCAATGATTACGAAAAAAAGTTTGTTCAGAATTATGGAAAGTGTGTGATGTAGAGATCGCCAACCTTGAAGTACTTACAAGCAAGCCTCCTCTTTCTTTCCCTTTCGGCATTCCCCAAGAGTATCTCGTCCGTAATTTTCCTTTTCTAAAATGTAATGCTAAACCTCCCTCATCAATGAAACTTACCAATATCATGCATGGACGCTCCCTAAATCCCAAACGTAGACACTAAAATCAGAAGGCGAATTTTCAGAGGACATATTAAGTCAAACATATTCCCGAAAGACTTAGCTGTTTTCAGCACGACTCCTCCCCATAATTCTATTGAATACAACCGTGCTGTATCGAAATATCCGAAGTACCAAGAGGTTTATCGAAGTTTTCAAATGCATGCTTTGAAAGTAATTCGAAACGAGTTCTGTGATATAATCTCGAGAAATCATTCCAATAATCAATTGTTGACAGTAACAGCAGCAACAGATTCCTCAAGGGATGTTTCAATCTTTCCATCTGGGACAAATGCGTACCTGGGCATCTTGGCCATTTTCTCCTCCGGACTCACTTCATTATCTGAGTATATCATTTTCATCGGCTTATCTTTCTTGGACTTCTTCTCGGCGACCTCGGTCTTTGCTTCTGGTTGTGGTCCTGGTTGAGCGACACTTTCAGGAGCAGCAACGGCTTCTGTAGTTTCGGTTTTTGATAGATCGACAGAGTTCCTATTCGGAGGCTTAATACCTGCCTCTGCCATTCTGATAATTTTGTCAATATCATCATCGGCATCTCTAGCCGCACCTGAAACAAGGTCATCAACAGTAGATGCGTTAGTCGAATGTTCCCCAAGACCTGGAGGATGAGGATAAGCTGATGACGTAGCTGAATTTTGATCTTGTCCATTCCATCCATTACCATTCCAACCGCCCTTTTGATGCATTTGTTGCATCTGGTATGGCGGAATTGGCGGTGCACCAAATGATGGTCTTTGGGGAAGACCGGGCGCTGGTGGTAGACTTGGGGGTCGATTAGGAAGGCCACCATGTGTAGGTGGAGTGTGAGAAGGTGGTGGTTGATATCCGTTAAACGACCCCGGAGGGGGGGAGCCAGCACCATATGGTGGTGGTTGAAACGCATTAGGTGGATATTGCGGAGGGGAGTATTGAGGTTGATAAGCTGGACCGGGAGGTCCGGAGAAAGGCGGCTGTTGGTTATATGGCTGTTGGTAAGCTGCCGCAGGTTGACTGTATGGTTCTTGAGAAAATGATCCATAACCCGCACCTTGTGTAGCACCATAAGAACTTTGGGGAGGAGGGAAAGGAGAGTTGTTCTGTTCATGGCAGTTAGTATTGAGATTGTTTCAAAGGACTTCAGATAACTTACGAATGCACCGGGACTTTGTGTGGCTGCCAAAGGACTTGCGGCGCTAGAAATGCCAGCATCTAATGGTGTGGTTCCACCACTACCGCCATTTGCTGCTTGTTCAGCTTTCCGCGCTTTGTGCTCTGCTAACCTTTTCTTTAAATCTGCTGGGGATTCCACTTTTGGCTTTTTTGATTGACCACCGCCAGCATTGGCAGTTCCTGGAGCAGGGTTTCCTGTAGCAGCACGACGATCTTGCTCCGCTTGATAGAAACCTGCAATTATGCGCTGATTATGTGCTTGAACCACATCTTCAGGAATACCTTCCATACCAAAGATTTCGACCTCGAGACCCTGTCTATTTGGAAGAGAGTTGTCGACACTTGCCAAAGTTTCTTTATGCACTTGATTCATATGAACGGAGAGTCCTGCAGATTGCTGGTTAGCTTGAATTAAATGGTGTATGTTCGGACCAGAGATGACATACCTCCAGCAGTGTTCAATCGTCGACCACATCGTTCGCATTTGAAATGCTTGGCTTTTTGATGGGAAATGAGAATTTTCAAATCGTCGAAATCGCGTTCGCCTGTGATGGAAGAATTGTTAGCATCGCGATATGTGCGATGATGGGAATGGTGGCGATACTTACAATAATAACACCAAGGGCGAGCCAGCAACTCCTCGATATCGGGATGACCGCGCTTCTTTTTCCCAACCATTGTATTGATTGAATTAGAGAGGTAGTGAAATGAGAAGTATCTTTGAAAAGAGAATTAATGATAAAATGCAAGACTTAGTATTAAGTAGATAGGTAGGGAATTTACAAGAAGCTGTAAAAAGATGAAGCTGGCGGCTGGCTGGCTGGTTTGATAGATTTCGTATTTCGGCAAATGGGCTTTCCCAATCCGAGATTGGTGCCATAATCACGTGAGCTACCAGAGCTTGGACCTTTTCGTGCGCAAACATAAATTTTACTTTTTTTTTCAAACATCTGAACTTCAACACCAAGATATTTCATCTCAATGACAACGAAAACCTCAATGTATCGAATATACACAAGTCCAAGTCTGATATCTACTCGATGTCATGCCCATGAAGGAGAAAATCCTCCGACTATGGGCCAGCGTAAGTCAATGCGTAGGATCGAGGTGTAGTGAGTTATAGAGCGTTCCTTCATCCGGCTCAAAATGCCATCAACAATAGCAATACCTTGATCAATCACTCAGCCTTCATTGGCACTCATAGATGAGACTCTTCTTTGAAGAGCCTTTCAATATCTTCGCGTCTTGTGTCGAGATTGAATGGAGGTTGAAATAAGGTATGATCTTTCGGGATTATACCTTCACAAGAGGATATATTGCAAGACTAATCAAAGGACCTTCATAGTCCATACTCCTACTCTTCATGAGAGCCCTACAGGAGTGTGGCTCCTTGCGTACCTACATCTTACTACCAAATACTATTCGTGTTCGTCATTGCCTACTAGAATGATCATAGACGACGTGGTTCCCCGAGTTTGTAGTGACTGTACCCTCTTTCCTCCTTGCTACTGTGTCGATGTTGTTTTGGGACACAGTTAGTCGCAAATTTCTGAGATCTGGATTATCAAGATCGTTCATGAAGTTTCTAACTTTATGGCATGTGAGATCACGAATTCCTTCAAAGATCAAAGAGTGAGACTACAATGCTTGTTTTTCACATCACTCGTGAGCTTGCTAAATAGGTGTTTCCAGCATGGCTCACACAACATGAATTCTGTGAGCCCCTGGAACCTTTACCGAGAGTCCTCTTCTAAGGTAGTGTAGTCCACGGGTCTTTAATGAACAAAGATTTGGGAATAGCTTCAGATACCTAGTTATCAGACTTTCTAACCGTTTTCCTTTAGATAGATGTAAAACATGTTTGATCCTTCGTAACCGTGCACTGCAATTGGATCACATTGAGCCCTGCCAAGACATAAGGTAAATCATTGGAAGAAGCGGTGGGGTGGATCTAATTCATTGAAGCTTATGCTCTATTAGGTAAAGTCAGCAGCGGGATTGCGAAGTGATGGATGCTAATACGATAAGAACTCTCATCTATTTTGATACAAGGACTGAGGGGAATCGTTGATAGTAGAGATTCAACACAGGAGTGAGTGATATCGACTTCGCTAGACAACAAGTTCCTTCAATGTAACTTGATAGAATGATGAGAATAGTAGGGGTGATATAAAACTAATCGGCGTAGATGATGTATTTATTGTCTTTATAGCTCACACACCATATCATCATCTCCAATCATCAAAGCACAATCGAAAAACAATGTCCGGGTTCTGGAACAAATAGCTACGAGGTGAATCCGAGAGCTAATTAGGAAATCCAAAAACATCAACCACAACTGCAAATGGTCGTACGTCTAATAATCTCCATTCTTTTTGATAAGTATAAATCATATGCACCATGCTAATGATCTATATTATCTAACAAATCCATATGAAAATCAAGCTTTCCAATGCTTCGGTACTTTTTCCCTTATCCACAACTTCAAATGTTCCAACTTGTGCCAAGTAACGTCATCCCGTAGATTACTGTAGAACTTTCGTCTACAATGCAACTTTGGAAGATACATCATCATAACATGGGAATTGGACATGTTGAGGTCACAGACCTACCTCTGTTCTACACATAATACATATAATATAATCCAGTGGATTTAATGAATCTTACTATATTCTCCGTTCATCAAATACCGTCTTACCCTTGATTTTAATTACATGGCTCAAGTCTTCAAACGAAATCTGAATCCTCTCAAATACATCAATCTTACATCAACCCCACATACCAACTACCTCCGAATCACCCCATTAACTTCAAAACAGCAAGCAATTATGTCTTCCGATAACCCTTCCCTTCAGAGAAACATCTCTTCTGTTCACAAGCGCACCAAGCCAAATGAGAAACATCCCAAATTCGGACATCTACCTCTCAGTACCAGTGGTCCTCTAGAATGTGCTTTAACAGGCACTGCACTTCTAAACACACCTTACCTCAACAAAGGTGCAGGCTTCCCGGCAGATGAACGTAGGAAGTTTAAGTTGACGGGATTATTGCCGTCAAATGTCTCGACTTTGGATCAACAAGTTAAGAGGGCTTATGATCAGTATAGTTCAAGATCAGATGATTTGGCGAAGAATACTTTCATGACTTCGTTGGCTGATCAGAATGAGGTTCTGTATTACAGAGTGAGTTCTTCATCTTTCTACAACAACCTCCGTCGTGCACCTGACTGCTCTCTTCGGAGGATGTATGTCTCGAGGGGGTTGGACGGTCACGTGTGAAAGGCATGATCATGAGGACCTTTTCTAATTTCAACCCAGTTGATCCAAGATCATATGAAGGAAATGTTCTCCATTATCTATACACCAACAGAAGGCGAGGCAATTGAGAACTATTCTAGAATATTTAGAAGACCTGATGGTTGTTTCCTGAATATTGATGACACAGATCGAATTCATGATGATTTAGCCCAATGGGGTGGACCAGAAGATATCGATTATATAGTTGTTACCGGTATGTCAAATGCACACAATATCTCACAGCAGAGCTGATACTCCATAGACGGAGAAGAAATTCTCGGAATCGGAGATCAAGGAGTCGGTGGTGTCTTGATATCCGTTGCAAAACTAGTTCTGACCACACTCTGTGCTGGTATCCATCCAAATCGCACACTCCCAGTTGTCTTGGATTGTGGAACCGATAACGAGAAACTTCTCAACGACGATCTATACCTTGGTTTGAAGAAACCTAGAGTGAGGGGCAAGGAATATGACGATTTTGTTGACAAATTTGTTCAAAATGCCAGAAAACTTTATCCTAATGCATATATCCATTTCGAAGATTTCGGACTTCCAAATGGTAAGATAGATCCCTCTCACTGCAGCATAATATACTAACAAACTTATAGCCCGAAGAATCCTCGACCGATATCGTCCCGAGATGGCCTGCTTCAATGATGATGTCCAAGGAACTGGATGTGTCACCTTGGCAGCCATGATGGCCGGTCTTCACGTGAGCAAAGTCAAGATCGAAGACACACGAATTGTGATCTTCGGTTCTGGAACAGCTGGAACCGGAATTGCAGATCAAATTCGCGATGCCATTGCAGCAGATAGTGGAAAGTCCAAGGAAGAAGCCGCCAAACAAATCTACTGTGTGGATAAGCCCGGTCTCCTGCTAAAATCCCACGGTGACAAACTTACGCATGCACAAATCCCGTACGCACGTGAAGATTCCGATTGGAAAGACAAAGACCACGGTGATCTTCTCCAAGTCATCAAAGAAGTCAAACCACACGTCTTGATTGGTACCTCCACAAAACCAAAATCTTTCACCAAAGAAATCATCCAAGAAATGGCCTCCCACGTCGACCGACCTATCGTCTTCCCCCTCAGCAACCCTACCCGTCTCCACGAAGCCGATCCAAAAGACATCAACGAATGGACCAAAGGCAAAGCTTTAATAGCCACCGGCTCACCTTTCCCACCCGTTGAGTACGAAGGCCACGAATACGAAGTCGCAGAATGCAATAACTCGACCTGTTTCCCCGGCATCGGTCTCGGATGCGTTCTCTCCCGCACAAGATTATTGAGTGACAAAATGCTAGTCTCAGCCGTCAAAGCGCTAGCTGCTCAGAGTCCGGCATTGAAGAATCCGGATAAGGGATTATTACCTGATGTTGCCGATGTTCGCGAAATCAGCGTTCGTATTGCTAAGGAAGTTATCAAAACTTCGGTAGAGGAAGGTCTGGCACAGGAAAAGGGGATTCCAACTGAAGATGAAGATTTAGAAGAGTGGATTAGAGAACAAATGTGGGATCCAGTATACAGACCATTGAAGCTTGTGGAGAAGGAGACGGCGAGCAGAAATGCAAGTGGTAAGAGTGGAACTGCTGATTAGAGGTGGTGCGAGTTGCTTCTTTTGTGCTACAATCTGAATTGTGGATTCGATATGAGATGATAGATTAGATATTACTTTTTGATAATTAATTTACTTTACCATGGATTGTAGCTCGTTCTATACTCGTAAGTGAAATGATCATCACCTTGGTGCAGAAGTCTGAGGGGTAACGTAGTCTTTACAAGTATGGTGCGGAATTCTGAATTCCTTGGGCGCTTCAAGACCAGACTGCAATAGTACAGTAAACACGATGCATGAGGATGAATATCTCGAGTGGAGGTTACAATGTATGATATGAACTTCAGACGTTACAATTCCATTTACTGAACCACGCTATCTATGTCAGAATATGCGAGCATTGTACACAACCCTGAAGTCCTTGAGCGCATGAAGGCTAGACAGCAATGTTACAGTGAACACGATGCATGAGTATGAATGTCTCAAGTGCATATTACATGGTTTGATTCGGATTTTAGATGCTACAATTCCTTTTACTGAGTCACCCTATCTATGACAGAACAGAATGTGCGGTTGAAAATGTCATCTTCTATCCATGCCCTGTTCTTGATACCAAAAAGTACATATCAACAACGCAAACATCCCAAGCCAGATAGCCCCACCTACAACCATCTCGCGTTGATCAAAGTAATAATCTATAGCCACTACTCCGCGGGAAGCTAGGAAGTAACCGAGGACACCAATGAGGATCTGAATCTCAGTCAGAATATTCACGTGGGGAGATATTGAAGAAGAGGGAGTAACATACCATGAGGATAGTTCTTTTGACAGAGTAATTGAATAAGTCAACAAGCAGTACTGAGAAGTTTTGCCGCTAAAACAAACGGATATTAGTGTTGAATGGTTTTTAAGCATCGAAACCCCATTTCTATCCTGCCAGCTCAGACTGCTGGTCCATGAAAAAAGTTGGAAGCACACGTACTCTCTCATCCTGCGACTTGTTGATACTTTTTTTGGCCGAAGTCTCTAGCCTAACCATGGTGTCATGTGCAGTGACGACGTCGACGGACAATTCATCGGGAGCCTTAAGATTGTGTTAGTGATACGGTAACAAGCATGATATGATGTTGATGCGAATAAACTTACGGTGTAGCCAATTCAGAATCGTCGACCTCATATTTAAGCCGACGATTGCCTCGGGGAGGTCTCAAAATATGATGAATCTAGAGTAAGAAATAAATATCAGCCAAAGTGCCATGGCTGAGTAAGATCACCATCCTGTCAACCAACTGTACGTGGCCAAGTCATCATTTCAATAGAACACGGAGAGTTGGAGTGCACCGGTACCCCGTAAAAGCGCACCGTAAAGATGTGAAGCTACCACTCGAGATTCACAGCTCGAGTGTCGGGCCAGATCGCTATATGACGTTTCCGCCGAGCGAATATCACTAGTTCTCATAATCTGATAGTTATCCCCAATCATGCGTAACTGACTACAGTCTGCGTTGGCCAAGGAAGTCCCCCCCAAACGCGGGGCCGCTGGTTTAGACCCAACCACAATGGGTATATAGAGGACGAACATGCCTGGCTACACCACCAACCAAGTCCCTAATTCCTGAGAATCGAGGTAGAAGAGAGAGATGGACCAGAAAGAGGTAGGAAGGAAGCAGCTGTGACCGCCTCCAGTTTTAGACGCTCCATGACCCGAGATCATGGACTGATGGGGATGGCATATGGGGAATGATTGACAGGTAGTAGGAAAGGTGATCTTACCTGTTCAAATTCGTCGTCAGACATTTTGATGTTTGCGTAACAGGCCTGGAGATATCTGTGATGGTGATGAACAATTAGCGTGTGAGCTTTTCTGAAGAAGGTGGAGTATCATAAGAGAGTAATCGTCTTGAACAAGGTAAAGCATTGTGGAATGATTGGAAGAAAGGAGAAACTTACCAAGAATAGAATGGGATGTGTGTAACTACAACTTCCCAATTGACTGGGAGGTTGGTTTGTTGTGTAAGGAAGAAGAAGAAAGATTGAAAAATCGGGGAGACCAGTCTCTTAAATAGACACTTCATTCCTGCTCGAATGGACAAACGTGGTAGACTAGTAAGTTCTTTCCCGTTCTGTTGAGATACAAATTCACTTATCCATGGTTTCTAGCCAGTGATAGCAGAGGGATCGTTGAGTTTTCCTTGCTTTGAGCCCTCTGAGTCGCCGACGATATTCACTTCAATGGCGCAATTGTCCAGCAACTTCTTGAGGGTGAAAATTTTCTCGCGCACAATTCTTTCAAAGTTATCAAAATTATCTCATTGGCTTGAAAACTCGTTAGAAAATTTGAATCTATCATCGTCGTCGTCGTCGTTATCTCATTTCCCAACCTCACGTGAGCGGGGTTTCCCGTACACCAGTGGTATATTCACTTCGATGGCACGATCTCTTTGTTACATTCAAGACCCTCAAGGTAGAAATCTCTGCACGCACTTTAGAATCACTCGAGTTAATTCCTTGATTGGCTTGAATGATTTCGGCATTGAACGATCGTTATCTCGTTACCGTCATCCCTCCTTCATCAAGCATCATGAGGTACTCGCTCATATGGTGTGGGTTTTCACACCTATATTTCATACTTTGATATTCCATGCGAAAAAGTCTTTGCATGCACACATTAATGATTGAGACTGATTATATGATTGGCTGCCAAGTTTTGTAGAGTGAGCGATGCTGTCGCTGCATCGCCGCTTCACTTTTTAGTCTCTCATGTGCAAGTTTTTTCCTTTCAAGAAATTCACTTTTATATCAGACATTAAAAAGTTGTGCGTGAAAACTCTGCAAGCACTGCGCATACCTTGATGGTTAAAGGTACCAAGGTGTCTAGGGATGGCGATCGCCGTAGAAGATACTGGTCTGGTCATCACTGTTCACATTCAACGCAAGAAGCTTGGATAAGAATCCAATAGGTAAAAGCATGAGATATTCGCAAATTCAAAGATACCTAATATTTGGGCAAGTAGTAAAAACGCTTTTGTAGTGAAACAGAACCATGTGGAGATATCTTGATACCAGAGTTGTGAAAGTAAACATCCTATCTCCCGAGAACCTCACCAGTTAGCTGAGAGGTTAATATGGTCCATGTTGTGCCTGTCAACTTCTTTCCAGCTTTTGAATCTCCAGATTGCACATGTCGAAGTGTTTTAGCTCCCCGTAACCCATGATTGTCGTTGGTCTTGCCTGGACCCATCGCTCTCCTGAACGCGACGTTGCGTCAATCTATCGAAGTGTAGGGATAGTAATCGACTGCTGAGTGATTCTTAATTTGAGTGATCGGCTGATACTCGATAGTTACCCTTTTCTTTCCCTTCAGGCTCCGCTGCTCCTGCGCCTCAAGCAAGCTAAACACTGGATTCATATAGGCTGGCCAAGTAAAATCACTCCCCACTAAGGCGACTATAGTCTCAAGCCCATGAAATCTTTTCAACAAAATCTCAGACATGTCCTGAACGTTGGGAAAAGTCGTTAAACAAACACGTTTGATGTTATTCCTCTGAGTCAATGATAGGGTGGTTAATACCCTTTGCAAGGTATCCATATCATGAAATACGAAAGTATTTCGGTCGTACATATTATATGTTTTCTCTTGGTATATCTGTCGACATACTCGCCAAAGACAAGTCACTGGTAAATTCTTGTAGTAGGCCAGACCTCCTTTGGTGTACTTTCTGTAACGTATGCCATTACGTACTTCAACATCACGTTGAAAATGGTGATAGAGTACCTCGATGACTTGGGAGGGAGGAGAAAGTAGGTCATAGATTTGAGTTCGAATCTCAGGCGGTAAACGTAGGAAGGGCGAGAACGTTTGATTGTTTTTTATGCTATTATATTCTCCCATCAGTAGGTAATACCAAAGTAAAAGGCATTTATTCCTTACACTGGTTTGAGTTCCATAGAAAGGCCAGCCTTTCGCCCTCGGCCCCGCCCCCGTTTTCGCTTTAGCTCTCTTTTACCAAACCGTTCATCCTCTCCATCGGCTTCTCGGGTAAATGTACCCAACAATAACCATTCTCGCCGCTGACTCACTCTTCCAGTGGCTGTCAAGCCGGGTGGTAAAACTGTGAATACTTTTCCTGATGCTAAATCCGTACATCTTGTCTCTCCAATCCGTTGACTGGGTACTTCTGTGGGACTAGTGCTTCTGATTGCAGATAGATATGAATGATAGGACAAGAAAACGGCATTTGATGCTAGATCTGTATAACTATTCTCTCTGACCCGTTGATTGGGTGGTTCTGCGGGACTAGTTTTCATGATCGCAAATAGATATCATCGAGACCAGTGTGGTAATGATCGTATTAATACGGTGAGCTGTTAACATTAGATGTAGGTTCTTAGGGATTTTGCGTCGAAAACGAAACAACAAACACTCTCGACCTACCTAGTAAGCTTGACTTCGCGAAAGTAGCAGCGTAAAAGATGCTAACCGAAATATTGCCTAGAATGATTTGTCCAACAATAGATTTGCAGCTGCTTCATTGCCCGTCTGATAAAGAAGTAACTCTAGTTGAAAGTTGAAAGTTGAAAGAGATGAGGATTGAAAAGATGTTTGAAACGGAAATGCGTTTGCTTTCCGGCATGCTACATGTTGCAGCCTGGTCATCACGTGCCAAGGGTATGAGTTGTGTAACCTCCCAGCACGTCCAATAAAGTGCTCTTCGCCTCTGTGTCCAATCCATTTCAAACGAAGAAGCAAACTCGTTTGTTGATGCTCCAGAGGCGCGTTATAACGAAGTCAATCTACCTCCATTGCTAATCACTCCTTACTTCCATCCAATTATTGTCAATTTTTCAGTATCATATTGGATAGTGATATTTGAGCCAGATAACTTCATTCTTCATATATTTGTGCAGCTTAGATTGATTGATGTCTATCAGAACTACTTCGCCCACCGAAACGCAGCTTTAATCAAATTGTTGTGCGTTATACAAGTCGAACTCGCAAAGATGAGAGAGTTCAAAGTGTCGTCTAGTCGTACAAAACTCCCCAGACAGCGTATTGGAGAGACAAGATGGACAGAATTGAAGTCGAAAAAGGTTCTTCGATCCTTACCATTTCCAATATATTTACACGCGGGAAGACAAAGGCCACCTCCATCTTGGTGCGTAGAGAGAGATCTTATGACTGAGGAAGATGATTCCAAACGTCCAAAAATTCAAATAGGACCGGCTTCTGCCCCACAAAGACTGTATGGCGTCACTCCACTTCTGTAAAGATTAGCAACTGATGCTAGAATAGTTTGCAACGGGACGACAAATGTTTTGCATTTTTTTCTCTCCCACCAGAAGTACGCAATCAGATTCACAATTTACTCGCACCTACTCCTCAGTACGTCATGGTAAATTATCAACCCCACGAATGCCGCTGGCGACAGCAAAATCACATCCGCTATAAGCAATGGACCAAAGGTGGCATTTTTTACCAACAGCAATATCCTGTCACCCGTCTTTGGCTGGTGAGCCGACAGTTTTACCATGAAACCAAACACATCGGTCAGTCAGGCTGGAGTTGCAACACCTTTGCATTCAAAAATGACTCTGTTGCGACAAAATTTGTCTGTCATGTATCTTTGCAGCAAGCGAACTCTATTCAGAACATCAGCTTTGGGACAATCGATTCTACCACAGAAGTTTGTTCGTATAACTGGAGCAAGCTTTCAGGGCTGAGGCTTATCACGATTTGTGAACATTGGTCTTCCAGGATGCCCCATATTGAGCAGCTGATAAAAGCAAATAGATTGCGGTTTGGGGCCACGTTCGAGCTTGATCTGAAGTTTAAATACACGTCCAAGGAGGATATGAACCGTATCTTCCTCCAGAAATGTGCGCTCAAGTCTACCTACCGCGCTAGGAATTACCGGCTTAGTGGAGAGGAAAGGAGTTTATGTTCTAAAGAAGACTGGCGATGAATGGGAGGCAAGCGATTATGAAAATAGGCGATTGAAGATTCGAAGATGGAAGTTTGAACCACATTATCGCGAACTCAGTAGGAACTGTGAGTTTTGGTGATGGGTTACTCTATGAATATGAGTAGTGTGCTGTCTATCGAGTTGTGTTAAGTAGTCATCTTTTGAATCAATATTGGTATCGATACTCAATAAAATCTCACGTGTATTCAATATCACCCTGACGGTCTTCACTCATGACTGGTCTAGGCTTTGAAAGTAATTGAAAGTCGAAATGGTTTGAGTGATTTGAGAAAAGACAATTTTTATGCCGTGGAACAAAGATGAATGATTCAGTGCTTCAATATTATTCATTTTTTGACTTCTTTCAAATCGCTTACCATACTTATTCAATACACATTTAAATTTCCAACATTACGCTCCACACACCCTAAAGTTAATCTGTCCCCGAGAAACTAATACTCTTGCTAGTTTTCCCCGCTTGCGCGACATCTAACGCAACATTCGTCGCCAGCTTCTTTTGCTGTGCTGCAAGTTCACTCGAGCCTGATTCTTCGTTAGCACCATCTTTCAACCTTATCCTCTACCCCAAAAGACACGAAGAGGGAGCAACTCACTCCCAGCATTTCCCTGTGCAGTCTGTATCTGAATCCTCAACACATCTGTCTGTAACTTCAAGACCTTGTTCTTGATTTTTCCAACCTGCAACGCAGCACCAGCGGTAGAGCTCGTTCCACCTGCAGCATCAATAGCATCATTAAAACCACCGGTACCTACTTCAGCATCCTCGGAAATCTGAGCAGCTTTGGTTATTATAGCTAAATCAGCAGCAGAAACACCGGCGAAGTTTGAGGTATCAATCTAGGGGTTTGTTAGGAGCTGAGACTTTCTGAAGACGGGAATAGACAAAGAAAATTGATGGAGAGTGCGTACAGGAAATTTGGCATTGACTTCCGCCAGAGCATCTCCGGCTACTCCGTCAGAAACTTGGAAGGTGCTGTAGTCTCCCGCAGTGAGAACACTAGCACTTGTGGCTTTTGTGGTAGCACGTTTGACTGTATCGATTGGTGCTGCGAGAGTTGCTACTGAGAGCGAGAAGAGAATTGCGAGGTTGGAAAATTGCATTTTTAGTATTTATTAAATATTGAAGGCTGACCTCGAAGAAGTTTTATGTATATAGATATCGATATATGTGTAAAGGTAAAATCAATAGAATTTAGAGGCGGAACAGTCTACAGCACAGCTGAAAAGAATGTATGAATAGTAAAAATAGAACAATCAATGAGATGGAAACGCAACGAGAAAATGGAAAACATAGTGAAAGAATGAAGTGAACTTATAATAAAATAATTGCATTATCACATTACTTCATCTTATCTCACTAACAGATGAAAACAATCAGATGAACTATCAAGGCAAATTCATCCGAGACATCGGACTGCTTTGGCCAAGCGAGCATGAAATGCTCCAGTGAAATTTATCTCATAGAAAACCGCTCGCATCACCTTGGCGATGAAATTAAGAGTTAGGGTGAAATGGAAATAGAATGTTACACTGGCAATAATTTTAGAGACAGTTGATGTGTGAGATTCCCAATAAGCTCCTGTTTTGACAAGGGTTCTTCAGGCGAAGGGGTTTTGCGAAACCCCAGGTTCTCCTCCTGAGATGTTTGGACCACATTATAAACTTTTGGCGCTAGCAAAGTTTGAATTTAACCGCAACACTGAAAGCTATTCTGATTCTTTTCTGAGACCTTGGTATTTTTCCTCCGACTTGAAATGCCGAATATGTCGATGCTACTAAATCCATCAATGTTTGCAAGATACGTGAGCACCCCAGAAAGGTGAAATGAGATGGAAAAAATATTGTGTTTTCTTTATCCTTCACCAAAGTAGACGAGCGCACTTGCATATCCAGCAAATCCATGAGCCCATAACGATATGTATACAAAACAGGGTATCTAAACATTAAACAGCAAAAGGCAACTGACCAAGTCACAACAACTTCATATCCATAATCAATATCTACTCCTTGCCCCACCCCCCTGATTTTCCTTCCATAAACAACAAATACTCTTGCTTTCACACCATCTCTTAACCTCTTTCGGAGCCACCTCCCCATCCCAACCAACTTTACCCAACGCTCCCGTATTCAGCCATGATGCCAAATCTTCCAGCACAATAGGATCGTAAAGCAGTATTTTCTCATGCCAGCTTGGATTTGAGGGATCTTGTGATGGTGGCGCACTGGTGATGGCAGTATAAATATGAGTGAAAAGTTGTGCTTGTTGAGCCTCATCATCTTGATCGTTTTTAACAGGAGATAATTTTAGAGCTTTGGAAGCTTTCCGAATCTGAGATGGAGATCTTCGTGGCGGCGAAGGTGTCATAGGGTGATCAGAATCAGAGACATCTTCGATGGGTTGTTTTCCCTTCTTCGGCTTTTTGGGTGTACGAAGCTCGGAGAGAGGGATATCATTGTCCATTTCCGAAATTGCTACTGAATCTGTAATTTTCGACTTCGCCTTCGACTTGATAGTGGTAGTATCTTTAGTAGACTGTCCACGACCTCTTTGAGAAGAAGAAATGCTGGATTCGACTTGTGTGGATGAACTGGCTACAGCTTTAGAGATTTCGGATGGCCCTTGAGACGCGATTGGTATGTTACCCTGCAGGACACCTAACGCCGGACGGTTCTGACTCTCAAAACACTGAACCAATAAATCAATCATCTTTTTACGACTTTTGATTTGTTTGAATTTATATTTCTGAATTTCTCTGGATAGTTGTGGCGTAGTAAAAGATTCG
Source organism: Botrytis deweyae (assembly GCF_014898535.1). NCBI lineage: Eukaryota > Fungi > Ascomycota > Leotiomycetes > Helotiales > Sclerotiniaceae > Botrytis > Botrytis deweyae. The sequence continues at coordinate 131,674 of NW_024066239.1, forward strand.
TAGTCAGGCATCTTAGCGGCTGTAGTTTTTTTAGGAGTACTTTTGGTGACGGAAGCCTTGGGATTTTTCTTTTGTGGAGAAGAAGTAGAGACATCCTTGGAAGAATTCTTAGGTTGAAGAGGGCTGTTTGACAGTTCCAAATTGATGGCCATCTCAATCGGTCCCATTTGTCTCACTGGAACTTGAGTGGAAGGTGGTCGATTATCTTCAATTTCATCAATATCGAACCACTCGTTCTTAGCAGGAGTGATCCATGACGATGAAGGTTTTTGAGAAAGTATTATTCTGTCCGGCTTTGCAACAGGCGTTTGTGCCAAGTCTACCGTCTCAATATCCATCAGATCCCCATGATCATCACGCGCTGCGATGGACCAAAGATTTCGCTTCGCAGCTATTACAGCCTTCGCTCTTTCGGCTATTTTCGTAGGCGGCGAAATAAAAGGATCGTCATAATCATCTAATGCATTCGATGCTTGCATAGCATCATGCAGGTCGCGTAATAACGAAGGTGAATCCTCTCTTGCTAATTGACTTGAAGTTCCAAATACAAAATCTTGGTTACCAACTTGCTTAAGCGCAGATTCTGGGGAGAGAAGAATTGGTTCTTCTGCGGAGCCCTTTTTTGATTTCGATAATCCTTTTACTGGACTCTTTGACCTTGGTTTGGAGGGCATCTTGAAGCCATCACCTGTGACTTCTCCAGAGGCTGCATTCGGGAAGTATTGAAGCAAGGGCGCAGGCGCATTGTTAATGGTATCATCATCTTCTGTTGTTGCATAAGCAGAAGTTGCAAGGTCCGTGAGAGTTCTAGCCTTCTTCTTCACAGCCTTTTCCTTTGCAGCTTTTGTACCAATTGCTGTAGGAATATTGGTATTAACCAGCTCGATTAGTTTCCGTTTCCTTGTTGCAGCAGCTCCATTAGATACACCTGAGGATATCCGCTTCTCAATAGAATTTGCCTCACTACTGCTGAAACCAAAACTTCCCAATAGTTCTGTAAATCCTTGATTGGAGCTCGAGCCGCCAGCTTCTGGACTATCGTCATACTCAGCTAGGACTTGATTCGATTTCGGTGGGGTCCAATTCTTTCTTCTCTTGACCGCCTCAGCTAAACCGAATCCTTCCTCTGCAAGTATATCTTTGACGACAGGATTAGATGCAAAATGCTTGCTGACTCTATCAGCTTTGGGAGTTTCGATCTTGTCCGGATTTGAGGCATTGGTGGTCTTAGTCACTCTACCCTTAGGTATCTTAGGTTGTGCAGTTATGTCCCCGTCCGATTTCTTAGCTCGCGGCTTCCTTACTGCTTTCTCTTTTGGCACGGATTCACTTCCAGCTTCAACATCGGTTTTCTTCGCCCTAGGCTTGCGCGGAGCTTTCTCCTTCACCCCCTCACATGTAACATCATCGGATTTCTTAGCTCTCGGTTTGCGCACTTTCTTCTCCACTGCCGCCTTTGGGGCGTCTGGCACAATTGCACCCGTAATACCCTCATCCTCTCCGACTCCTCCAAGATCACCCGCTTTCTTAGCTCTGGACTTTCGTGGTTTCTTTTGCGGAATCGTCTCCGTACCCTCTTCTATCCCATCCACAATTCCTTCTACAACTTCCTCTGATTCATCCTCACCCTTCTTCTTTGTAGTCTTCCGGGGTGCCTTTGTCACTTTCTCAATTGGCCCATCTCCCTTCTTCGCAGCGGGTTTTCGTGGAGCTTTGGGCTTCGCAGTCTTCTTTTGTTCATTTTCAACATGTTTCGTGGTCGTCGCTAGTGATCGAGCGGTATCAAATCCTTGCAAAGATCCAGAGGAACCTCTTCGTAATAAAGCTGACGCGCTCGTGAAGGTGGCTGTCGCGTCTAAGGGAATAGATGCAGCCCCACTACCTCTTTGAAGGTTGGGGATTTTCTTTTGCTTGATCATTTCCTCCAAAGAAGGTAAAGGTGGTGAAGATGCATTGTAAGATACCGATTGTCGCGGCGGCGAAGAGGAGATAATGAAGACATCTGTAGTAGCCATATTGATACTATTACATGAAGGAACTTTGCGCCAGGCGCGATGTCCTAAAAGTAGAAGGCGCAAAACTGCTGATTGAAACTTTCATATGGATATAATGTGAAACTCTAAGGAAGTGTACTGATACTTCAATTCATAATATTGATACTCGTTGGTGGGCGCAATCTTCACTCTACAGAACCTCGATCTTTGTTTACGAATACGAATAAGCAGTTCACGCCACTAGTTTGAAACCTGACTCGAAAAGTGCGCCAAGTCACATGTCAATTGATCCAAGCCGCCAACAATTGATGAGCCACATCACATCAGCCACGAAAACCTTGAATATATGGCACCAAGTCAGAAAATCTCTCGCTTACCATAAACCCTCATTTTCCAAGCCCCACGATCGAATTCCAATTTCATTCAACCTCGACGACATCAACGCCAATTTAAGAAATCCCTAAACCTTTCTTCTTCTCACCAACCAACAAGTCGCAAAAATGGAAAACGACAAGGGAGAACTCGTTGATCTGTACGTTTTTACCAATTTTCGATATGCGCTCACAATTGTTGCGTGGGAAGGTCTTGAAAATGGATTCTAATCTTTAATTCTTCATACAGTTACGTTCCACGTAAGTGCAGCGCCACCAACCGTATCATCAAGGCCAAGGACCACGGATCCGTCCAAATCTCCATCGCAAAGGTCGACGAGAACGGACGCGCTACCGGCGAGAACCAAGTTTACGCTCTTTGCGGTTTCATCAGAGCTATGGGAGAGTCCGACGATTCTTTGAACAGATTGGCTCAACGTGATGGTTTGTTGAAGAACGTCTGGAGTGGTCAATCCCAAAGATAAATTCGCACTATTCGGTTCTTTCGGTAGGGTTTCCCTCGACTCGATACGATTTCGATATTATAATTGTTTGAATTCGGGACTGATTGGTTTGAATAGATTTGGGCAATTTTTCTGGCTGGGATACCTGGGAAGGATGGGGATTGAAGAAATAGAGGACGTACATCAAGTGAAGGAAGAATGAGCTTTATGGCTATCATATGCTGAAATAGCCACTTCACATCTGTGATTACGAATCGACGATACATTCCACACCCAACAAATTAATTTTCTTTCTTGGTGACGGTGATAATGATAGTGTGTGGACCGAATACTTCTTTTAACGTTTAGCACCTTTCGCGTTCCATACCGGCTTTTCGAAACTTCTCGGACCACACTTCAAAGTGATACACTTGTTCGAGGAGTCAGATTGCTTTCTTGATGGTTTTCATTAACCCATTTAGCAGGACAAGCCGGAGAATGATATTTATACTGGCCTTCTGATGAGCTGTGACGTTAGAGCATCTCGTTGGAGCACAGATACGGGTCTGACATTTTTTGGAAGGGATATTATTTGGAGGCCTCCTTTATCACGATTCTTGATGCAATAGAATGACGAGTGTCTTCTGGTTGGGATCAAGCTATCTGCAAAAGTTGTCATAATTGATTTGTAGGGAGTTTGATTCTTGTGGAAGCATTACTAATATTTATGATTCCCATTATAAGACCATCTGAGCCCAATTACTATTTGAGGTGCTTCCTAGTGACAATTAAATCTGTCGGTTCTCCTTGGATAATATCATAATTGTCCCTCATAACTGGATCTTCTAGTCATGCCGTGCACATTTGACCGCATTATTCGCCTACCCAGCACACATAAGCATTTGATGTTCAATACATTCTAAGTTGTCTGCTCATTTTCTCTTCCATCTCAACGCGTGAGAGATAGGAGAACATAGTACCCCTAGAATGCACCGCCGAGACACGTTGGCACGACATTTTTATTTAATATTCCAATTCCTAAATCTTGTTGGTGCCAAAAAAGGAACAGTCAAACTTTTGGGACGGGGTCGCCTATTTGACTGCTTGGTTTGTGGAATATATCAAATGTTGCTTTTTACAATACGCAGCCGAAATAAATATAGAGAATTATTTGTAATGTGACTTTTGCTTTTAGAATACCAATTTTAACCATTTAATATCTCGTTGAACTCTCAGTGATATGTTCGATGGTATACTTGTGATGAGAGAAAACAGAATAGGAGGGAGAAATTTGTACAGAGGAATGAGAGTATCTCCCGTAATGAGAGATATGAAAAGGATGTGTGTGAAAGGAGGGGTGCACCGGGAGATGAAAAGTAAAATCTACACTTGACACTTTACATATATTTTTGCGAATCAACATATTCAATAATACATTCCCTCGCCGTCTTTGGATCAAGATAGAAATGAACAATCTTTTTTGTCTGGTGCATCATTGATAGTTAGCTGTGCTCTTCTACAGGTTACGTAACATTCCAGAATTGTCGTTTTCTTGCCCTTAAATCCCCCTGGGTAACCTTACTGAAGGGCTATGATCAATAAATTCCAATATACGCCAATTGTCATATGTATATTGCATAAAAATACACGAGGAGATATCATCTGCGTCTTGAAAATCTGAGATAGAGATTCCCACGTCCACAAATATATGTATATACAAATTGATCTATGCATTTGTATGTCGATGATCCATAGGCTTGGGTTTTGATGTATAGAAACGCGATATCATTTGGAAATCCAATAGAGGAGGAAGTGCAACACGATTAAATTTCAGAACACACTGTGCATTTCGTGGATTTCCTATAACATATCATTATATGGGCTTCTTGGCCATGCAATGAGGATGAGGATTGTTGGGTAGAGGAGTGGAGAGTAAGTAGATGAGTAAATATCAACTTCTCTTATTCTTGATTTTCCGATATCCTCGACTTTCAAGGGATTGTGGAGTGGTCTAGTAAAGCGAATGCACTGGTTGGGGGGCTTTTTAGTTTTGGTTGATGGATGTTGAATGATGAATGAAAAGTGAACGAGTGATGGGGTTATTGAGAGTTATGTGATATTATATGTAATGGTGATGAAGATATGGCCTGAAAACATTGTGGAATCGGATTTCAGAATAAGGTATGTTGTGTATATGGAGGGAGACAGATTTCGTATGGAGGTTGTATATTTCACGGGTTGATGTGATAGATTTTCGTTTGTTGTTTGAGATACTTAAGATTGAGGATTTATGGTGGATTAGATGATTCTGTATTGGGGAATTGGAATTGAGCTCATGTTGTATAGGTAATGTGTGTGAGAGCGAGGAAGGGGACAGACAGGAGGGGACATTGTGGGAGGGGAGGAGAAAGATTGATATTTGTGTAGTATTTATATGTAGAGAGAGAGGGGGGAGGGAGAGACCTAGACAGGAGTTAAATATTTGGAATAAATTTCTAGATTAACTACAGATTTTGGATGGGTGAGCTGGATGCTATATGTATCTTTATTCTCTCAACCTAGCTTATGTCTACTACTCTCTAGGATATTGAATCTAGGCAGTCGACGTTTATCCTCAATATTCATCATAATACCTACGTTCGTTTAGGTTAACAACATTATATATCCTTACATTTGGTTCTAAAGAGCACTCCTTTTTATAATTATATATATCCATTATATATTCTCCAGAAAGCCGAAAAGTAGCAAGGCAATACTATTTATACGCTTATTAATATGTTTAAAAAATCGAGATGTATGAAATATGTTATTTGACATTATTATCATCTACACGTAAATAAAAAAGAGGATATATTTTTTTCTAATCAATCTGCAAGTACTCGTAGATATCGTAAAGTAGGACCAAAAGTCGTCCTCTATCAAACACCGAACTCTTCCCCTGCATTTAGATCGACGCTAGCTCAAGATAATCAATCGCTTATCTACTTACTGTCGCCAAGCCTTTGTCTCCCGATTGACAGCATAGTGACGTCTTTGACCTTGGATCGAAAAAGTACGCGCTGGTCGCGTTGAATCTCGTGTTCGGAAAAATCCATTTTTCTTTCTTTGATGTGTTGAAGACTTGAAGTGATATATCTATATTATATGCATTGACGGCGACTTGGAAATAAGTAAAGAAAACTTGATGTTTTCTCTTTCTACGAGAAACATATTTTTAAAGCAATCGCCATCAAGATTGACCATTTCACAACAAACTATTCTCCCCCTCTCTCAATTCCTCGCAAAACCACAAACACTGCATCGAAACTGCATATCTACCTCTCAAATCCTCAACATGTCCACCAGAAAAGCAACGGCAGCAGCATCCGCCAAACGTAAAGCTAGTGCCACTCCCGAACCCATCTCCCATCTCAATGGCTCCAAAAAGAAAGCAAAAGTCAGCGACGATGACCACGATTTATCTGAACTCCGACAACCGCATCACAGCGCAAAAGAGGCGGAAGAAAATGGCATTGTGTTGAGGAAATACTATCCCCATGAAATGTGTAATCCGCGCGCCATCGCATATAATAATAATGAATTGGAGAGACCAATTGAGGCTTTACACACTGCGCTTGCGGAAACGGAAAAGGAGAGGAAGGGAATTGATAAAGGAGGGGAATGTGTGGTTCATTGGTTCAAGTGTGATTTGAGGACGCAGGATAATACGGCGTTGTGGATGGCAAGTCAAAAGGCGAAAAAGTTGGGGGTTCCTCTCGTGGCAATGTACATTGTTAGTCCTGAGGATTTCGAGGCACATTTAACGGCGCCGGTACGAGTGGATTTTATTTTGAGGACGTTGGAGATTCTGAAGAAGGATCTGGCGAAATTGGATATCCCGCTTTATGTTGAGACGATCGAGAAGAGAAAGAAGGTCGAAGGCAGGATTCTGGAATTATTGGGGGAATGGGGATGTTCGCATCTCTATGCGAATATGGAATATGAAGTCGATGAGTTGAGACGAGAAGCTAGGATGGTGAGAGCTTGTGTGGAAAAGGGTATCTGTATGGATGTGATACATGATACGTGTGTGGTTCGTCCGGGAGAATTGAAGAGTGGACAGGGAAAACAGTATGCGGTTTATACTCCTTGGTTCAAATCATGGGTGGCGCATGTTCATGAGAATTCGGATCTCCTCGAACTTTTCGATGCCCCGGAAAAAAATCCTTCCAGTGCGCGCAAATCTTTTGCAAAGTTATTCGAAACGGAAATTCCAGATGCACCAAAGAATAAATCTTTGACAGCAGAAGAAAAGGAACGATTCCGATCCATGTGGCCAGCAGGTGAACATGCAGCTCACGAACGACTCTCGAAGTTCGCTGATGAAAAAATAAACAAATATGGAGACCATCGAAACTTTCCCTCTCTAAACTCTACCTCTTCCCTCTCAGTACATTTCGCATCCGGAACCCTATCTTCCCGAACCGCCATCCGCACCGCGCGCGATCACAACAATACCAAGAAACTAAATGCCGGGTACCAAGGAATCCAAACCTGGATCTCCGAAGTCGCGTGGCGAGATTTCTACAAACACGTTTTAGTCCACTGGCCTTACGTCTGCATGAACAAACCCTTCAAGCCCGAATACACCAACATCGAATGGGAATACAACGACAGCCACTTCAAAGCCTGGACGGAAGGCAAAACCGGATATCCGATCGTCGACGCCGCCATGCGCCAACTGAATCACTGCGGCTACATGCACAATCGCAGCCGGATGATCGTGGGTTCTTTTCTCGCGAAACATCTCCTCCTCGATTGGAGGATGGGCGAGAGATATTTCATGGAACATCTGATTGATGGCGATTTTGCGAGTAATAACGGGGGATGGGGATTCTGCGCTAGTACGGGGGTAGATCCGCAGCCGTATTTTCGAATCTTTAACCCGCTGCTGCAGAGTGAGAAATTCGATGCAGAGGGTGAGTATATCCGCAAATGGGTCGAGGAGTTGAGGGGGGTCAAGGGAAAGGCGATTCATGAACCGTATGGAGATAAAGAGGCGGCGAAGATGGCGAGGAAAATGGGATATCCAGAGAGGATTGTGGAACATAAGGTTAGTAGGGAGAGGTGTTTGAAGAGGTATAAGGAGGGGTTGGGGAGGGCGAATGCGTAGGGTGAGTAGTAGTAGGATTAACAGTATTGGGATTGAGAATGGTGGGAAGTTGTGTTATAAGATATAAATATAAACTAGTAGTGACAATGAATCAATAAATCAACAAATTAAATCAACAAAGTAAAGTAAAGCAGATAAAAATACAACTTAATCCTCCTCATCAATCCCAAAATCTAAAATCCAAAGCCCTAAAATTCGAGCGCAGCGAGCAAAAGGGGGTTTGGGGGCTTGCCCCCATGAGGAATAAATGAATCAATAAATAAATAAACAGCTTTGATTAAAATACCTATCTATGGATATCTACTCTGATGTGGATATAGAGTGAGAGATAGATAGATAGAAAGTAGAAAAGTAGGAAAATAGGAAAGAAAGTAGGAAAGGAAGTAGGAAAGTAGGAAAGTAGGAAAATAGAAAAGTAAAAAAATAGGAAAATAGGAAAATAGAAAAGTAGAAAAGGAAGTAGGAAAGTAGGAAAGTAGGAAAGTAGAAAGTAGAAAAATAGGAAAATAGAAAAATAGAAAAGTAGGAAAGTAGGAAAATAGAAAAATAGAAAAGAAAGTAAAAAGTAAAAAGATAGAAAAATAAAAGATAGAAAGATAAAAAGATAAAAAAATAGAAAAATAAAAAAATAGAAAAGTAGAAAAGTAGAATAAAAAAAAAATAGAAAAATAAGAAAATAGAAAAATAGAAAAATAGAAAAGTAGAAAAGTAGAATAAAAAAAAATAGAAAAATAAGAAAATAGAAAAATAGAAAAGTAGAAAAATAGAAAAGTAAAAAAATAGAAAAAAAGTAGAAAAAAAAATAGAAAAATAGGAAAGTAAGAAAATAGAAAAATAGGAAAGTAAGAAAATAGAAAAATAGGAAAATAAAAAAATAAAAAAATAAAAAAATAGGAAAATAGGAAAATAAAAAATAAGAAAATAGAAAGTAGGAAAATAAAAAAATAGAAAAATAAGAAAATAAAAAAATAGGAAAATAGAAAAATAGGAAAATGGGAAAATAGAAAAATAGAAAAGTAGAAAAATAGGAAAATAGGAAAGGAAGTAGGAAAGGAAGTAGGAAAGAAAGTAGGAAAGGAAGTAGGAAAGGAAGTAGGAAAGGAAGTAGGAAAGGAAGTAGGAAAGTAGAAAAGGAAGAAGGGAAGTCGAGTAATAAAATCAAATAAGTATAAAGTATATAATCAAAATCAAAATCAAAATCAAAATCAAAATCAAAATCAAAATCAAAATCAAAATCAAAATCAAAATCAAAATCAAAATCAAAATCAAAATCAAAATAAAATCAAAATCAAAATCAAAATCAAAATCAAAAGAGTCGAGTATCTACCTAGGTAGGTAATCGAAAAAGTATTGGTATTCGCTTATTTAACTCATCTAACTACCTAATCTCCTAGTATCTCCAGCTACCTATGTAGGTACATACGTACAAACTAGGTATGGTATGATATGGTATGGTATGGTATGGTATGGTATGGTATGGTATGGTATGGTATGGTATGGTATGGTATGGTATGGTATGGTATGGTATGGTATGGTATGGTATGGTATGGTATGGTATGGTATGGTATGGTATGGTATGGTATGGTATGGTATGGTATGGTATGGTATGGTATGGTATAGTATATATGTAGCCATCATAAAAAGCTCGCTCGCATACAAGAGATCAAGATATCAAAATGCGATTCAGTCCCAAAAAACAAAATAAAACAAAACAAACAACCCAACCCAATCCAACCCCATTCATCCATCGCTATGCAATGCAATATATCAAAAGACCTTAATCCGTATCATCTCATTTCATCTCATCTCATCATCTGATCTCGTCAACCCCATCACGCACCAAAAACCCCCTTGACTCTCCTCACCAATTCCCTACCCATTTCATTTCTTCCCTCTCTCGTTCTCCCCACCGCATCTCGATTCTCATACGCTCTCCTCAAAAGATATTTCATACACTCCCCAGTAGTTCCCCAAGTCAAATACTTATAAGCCTTTGGAATATCCGTTTTCAGATGCAATTGATCTTTTCCCCCCTTGGTTCCGCCAATCAATTCATTGATTCCTCCATGAACTGTAACTTTTGAATCCTGCGCATGTGAAGAATTCATCGATTCGGCTAATTTTCCCTCCGCGACAAGTTCGCAGGATACTTCATCTGCCATACCTTGCAATTGTGCATAGCATAATTCGATGCGCTCTTCGCCCTTCTCAGCCTGTTCGGTACGAATCACCTGTGCCTTTCGAACCGATTCCAAATTGTGACCTGCGAGCGCCAAATCCACAGCTTGGAATGTTTTTTCCGCTCCATTTTCCGGTTTCAGAATCGCATTGGGAGTTTGACGAATCAATGCCTCGGCAATGCCATCATAACATTCATCTGTTTCGCGTTTGGTATCGTGGATTAATTCGCGCGGATCCGATCCCATGTACGCGCCTCGAACTAATTTGACTCCGAGGGTGAAGTTTTCCTTTTGCGCGATGGCCATGTGGTTTGCGACGACTTGGGGACAGGCTTTGAGATATGCTTGATAAGTGCCATAGATAACTGCTCCTCCTTTGCCGGGTTTATTATATCTCTTCATGTATTTCAATGTCCAAAGATCAATCCCCGCTTGCACAGCAGCATGTTCCGCATCAAAAGCTAATTTGACACCTCGTTCTGCACCCAGAGCACAAATATCATCAATCGCCTTTTTGAGTGTATCATGACAAACTCCCTTTGCTTCCAAAGCCTGTAGAGCTAAACTTCCCGCTCCAGTAACCTTGATGGAAACGAAATCTCCCGGACCAGCTAATCGAACAGTCGCCAAAGTACCTTCGGCCCAAGGTAAAACTTCATTCTTGACACATTTCTCCACATCGATATTGGCACCTGGTGATTTCTCAACTTCTCTTGCATAACAGAGAAAAACGCCTTTGAAACCAAGATCTTTAATTCCGCGAACCGTCTTTTGAACTTCGGCATGGGTTTCACCAGCACAAAATTGTTTGTAAAAGGTATTTTTGAGGAAGAATCGTAAAACGGGATTGCGATCGGGTGATAAGATGGGATTTTGAGAATGAGCGAGGATGGTCATTATTTTGAGGGATGGTGCGAGAAGTAACTATTATTAAAGGATGGAATGGTTAGTAAAAGTTTGATACATAAGTGTAACATAAGTAGTAAAGAAAAAACTAATAAAATAGATAAAAATGATTAAATCAAAATGACTCAATCAAAACGATTAAATCAAAATGACGCTCCGCTGGCCCTCCGGGAGCCACTGCCGTGGAGGCTTTTTCGCTTCGCTCTAGAATTAAAGGGGGAATATTTAAAGTACTCAGATAGTAGATAAGACTTACAGGAGAAGAAGAAATAGTATTGATAACCAAAGATCTTACAACATTACTCAGAGGTAATATTGAAAGCGGACTAATCTTTGGCATAGTAGCTGATTTAGATGTTGAATCCGTATTGGATTGTATTGGATGAAGAACATCCGTAGCAGCAGAAGCTGAAGTGGGACTTCCAGTATAAGTAGATTGAAGAGGGGATGTTCTAGAAGATAATCTTCTATAATTTGAAGGTGCAATCAGGAATGGTCTTCGAGAACATAGTAATGCTTTCCGAGATATCAAGTTCGACATGATGGAAAGTGTGAAGGAGTTTTGAAGTCGATAAATAGACAAATAAAGGTATCAATACGGCTTTATGTTTCTCTTTCTGTGGCCCGGTTTCCTCTATGTTGCGCAATGAATACTGACTGACTGCGAGAAGGACTGATATGTACAAACAAACAGGAATGAAGGGAAAGAAGAATAGAGAAGGAAATCAGGATCGATGAGGAATTTAAATAGGAAAAGAGAACTTGGGAGATACAAAAGAATTCAAGGAGAAAATGAAGAAGAAATCAAAGCAGCGAAATCGGAGGTGTGAGTGAATGGTAAGTACGGTATCAATAATCAATAATCAATACCTAATCAAACATATACAACACAGCGAAGAGACGAGGAGGGGACATGGAAATGGACATGGAAATGGAAATGATGAAGCTTATCGATAACCCCAAACCAACATGCCGTCGACAACCATGAGATCCAAGCTTATCGTGAGTATATCAGGATATCCACTTTGAAATCCATCCATATGATTGGTTGAATTGACTTTCTTTCAATGCTCCCAAGAGTTGTGGGAATTCTACAACCGATGGAAACCGAATGGATGGTGCTTTGATGTCGGTGATATGGACAAGATGGAGTAAACTAACAAAAACTATTCGAATATTGACGCCGATATAACTCAACTATTACCTTTATATTGGAGATGAAGATGTTTTATCCTCAATCATGATCCGAGAATCGAAGAGAGGAATGGAGATGAAAAGTCTGGAATGAATAATGAAGTGGATATAATTACCATTGAATTACCATTGAATTTCCATTTATTATTATTTTTATCATCATCATCATCATCATCATCACCATCCATCTTTTCTTCTTCTTATATTGTGGTCTTTTCGGCATCTCTCAGTCTCAGATCTTCTTCTTCCTTTCCTCCTCCTCCTCTTCCTGTCGTTCCTCCGGTTAAGAAATCTATATATCCCAATCTTCTACCTCTTGCATAACCAACGGCATCTTGTAATAATCCATATCCTATACCAAATGCCAATCCTGTTTTGGCGGTTCTGGCGGCGGTGATGATAGGGAATCGATCTGGGGAGAGAAGAGGAGTTAGTATTGATCATTCCTCAATTATATTGAACCTTCTCCCATCAATCATCCGTCTTTTGCCCTTTCCCATTTACGTTTGCCAACCCTCCCCCCATACCAAGGGAGAAATTGGCAACGCATCAATAATACCATTGGTGCAATAATCCATTGATTCATATTGAAATCACAACTCCGCACACAATCACAAGCAAAAGCAAAAGCACAACTCCAGAAACCAAATACAACCCCTCAAATACAAACCCTCAAATAAAAAGAAAAATAAAGAAAAGAAAAGAAAAGAAAAGAAAAGAAAAGAAAAGAAAAGAAAAGAAAAGAAAAGAAAAGAAAAGAAAAGAAAAGAAAAGAAAAGAAAAGAAAAGAAAAGAAAAGAAAAGAAAACAAAACAAAAGAAAACTCACTCCATAAACTAAACCCTCCCGCAACACTCAAACTAGCCACCACAGTATTGACCACATCCTTCTTCCCCCTCCACCGATCACACATATCCTCAATAGCCAACAATCCCGCCGTCCAAAACGCAATCCTCCCTCCCATCCTCAACCCCTCTTTCACCCCCCCAAGCCCCGTATTATAATTCTTACTCTTATGATACAAGTACCACCCCGTCGGCGACGTCGGCAATCGATGCGCATTCTCGGCGCGGAAACGTAACGATGCAGCTTGAGAACCGTGGGAGATTCCCAGCGCCATGCCGCAGAGAAAAGATATCGATGTGCAGAGGGGGAGGCGTGCGCCGTAGGGTATGGACATGCGGGAATCGAGGACGAGGGCTTCGTGGTGAGCTTTGCGCCAGGCTTTCATTTGGGCTTCGAGAAGTTCTTCGGGGGTTGGGGGAGGGTCGGTGAGATCTGTGGTTGGAGGAGAGGGAGTTGAGGAATCCATGGTTTTGGAATTGGGTTGTTGATTGCTTGACTGATTGACTGATTGACTGATTGACTGATTGACTGATTGACTGATTGACTGATTGACTGATTGACTGATTGACTGATTGACTGATTGACTGATTGACTGATTGACTGATTGACTGATTGACTGATTGACTGATTGACTGATTGACTGATTGACTGATTGACTGATTGACTGATCGACTGTTTGATATTACGGACTGAAGATTGAAGTACAATGCCGTGCCAATAGACCAGTGAGGTTGTATTGTATTGTATTGTATGAGTAGTATATTATATCAAATCAGAAGAATACAAGGCTGGAGAATGGAGAAATCACTTTTTTAAAGATCAGCTGCTTTCGCGAATTTGATAAAGCTTATCGCGTCGCAAAAGACATTTGAAGCTGATGCCTGTCTATTCTCAATCCGCCTACTGGTACTTATCATCTATCTTCTGTCTTCTGTCCATCCATCTCTTACAAAGAAAAATAAATCTCAATCGAAAACTAAAATTACCACAAATATCTCAGACGGTCCTGGGCATTATATTGTTCAATCAATAATAAATCATCACACACCTTTTCAGTCTGATTCGAATTCAATTCAATTCAATCCATATACGAGTATACAACCCAACAAAACCTAACAAACCAACCCTCAAAATGGTAAGCTAACCTCTCCCCTCCTCTCCCTTCCCTCTCCACCTCATCTCCAAAACTAACTCTCCCCTCTCTCCCACCAGCCACCCAAACGCAAACTCAGCACCTTCGACCCACCCAGCGACACAAAACTCACCCTCTTCCTCAAACACACCGTCCACACCATTCTCCTCCTCGTCGCACCCACCCAAACCTTCCCACAAATCCTCACTCTCCTACTCTCCACCCTGCAGGAACGTTACCCAGATGGCCTCTCCCCTCTCCCTTCCCCCGGCAACCCCGCAGGAAAATCCACCACCACTCTCTCCTCCACCACCACCACCCTCACGGAGCGCAAAATCCCCCTCCCGGACTCGGTCAAAAATATCGCCCTGGCCGTTCCGCTCGATGTGCATGATCTCAAAGCTGGATGGACGGAGTTGCAGTTGGGATTGGGGGATACGCCGGAGAGTGTGGGGGTGAAGGAGGGAGGGGTGTTGGCGTTTCGGTTTTTGAGAGAGGATGGGGAGGAGGAGGAGGAGGATGGAGAGTTTGAGGTGGCGTGGCCGAGTTATGAGATTTATGATGAGGGGGATGAGGATGCGGATGAGAGGACGTTGGCGGGGGGTGAGGAGGAGGAGCTTTAATGGGGTGGGCTCGAGATGGGAAGGTGATGAAGGGGATGGAAGGGGATGGGATTTGAGATGATGGGGAGAAATGGAATTGGTATGGAAAATACAATGGATGATGAGATCTGCGCGCGGATCTTCACGAGGATGATAGTGTGTACTGGAAAATAATAATGCTGGCGTTATAGGTATGGAGTGGAATGGAATGGAAGGGATATTCTTTCAATCATGAATTAAATGAGTACGAGAGTATGAGAGAATGATTATGAATCACATGCGTTATACAGTATATAATGATATGGTGGATGCAAGCATGCATGACATCCATATCTATTCATAGCTGTTTTTTTTTCTTCTTCAATGAAATCGTACAGTTGTTAAACTTATATTGTTAAATTGTATTGATCTTTTTTTTTTGTTTTTTGTTTTGGAGATACTACGTAGGTAAGGTTAGATAGGTATTATTCGTAAAATAGATTCACATCTTATGGTACACCAGGATAATAGAATGATTATCAGTTATTGTCATTTCAAGATTTCGGGATGTGTAATGGTTAGAATTGGATTGGATTGGATTGGATTGGACTAGATTGGATTGTAGTTGATTGGATTATAGTTGGATAGGTACTTGTAATAAGGTTATGAGATATTTGTAGTAAGGTTATGAGATACTTGTATTGTAATATAAGGGTTGAAGTTGGATGTGTGAGGTGAGAGTAGTTGGAATAGGGGAAAGTTGTTGGATTTAATTCTGTAGATATTTAGATACTTATGAGTTAGATAGTAGGGAGATAGGTAGGTATGGAGGTAGGTATGGAGGTAGATAGGGGGTTTATTGTTTTTGTTGAATTAGAAGTAATGGCAATGGCAGTGTTTTATTTTAGTATTGGTGTTGATGTTAATGCTATATTTCATGTGATTTGTACTGTGTGTTGAATTTTGAGTGTTGTGTGTTGAATGTTGTGATTGGGTTGGAGATGGGATATGATGTGATGTGATATGATGATCTTTATTGTTGGATTGCAGGTTGGATTGTTGGATACTCTATGTTGTAATCACGGTATCATATATATGTGTGTACGATATATGTACATATTCACCCCTACTCCCCTCACAACTTCGCCCCATTTTCTCTATCCCCCCTCTCCTCCTCCAAAACCTCCCTCCTCTCTCTAACCTCCACCTCCCTAGGCCCCTCCTTCCCAAACCTCACAAGCACAACTCTCTTCCCATCTCCTTTCCTCCCCCTCCCCTCCAATTCCGGACCCTGTCCATCCAATCCCAATATCACCCTCCCATCCCCATTTTTCCTCTTGACCCCCAACGAAAGCGGACTCATGACTTTCTCGCCCCAGAAAATTCCCGACCCATCGCCTCCGTCTCCTTGCAGGAATTGCAAGACTTGCCTTCTTTGCGCGGAGAGTTCGTCTATGGAGAATGTGGAATTGGTATCGCTTCCTGCGGGAAGCAAAAATTGAGAAAGCAATTCCATGAGATAGAATTGTGGGGGGAAGAGAATGATTTCTCCCTTTCGCGCTTTCTCGAGCCATGTAGAACAGTAGGCGAATTCGGCCGCAGTGTGTTCGATGCCGCCGTCGTGGGTGGGGGTTGTGTGGGTGTCTTTTTCTTTTTCTGTTCCTTGGTTTGTGGGAATACTCTCAGTTTCTACTTCCGTCGAGGATGAAGATAACGGGAGAAAATAAATGTACATCTGGGTGGTGAAACGTTTTGGGAGATTGGAAGGGGTGATCCACCGGGTGAATGGATGGAGAGAATCGATATCGGGGATTCCTCCTTGTTGGGCTAGCCAGGTTGAGAAATTGATATTCCTGGAATGGATTTCCTTTCTTGCGCGCGAGATTTCTTTTTCTTCAATGTGGAGGGTTTCCTTTTGGGAGATTTTTTGCTCAGGGTTTTGAGGGGAAGGGGATGGGGAAGGGAGAGCGAGGAGAATTCCGCTCTCTTCGAAACATTCCCGGATAGCGCCGAGACGGTATATCTCGGAATCTACATGACGGGAAGGAGAGGAGGGAGGGGGGATGGGTGATTCGTGGTAGGGATCGAGGTTTCCACCTGGGAAGACGTGGGCGGAGGGGAAGGAAGAGGAGGTGCGGATACGATGGAGGAGGAGAATTTGGTTTTGGGGGGAGATGAGGAGGATACTGTGGGGGGTGTTAGTTGGAGTGAAGGCACGTGAGGGTATGGTATGAGAATGAGATAAGAATAGAAGAAAGTGGAAATGGTAAAGATATATCACACACCTCGAACTAGGCTGTGGAACAGCAATCTCTTTCTTGGCTTTCCTATCTACTTTAGAACTACTAGTAGATGAAGTATATTGTTTTTCCAAATCAGACTTCGGAGATCGAGAGCCGGGTGATGTCATATTTCTCGGTCTTCTCCCTATTCTGGAGAATATTCCTTGACTTTGGGGAGATGTAGTGATTCTCGTGGTGTGGAATAATCTACAATGTGATTGTGATCTTCTCACTGGTAACGTTCTGAAGGTGGAGAATTGAAATGCTGATGGAGTGATGACTTTATATATACTTCTAGATACCAATGGAAATGGCACTGGAACTGGAATTGGAAATGTAAAGCAAGAAGTATGACAGAAATGTGTTATAGACATTGAAACTCGAGAAGCATGAATAGAGCCACGATTAGAAATCAAGATAAAGGGGTCGCGGATAGGAAGCTTGCACGTGCGGGGAGATGCGCGTAGAAAGAAGCATTTCCGAAAATCTGGGGAAGCTTAAGGTTAATGGACGTGTGAGCCGAGCCGAGGTTTGGAGGTCGGGGATGGTCTGTGCTTATATTGTAAGTTTCTTAAGGTTGTGGTGAACGAACGACATATTGAGACTCTGAGGAGAGAAAACTATTATTTAATTTGATTGGAAGATTCTTGACGTGGAGACTTGAGAGGGAAATTGGAGAGGACAATGAATATAGGTATGGAATATTGATTTTAACGATAGTCCTTTGCTGTCCATCGAGTGTATGGTTGAGTAACGTTGGACTTTAGTTCTGTGGTAGGTTCGTAGGTAGCCTTCGTTCTCAAGTTGTGCGATAAACATATAGCTATGTACCTGATATCTGCATCAAACGTCTCTCTGATACAATCTCAGATTCTTCCCGCTCAGAACCCAATGTGTGGGTTGGGTGTTAGCACCACAGCATACTAGTTACCATGCCGAGGATCGTTCTATCCCAGATCCACAAGAAAGCCTCCTCAGATGTAGTTAGCATCATTGAAATCGTTTTACATAAATGAAAATTGTTCTTGTAATGTCAAGTAAAATCAAAATATGTTAAAATGTATTTGTTGTTATCAGCATCTAAGCTAGAAGATTTCTTGCTTCGGTACTGTAGTTCAAGAGAAAGTATCAAATCGAATATCCATCCATCCTAGATCTCAGTAAGACGTTTTGCTAGTGCCCTATTCATCTCCATCGATCACTTCCGAACACTTCTCGTGCAGAATTTTTTCCCCCAAACTGTAGAAGCAGGTCCGGCCTGCAGTTGCAGCAACCCTATCCAATCCCTCCCCTTTCCCCAACAACCAGAAAAAATGACATCATCTACCTCCCCCTCTCTCCCATTCATTCTTCAATTTACAATGTCCCATCCTCTCATAATGCAACTTCTCTCTCGCTCCAACTCCTCAATCCAGAATTTGGTTTGGTGCAATACAGTTGTATACATGATGATGACTACGAGAGCTTTGCTAAGTAATACCAAATGATTTGTTGCCTCGGAGAGAGAAGTTGGATTGTTGTAGTAGTGTTGTGCGGCGCAATAAGGGATTATCGAAAGGGCTCCGGAGATTATGAGCTAGGGTATATATTAGTCTAGGATTTCTTTGATCGAGAGGTGCAGAGACTAAGAATAAGGATGAAAGGGAGAAAGAGATTGGAGAAGGCAGGAATGTGACAGCAAGGCTGGGATTATATACATACATAAATGTTAAGCTTAACTCTCGTCTCAGAAGTCATATCTTTTATTGCCGCGACAAATTTCTCATTCATCTGATGTCGCATATTACCCAAGCTTCTCGGAGATTGATTCTCAGGGATATTCTGGAGACCGTGAATATCAGTGAGATGAGTGGTGCGAAATTTTCTGTAGTATCAGTGTTAGCGTATGATTCCATATTGGCAATTGGGAAAGAGAGAGCTACGTATTTCGATCCTTGGCATATATCCGATTTTGAACCTCTTGTGCGGTGGTCCTAGTCTTCATTCCCCATTGCGCGGAATAGCTTTCGTCAAGTTCCTTGCTGGTGCGAAGAAAGTAGAAGATGAGTGATGTGATGAAGAATACACAGCCAGTAATCGCAGCCCAAGAGTAATTGGAGTCGCGGAATCGAAAGAGTATGTTGACTATGACGAGAATAGGAGCAATCAGAATGGCGATGAAGGACTAGAAGGTGTATTAGTAGGGAATCGAGATTTGGAGCAATAACGTAGTGAGACGTAAAGGAAACCAAATTACCCAAAGGAGAAT
Organism: Botrytis deweyae; assembly: GCF_014898535.1. NCBI lineage: Eukaryota > Fungi > Ascomycota > Leotiomycetes > Helotiales > Sclerotiniaceae > Botrytis > Botrytis deweyae. The sequence continues at coordinate 151,003 of NW_024066239.1, forward strand.
TTGTGCAACTTGATAGCTCATGGATGAACCATGGTATGCTTCTTGCTGCAGATACTCTGCTGACATGATGTATTCATTTTCGATGGAGTCATCTTTATGGAGTGTTGCATGAGCTACGCTGTCGACTTTTGATTCCGAAGGTTCAGCGCTTTTGATCTAGATGGAGGTAAGTAAGTACATGTTGTTGGTAATAGTATACTAGGCTTAAGTAAATCCGAGTTGGGGAGTATGAGATAGACTCACTATGCTTGGGTAAACCCTCGAGTTAAAGATGATACCGAACACCTGTCTAATAGAAGATTTATAGGATTCCATCATGGATTTACTCTTCTATCAGGCTCTATGTCAGCAAAGTTGTCAACATCAAGGGATGAAATTGTTGTAGCAAATATACAACTGAATTCCTAAAAGCATCTCTGGAAATATCAAAAGAGAAACCCACCTTTGAAGGTTAACTTGTAGAAGTATCTTTGTTATGAGAAAGTTCAAACGTGCTGTATGTATGTAGGATGCCTGCTAATATAAAGTTCAAAGTCGATGTAAGTATCTTTGTCCTGTACGGAAAGTTCAAACTTATTGCGATACTTGTTGTTGTGTTGTGATAGTAAAAGCAAGGCGGCTCGAAACAGCAAATGCCTTTATGTCTCTTTTCAAAAGATTCGCTTTCTTTCACCACTTCTTTAAGATCCAACTATGAATCTCCAGGTCTAGGAACAGCACATATGTCTATTAGTAATTCCCGATGGGAGATTCTACCTAGAGAATGGCATGGAGATCTCATTACCTAGGTACCTAGGGAGTGTCACTATGCTTTGGACGAGAGAAAATTCTGTAAGAAAAAATGAATTTTTCTCGGTTGCTCCAATCGCTTGCCTGGGTTACAGCAGGCGTTAGAAAGTGAATGTTTCCAAGGTTTGCTTTTTGATATTTCATATCGATACCTTCCCCGCACAGAGAAGAATTTGCTTGGCGATCTGGTGCCCCTGGGAGAAGCTTTCGAATCGACTGGCCGTTTGGGGTGAATTCTGAAGTCTAGCAGAGAGATTAGATTGGTAGTTACGTGTAGGGCTAATCGAAAAGATTCCATGAGCATCTCTGGATAAGTTCAACATGTGATGGATTCCAGAATTATCTGATATAGTAATGCTTCTTATAAAGCGTATGTAAGCGTTACTTGATAAGCCAAAGTGAGCTATGGCCTGTAAAGGACTGTATAATTATATCACATCAATTCTCTCATTGAAATGTTGAGCTCGCCCCTTTGTTTCTAGATTAACGAACTTTCGCTTGATCAATAGACTGTTCTTTCTTAACATGCATTTCTGAATCCCATTCATTGGATTCCTACATGCATCTCTTATTAGCATGATTTACTCCCAGTCTACAGAATGAGCAATCAACAAAAACATCCATATCACAAGTTACGAAAGACTTCTCGTGTCACTTCTACTGGAACCTAGATGATCGAAACCTATTATGCCGAGCTAATCTGGAAGCCATTCATCATGAATGTCAGATGGTTGACTGGGATGGAGCGATAGATCGAAATCAAATAACTACCTCTTTCACCACTATCCAGTTTAAGAATGACAATCCTGTGCGGATTCTGTGCCCTTCAAAATCTGTTATCCTTCAGCCATATATTTCTCATCAGGAATCTTCTAGATGTGGAGTCCAAGTAACCATTGTCTCTTCATTCATGTGAGCAATAGGGAAAAGAAACTTCTTTCAGATGGTCTTGAATTCTCGTGCACTTTTGTATAACTATAGGCATATGATTGCTCTCTTTGATCAATATTGAAATAAAGATATACTGGCACTTGAAGTTCAAGTTCTTTTATTCATCTGTTTGAGCCAAGACTTCTGTCTTATTCTTATGAGTTCCCCACGCCATAGTTCTCTTGCCTGAACACTCTCATTCAAGTCCATTAATTTATCTGTGTATTCTTTCGACTCTATCATGCAGTTTCCCTTTCCCCGTTCACTCGCCAATTCCTCCGGTAAATTAATCGTGGTGACTATCGTTGTCGATGTCAATTTATAACTTCAAATACGATCACCTGGGTAAATCAAACGATATTATTTTCGGCGACAACTCACATGTCTGTCTACTGATCTCAGAATTTCAACGAGAAAGCTACTATGATCTGAAATGATGGATAATACTGAATATTGTTTTGCTCTTCTCGTGACATAGTTCATGCTGATGTAATTTGGTGCAGCTTGCCAATAATAGATTGTATATCTTTGAAGCAGTTAGACAAGAAGAGCTGTGGGCGGGAGCTTGCGCGGCATTGTGATGGACGACTTGAAGATTGAACCTCAAAATTCGAAGCACCGCGTTTTTTCTCTTGAGATGAGATTTCAGTAATATGCCAAGCTGCTGCGGCAGATTGATGCATGAAAAATCATTTTATTTGCGATAGAGGTCAAAAAATATGAAGGTATTGTGCATTATCAATGTCTCGTCACTAGGTATCTAGGCTAAAGAAGGCCCGTGAGGATCACCCATTCTCATTTTGGTGGACTTGAGAAAGAACTTTCCTAGATATTCATACAAACATCATGTTATATAAGATACTCTGTGACCTTTATAACTCTACATGAATTGGTTTAATGCTTCCCGGCAAAGCAGTACTACATGCCTAATTTCGACATACACTCGGCAAGGTAATAATACCCGAGCCGAGGTGCACCGTATTGATGTAGCCCGAGAAACTCCCCACGGATAGGTTACGGCCATCTACCTTTATCCAGTCTCAGATTTCACCAGCGAATATGTGATGTATTTAATTAAATACACTGCGTTTGAATTTAGTTGATAAAAAGTTGTAGATCTTCTTGTTTCGTTAAAGTTTGAGCTAGCTTACACTAAAGAAAGTAAATCTCAGCCCTAAATAAGATGGAATGTGGGGTCGCCGTTTGACTCACACCTGACTACTGCATGCGTGTAAACTCAGACTTCACTACATGCACCTTCCCCCCTTAATTTATATCGTATTATCGTGTATAAAACAAACACATTCTTCTCGAATTATCCAATCTTCACTTCACTTCAAGTAAAATTCTGATTCTACTCAAATTTTCATTTCCCTTCAATTTTCTTGTAATAATAACACACACAAACCTCCACGATGAGTAACAACGGGCCACTATTTTTCTGGCACCCAGATGATGCCGAGTATCCTTTCCTATCTCAGCATTACATATGTGAGTTCACGGATGAGAATGGTCGTACTTTTACTTCAACTGAGCAGTTGGTTTCCCCCCTTTCCCCAAAGTTTCTATTACTTATAACTTCCAGGTGGATGATGTTCCACAAAGCTCTCCATTTCAATGACATTCCCACCTCGATCGAAATTCTTGAAACGACGAATCCTAGAAAAATCAAATCTCTGGGCCGCAAAGTCAAGAACTTTGATGAAAAGGAATGGAACAAAGTTAAATTCAACATAGTCATTCAAGGAAATGTATTCAAGTTTTCGAGGGGAGGAAAAGAGCTGAGAGAACAGTTAGAGAGAACGGGGGATAGAGAACTGGTAGAAGCAAGTCCGTATGATAAGATTTGGGGCATTGGGATCAAAGGGGGAGTGAAGGAATGTCAGAGGCAGGAGAGGGATGGGACGTTGGATGGAAAGAGAAAGGAATGGGGGAAGAATCTTTTGGGTTTGGCGATGGTGGAGGCTAGAAGGTTGATTAGAGAGAAGGAGAAGAGTGAGAGAAGAGAGTGATATTCACTTGAATGGGAATACTTCAGCTCATACAGATTGAGACGATAAGTAAGTGTCTACGGGTCTTCTGGAAAGTTTAGATGAGAGTTACTACATGTCTTCATCTGATATTAATATTTCATTATCAGATATCACTTCTCGAATTACTATGGGAAAGGTCTGATCTTTGCAATGGCGCAGTATTTCTAGAAATATCTCATCCCAAGCTTCACTTTCATTGTTGTAAATAATCTCAAAACATTGAAGAATTGGCACAAGTACTCGAAGCTAAGGCGCGCTTCCAATTTTTATCTGGGTTCTCGTTTAAAACTCATATATCTTCACCTCTTCCCGCTTTTCAATAATTACAACATCAACCACGATTGTCAAACAACCACTTCAATCAACACAATGGCAAATCACGATTTACTAGCAAATCCTCTTGCAGTTCGCAATCCAAATCCTCTCAGTCTCATTCCTTACTCTGTCGCTACTGGATATTACTCTGAAGAAAGTAAAGATGTTTATCTCACTTACTCCAATATCTACCCACACACCCACGTTCCCGGCATTCCTTCGCCTTACAGTCAAGAACAACTTGAAAGACGCGCTCTCTATATCACTGGTATTCCACCAGAATGGTCAACTCCAGCTTTTCGCTCAATATTCGAACTCTATGGAGTTGTCGAAAAATGCCCCATGATCTTCGATCTGGCATCCAAATCTACCTTTCGCTTTGTGGTTATGAAAAATACGGAAGATTGTCTCAAGGCAAAAGATTCAATTCATGGTTTTACGTTGGATAATAATACGATTTACACAACTGAGGCATTGCCTTCAAGCTCATTGTTGAGACTTTATAATTTGGGTTTGGATGGGTTGGGGTTGAACGTCGATCAGTGCTTGAATATCTTGGAAAACAATCGGGTTGCTGAGGATTTTGAAGTCGGTGATTTGGATGCTACCGATCAAAATGTCGCACTTAATACACAATACGTCTATACCAGCGGCACTCTTGATCAAGCACCAATCATGCATGGTCACCCATCTCCTCGAACCAAATTACCTATCGTCAAAATCCGAGCAGCAGACTCTGAAACCGAAGTCGAGTTTCCACCTCCAAATATGATTCGCAAAAACAGACCTGCACCCTTAAACCTCATCGGAGCAAACAACATAACATCTCGCCGCATCTCACCTCTCTTACCTCCTCAATCACCATTCCCAACCCAAACCCACTTCGAATCCATCTCCGAAAACTCTGCGTCCAGCCCCTCGGATTCCCTCACCCCCACCCCCACCCAAACCGCCTTCAAAACCCAAGTCTCAACCTGGGCCGCCATCGTCAGCAGCGCCTCTCCCAACCACCGAAACGTCGACTTACACCCCTCCACCCCCCGCTCAGGCCGTCGTCTCAACAGCATCGGACGCATCCCCTCCCTCCCCGCCTCCAAACCCATGATCCACGAAGCCCTCTCCCAACAAGCCCGCGTCGTCCTCATCCTCAACATTCCCTCCACCATGACCCTCTCCGATATCTCCAACGCCATCCACGAAGGCCCCATCGTCTGCATCCGCTTCGGCATCGATTCCGACACCGGAAAACGCTTCTCCGGTATCGTGTTCCAGCATGCTTCCGATGCGCAATCTTTTCTCTCCGTGCTTCTCGCGGAACGAGAAGCTCAAGCCCCGAATCGCTTCAGATTTATCGCGGATTGTGTGCGCGGCGAACCGTTTCCGATCAATGACGATATCATCTCGATGAGCGCACCTACTTTCGCATCACGCAGATTGACAATCGTAAAGAAGGCATTCTTTTTTGCATTCACGGGACGCAATCTTCAAACCCTGTGCGAAAAAGAAGTTGGGCGCGAGAATGTACAATTGGTGTTTGTGTATAATGGGGGGAATGCGACGGTGGTTTTTGCAGAGGTGAGCGCGGCGCGGAAGATGAAGAGCAAACTTGAGAGGTTGAGGGAGGGGGCTGGGAAGGTGGGTGGCACGAGTAGTATTTATGAGGGGTTGCAGGTTACGTTTAGTAAGGATCCGTGTGAGTTGGAGGGGGGCTTGAATTTGCAGGCTGCGGATGGGTACTGTGCTTAAGGGGAAAGTTGGTGGGGAGTGAGAGTGGTCTATGTGACAAAATGGCATCCGATGGAAGGTTTGCTTTGCTGAATGGCTTTTCTTCCGCATTTATTGCTTGGTCTCAAGTCGACACGCTCGATGGTCGTGATTATTGCATTTTTCACATTTGTCCAAATTGTTTTCTTGAAGCGGAAGATTGATTATAGCCATGTTTTGAGTCGCTTAAGCGTTCTCTATTTCCTTCATGTTGTATTTTGCGATCGAACTATGGATAGAGATCTTTCGATGGAAAGATGTCTAGACCCATGGTGGATATTTCATTTTGCCTTTCTCTCTAATAACACTCCCCTTCTTTTCCAGGTATCTAGTAAGACCTGGTATCATATTACCGCGGATCACCTTCCGTGGCACCCCTAATTAGTTCTCTTTAACAATGAAAGATAATTCAAATCCCAACCAAACGCCGATTCGTGTAACTGATTTCCGTATCCAAATCGTACAAATACCTACTTGTACAAAATCTCCCCAATGATAACCTATCCAAAAACCTTTTGCCAAAGTGAGACAGGAGGCCTCCTTCCATAAACATGATTTGTACAAGCATCCTCATGACCAAATGTTCCCGACCCACTATGTCTCTGACCACTTCCCCAAACATTAATAGGTAATATACCCAGTCCTCTCAAGTTTTCTTCAACGGCATTTCTATCATTGAAATCCTTAGCCGAAAACCAATAAGGAGATCTTATAGCACGAAATTTCTTCCACGTAACTCTTCTCTCCAATCCTGCATCCATGTCTCGTACTTTGTGTACCTCTTTCAGATTCTCGGTCAACATCTCCAAGACAATATCGGTTAACATGGCACCCCCACAAACTTCCCCGGATTCCTTCGAATCTACTTCTTCTCCAAACAGAGAGGCCATAGAAGAATGTGAAACACATCTCACGATAGCCTTTCTCAATAGCGGATCAAATCTTCCCGGTGCCCACATGGCATAAGTAGCAAAACTAAATGTTCTCGACCATCCCCATTTTTCTCGGATATGGGGAGCCATATATGGTTCATCAATATCGATTCCTAGCACTAGACTTATGGGACTAGATCGCTCGCGCTGTTCTACATATCTCCCCGTTGAATTCGGATATCGTCGCGGCAAGGATAGAGAAGGGTGTTCGATTGAATCCATGTCGAAACATTCTTGGATGCTCATTCGAGGCCAAATATCCGGTTCCAGGTAAAAGCCTCCATGATACCAAAGTAATAACCATCTAAAAAGATCGACTTCGAGTTCTGGATGCATGGAGAGAGTTTGAGAAATCGGAGGTATGGAACGAAAATATGGGAGGATATCTGGACCGGGCGATGTGGTGAATTGTTTTATTTCCCACTGGGGGTTTTTGGTCGCCCACTCTTGTGTCCAGCCTTTCCAAATAGGCGCTTCAGCCGCGGAAGTAATTTGCCATATTTTCTTCGGCGCTCGAATATCTTTTTCGAGCTCGAGAAGGGAAGATGTAATGCTTTCTTCGATTTCGATCAATTGCTTCTCAAGAATAGTTTCTTGTGTGCGATTCGCATGGAGTCGGTAGGGTGAAGCATGTTCGTAAATTGGGGTATCGAGATGTTCATTTAGAGGTTGTTTCGGAGATTCTTGGGGAAATCGAGATTTAATGAGAATGGTAATGAGGAATAAGAGAAATATTGAGTAGAGAAGAGTTCGACATCTGCGAGGATGTGGCAGATGTGACATTCTTGAATTCTGGCATGATGCGAATATAAAAGATTGAAGAGAGAAGAGAAGAAAAGAAAGATATATATAATTGAGGGAAAGGGGGTCAGACGTTTGGATTGTTCGAGATTTGATGTCGCAAGATGTAATGTGGGGCAGGCTAATGTTTCTATTTTTGGATTCGTGGGGGTTAGATTTTCGGAAGATCACGACGTCGACGTCAATTCAATTGATCATTGAGGATATTTCGATATAAATCCCTCTAAAAAATCAATATCCTACCCATTCAATCTCAAATGCGAACGATGTTGTGGTTTCTTTATACCCATATAAAACAACTGCATTAATTTCTCGTCGTTCCGTGTTTGGGCATCTGGAATTGCTACCAACTAAGTGTTGATTCCGCTGAAGTCTCAGTGTTTCGAGAGAACCCTTTCTTGGATTCGCGACGATGAGGATTAGTACACTCACTGTCTATTACTTCTCCCCGCTTATTGCTTGGTCCAGAAGGATATGCCCGTAGGTGGATTGCTGGTATCTATTTTAAATTTCCATGGCTCGAGAGACATCTATCTGCTTCACAGTCACAAGCAACGATATCACTCGCAAGCCCCTTCTTTCTTAAATTTTTGTTACATTCTGGAAAGGGTATTATACAAGTTGACCCCAGATACGCTAAACGCTATTTATCATGATTCTCCAAATCTTGACGATATATGGCTGAAATAAGACGGTGTACTACACAATATGAAAAGACATTGACATCCAAACTTTGGACCTTTACCAGTCCACAATATCCTGATCCCAGGGAAGATCTTCATCCCGAATTTTGGCACAGAAGAAGCCATTTTTGTTACTCTGTGTGCCAGGGCTTCTTTCCTCGCCGACCCGGCCTAAAGTTCGGTCAAGAGCCAAGTTGCTTGATAATAAAGTTAGAAAATTTTGATACCACTCCATAGTGATATTCTTTAACTTTTTAGCTTCTAAACGGTTCATCACTTCTCGGTAATAGATAGCACTCTGGTACTCTAGTACATCATCCATCGTACCATATTTTACCATCAACATTCTCCGCCAAGCCCTCGAGTCTCTGCTAAAAAGATCGATACCACAATCAACTGAATCCCGTACGTGGTCAACACTCTGGAGTGCTTTAATAAAACAAGATTTGATATCTTCGTCGTCGTCGAACTTTGATTGCCAATGTTCTTTGCCAGCGGTACTTTTTGCCTTTGAAACTTCGTAAATTAAGCACTCCCGGAAGAGAACAGGGTGGTGCAGCTGTTTAGCGATTCGAATCAAAGAATCACTGTTTTGACAGATCGTATCAGTAAATCCGGGACTTCTGTGAAATGCGGAATCCAGAGTATGTGAAAGGGCAGGACGGGCACACAAGGAATCTGCCAAGCGGACGATGTCCTTGAAACTTTCAAAGTCGCGAATGGTGTATGGTCTATTGTAAAAAGCGAAGAGTATGGCTTCGAAAGCGCGTCTTTCTCCTTCTTCAGTTTGTGGGGCTACTAGTTTGTTTGTATTCATGAGGTTTCCGGAATTCGAAGTCTACGAAAAATTAGTGTTCATCGCCTAGACGAGAATTGGTAATTTGCAGTCTTGGATTGGTGTGTGCGTACCGGTTTGATTAGTTCCATGAGCCAAAATCCATCTTCATCAACTACAGAGGTAAAATCATAACGAAACTTTCCTGATGGAGTTGCATGGTTCTCTCCCCATTCAAAAGTTGACCGAAAATATTTGGATTTTAGTTTTAAGATAACAGAGTGAGCATAATACACTTGGCCGAAGACATTGAGGCGGACATCATTCACGAAGCCTGGTTGGCGAAGGATTATAGGCTCGGCTGTTCTCTCTTTGCCATCGGCATCGCGCTTTTGTGGAATTGGAAAATTCATGATTAACGATGATAGGTAGTGAAATTGAGGGAGCTCTTTGAAGATTAAGAGTGTAATAAGTAAAGGAATTCGAGAGTGTCTTTTGCAAAGTTTTTGTGGGATGCTCAGTAAATTTCTAAGGGCTCAATCTCTTTTTATCAACCTATTGATTTCCATCTGGACTGGGGTAATCGATTGACGGGTGCCAAATACCTCTAGTCACCGCGCTACATGTTAGTCTTCTAAGCCAGTCTTGACCACTGATGCACTAAGATCAGTGCAGGTACCACTTCGAATTCCAGAAGAGTTTCGAACTTGGGTTATCTTCTAGAATTCTTATTCTCTAAGTTCATCAATTTCATTATCTACAATGTTCTTCGTCAAATTGTCTTTCACGGACCTCAGTGTGACTCTCTGTTAGCCGAGATGTTTTAGAATCTTTGAGAAAATCTCTGAGGAGTGTTTCCAAATTATTTTTTGAATGACGTTTGAAAAAAGCATATAATTAGCGTTTCAATTTCTGCAGGGCTGAAGTGTGTACTAGGTCAAAAAATACTAAAGTTTCAATTGCAGCAGACTTAAAGCCATAGATACCATGTTTGAGATAGAAATTTACTGTGCTTGTCTTAGCCATACTGCCTTTTCTTCACTGTTGCTGAATAAAGAGTATGTCCTACAACGAATAACCACTATCCGAATTTGTCTTCTCTCCTATTATAAAGAGTCCATGATGCTCGTAAAAGCCCTTCGCCATAGATTACGCAAGCCAAGTTGTCTCCCCACGTGATTATTATCCTACGCAGATTTCGATGATGAATTTGGCGGATTGTGCGTTGAAGGTAAAAGGTTTGTGAATAGTATTGAAAATGGTGCCACGCAGATCCAGATTAAGCTTTTCGCGGGGGAACAACTGATTCAAGTACACACAAGCTTGTCAGGATCAAAGCTGTAATAGAGACCCGTTAGATATGCAACAATACTCTTAGAGGACAGAACTTGATACTTGATTGGGTACCACCTAACATGCAATAGTTTGATAGCTTATAGTTCAGTCTAGTTATTACCTTATGCTCAATCTGGTAGTGCAGTGCCTGTGAAAGCTATTCTCGGCAAATTTCACCCGGTCATTGTGTTGCCTAAAGGGGAATAAGTAGATTTGAAAATTAGAGATTGAAATTAGTTATGCCTAGACATCTAGTATTCCAATCGCTTGGATCTACTTCATCCAATTCCCATTACAAGCTTCGCTCAATCTTACATTTCTTTAAAGTGGAATTATTGATTTGTGTATGCCGAGTATTTAATACATTAAGTCCATCGCTAATACTCCAATAACTCCGACAAAACCCGCTGGTGATGAGATTCCTTCTTGAAGCACAAACCCACAACATGCTAACTAACTTCTTTTTAGAGCCGTCCAAAGCCTAATACAAATGGCAAATATTAGTGGCAAGAACATAAACAGCGCTAGTATCATATCCCTCGTGATATTTTATTCTCAGGGATTTTCCTGATAACGTCCCAATGTTTTCGTAGAAAATTTATGTATTGTTCCCCAAGAGATAGACCAGAATTCTTCAACAAACAAAGTTCCTCTGGGCCCAACTTATAGAAACGTATTGGTTTACCAGTGTAGCCAATATCCACAGTGAAAATGTTGCCATGCGGTGCTTCTTTGGTAGTCTTTACCACTTCATGAGAAGTACCACTTGTCGGCAAAACTTCATCACTTTTGATGTTTCTTTTTGTAAGGATAACCAATTCGTTGCCGCTGAATTGTAAGTCGATAGGTTCATGAGGAGAAGGCAAATTGATCTCTCCCACAACCTCACTCTTCGGGCTTATCCTGATAATTCTTGAGGTACCAGCTACTGCGCACCACATATGATCTTGTGAATCCACCATAAAAGCCATTGGATATTCCGTGGGATTTTCGAATTCATAGAATAGCCTATCTTTATCCATTCTAATGATACCTGTCTCTATATCAAAGTCATAAGCGAGTACGCAATTATTTCGCGCGGTCTCATGAATGTATATGGTTTTGTCATCTAAGCTCCAACATATTCCACCGAAACGCCGGCCACACACGTATCGAGGATTGGCTGGTTTCCAGTTCTTATCAAGGTGAAAGAGTTGGCCAGACGAGTTTTTTCCATCATAAGTCATCAACCAAACTCTCCCCTTGCAATCCACGCTGCCCCCAGTGTAACGTACGTTATTAGGTATTTTCATATCTGACTGCGATTCTGGGGGGAAGCATTCAGATACAACTCGAGTGTCCGGCTTTCCTGGGCCATGATAATTTCCTACGAACCCGAACTTATTCTTAGTGGCAACAAAGAGTGTTTCTGGGTATTCTAGCATCTCGGCATAAAACACTGCTTGAAATGGGGTCATTAAAACTCTATAACAGATTGAATCACCTTCTCCCCCGCGAAGATAATCTCGTATTTCTTTGAGTGTGCCTATCACATGTATTCCATTCGAAGCTATCAAGCGGATGATTTCATCGTCCCTGACAAATAGTTTCTTAAAGTCTAGGTTACCGGGAAGTAATGGCTGTATCAACGTCAGTCAGATAACCAATTGATTTCAAAGTTCTCACTACTTACTCCTTCTGCAGACCATGTTGTCACTGAGCCGGACATTTTGGGTTGATTCTAATGAATATTATATTATTTCTGGCTTACTTGGAGTAGAATACATGTTTGATAATGAATGTAATGTATTTGAAATTCATTTTTACGTATTGGAAAAATTGCGACGGTGCGGGTCGAGTGATATGTGAATCAGATACGTGTATAGAAAGAGCGATGAACTAGCGTTGCACCGAGATAGATACAGATCATGCCATATTAACTTCTTTATGAAGTATAGCGAATAGGAAAGTGTGATCACATGGACGATATGACGCTTTCCAACAGTCTTCGATGTGCTAATTTATACTGAATAAAGAGGAAACTCTCGAGGCTCAGATAGTAATAGCGATAGGGTAAGGGTCAATCAATAAAAAGCCTTTGAAGCACAGAAACTTGAATGTTTGAAGTTTGGGAAGGAGCATACCAGGGGGCGCGATTCTGTCCAATGCGTTAATTTCATATGAGAACATCGGGCATGGATTGCATAGTTTGATGTTATACCGATCAAAACTTGGTTTACACGAAATCGATTTCCGTCCAAACACGCGCTTTTGAATGTCAAATGCCCTGCAAGTAATCAGGGAAATCTTCCTTTCAAAATCTGATAACTGGGAAATCGTCTGAATTCGCAAACTGGAGGACACTCGCCAGCTAAGATCGATTTTAAGAGAGTTGGGGATTGTGGCCATGACCTCGGATCAAGAGTTGGAATGGAAGCGCATTGTTTATGTCAGTATAGAGCGAAGTTTGAAACTAGTCTTACCCCTGTCTTGTAGATTTCCATTCAAAGAAGTGTATTAGAGCAGGAGGACTCAATTACAGGGCCTACCGAAGGAAGTTCAACGAGACATGTGTGAGAAGATGAGGATTCTAAGTCATAAATGAGATGATTTCTCAAGAGCTTGCATTGCTATAGGAATTTCGATCACAAAGTGTCTTGAAATTACGAAGTGTATTGCTTGATATTTAGATCATATACAAGATTTTAATGGGTGTGAAACATATATAAGATTGAAAGTACATGAGGTATGTCGGCAGGCAGGGCTGGTAAGAAATGAGGTCATCTCCGTGGAATAGCATGCACTTAAGACTCCACTTCACTCGAACTAAGCTGTTTGTCTGAAATTAAAATGATTTCCTATTTTCTGGCTTCTTTCAGTGACATCGGCTTAGTAATAGGAGTGTTTTATTCCTGCTCCTTGACACTCAAGAATAGAGAACATGAGGCCAAGATGATATTAGGCCAACGCTCGAGAGTTCATCGAACCATCAAACCCAAGTCAGAAGGTTGTAAATACTGAAATACATAATATAAGATAGAAAGAAAGACCATCAAGCGATCATGCCTGCACTTTCTTCTCTCGCCTAGTGTCAGATGACACTGCAATAGATTTTTGGAAGAGGGTACGACAACCCTTGCTATTCATTCAAAAGTGTATTTCTAGCCCTGCTATCATTCAAATGAATGAATAATAGTTGCCACTAAATGTTGCTGTACTGGGTATTGGCCACTTGAACTAACTCAGAAATATGCTAATACTTAAGCTTAACTCCTTCGCCTTCTCGCAAACGATGTCCTCTCCCATCTTTATCATAACAAAAATATCATCAATCTTGTCTCCATCAATTCAAATTCTCAAAGATATATCGGGATTATCAAATACGTTTAATCTTCACGATGCCTCCAGCCAAAAAGAGAAAGCTTGACCGAGAAGAAAAAGGACCAGAATCTCCAACCGTCCATACCTTCCACTTGCCTGGTCATAAAGTCGACGTTAAACTGAGTATTTTTGATGGACTGCAGCTCCATGTTCACTCGGTGATTTTGAAGCTCCATAGTGCTTTCTTCCGAAGGTTTCTAGATTCACCCGGCAAGGATGGTAAAGATGAAAACACTGGAAGTTTCAAATATGAATGGGCAACAGTCTACGACGATGATGGAAGCTGGAGTTTGTTTGACACCAGGAATATAAAAGTAGGTTTTTGGAATTTCATGAATGGATCAGCTGACTGACTTTTCACACGTAGCATGACAACCCAAGCTCAGATTTGATGCCGAAACAGATTAAACGTTCCCAAAAACTACATGAAGCAGCGTTCATAAACTTCATTGGGACGTTCTACGGGAAGTTATGGGTAATCAAAAATACCGAGGCTTTGCAGCTGGTCACCGAATTGGCCGATTATTATTGCGCTCTTCCAGCTGTTTCAAAATCGATGCATGGAGCCTTTTCCATAAGCCCTGAATTCTGCAAAGGAATTTTCTTTAGCAATAAATCGACTTTGCTCGATTTAGCATTGAAATTACGTTCTCCTGAGCTCTTTCGGGAATGCATGATATGCTTAGTTGGAAGGTGGCAAGACAGCACCCACGAATTTCCAATTGAAAGTCAACTTGAGATGCTGTATAACCCAAAACTTGCAAACCCGAAGCTAAACGAGTTAGCTATCAAGTTACATCGCCAAATATGTGTCAAAATATCTGCGGCGCAACGCAAAATTGTTTCCTGCTGTCAAGTCAACTCAAATGCTCTAGAAATCAAGGCCAAAGTCGAACAATGTTATCTCGAGAGAATAAAGTTGGGAGAGGGTGAACAAGGTGTCTACCGTGGCCAAGTTTCACTCCCTGAATATTTTCAGGCGTTTGGAGAAGAGTCTTCGGGAATTTTTGCGCTAGCTGTTAGTGACATATTGAAGAACGAACTTATCTTCAACAAGTCTCTACGGGCTGGGGATATTCTATTTCCTGCAAAGACACATGACGATGTTCAGTCATATTTTCTGTGTGCAGAGATTAAGGACGAAGATCTACCGGTAAGCAATTTTATCACTTCCTGAGGAGACTTTTAGTAGGCCCGTATAACCTTCTTTTGTCCGAGAACTGGGATGATGTTACATTTTGGAGGTATTTGATACACTAACATTATGATACTAGTGGGATCTCAACAAAACCGATTGGTGAGAAACGTTTTCGATAGGGCTGCAATCATGTTAAGAGTATCGCGCTGAAAGGCCCGATCGAGCTGGCTTTTCTGTTTTACGGCCGTGTTTGTACTGAGAATCACAAGGCCCGATCACAGTTTGCTCATTAAAGTGTTGATATTAGGTAGCTGTGCTCGCAAAAATCCATGACCTCTACACGCAGAGGCTTTCGCAGATTGTGATAGTTGTTAGATAATAGACAGGGGTGTTGCTTTTTTCACTGAATGCTTGCTCATACAAACGATCATGGAGCTCATACTCTTGTTAATTAAGACGAGAAAGCAATCAAAGATACAATTATGAAAAATAAGCCGCAAAAACAATTTGCGTGGTCGAAATGTACGCAAGCACTCTCCTGGTGCCCAAATCTGTATGAATGAAGATATCGGGACATTCGAATCTTGTTCAGATATCAATGACCAATCAAGTTTGTATGCTGATGACAGTCATGCTTGCAGGGTTGCGGTCTTCGCAAGCTTCTGTTGACTGTAGATGCTGGCTGCTGAAGTGCAAGTGATGATCAATTACTCAAGAAAGAAAGTTTTCGACGAATTAGACAGACAAGCATTGCAGACATCTTAAGACTAGACGATAGATAATTGATTGCTTTGGTATCAGATTCAATGTCATTTGATCTCCTTGCATCTACACGCCCGATGTTACAAATGAAGAGATATTTCCCTTGAAGACCCGAGAAATAAAAGAACATACGCTTATGTCCCCACATACACACATTGGTATTGGAATCACTTGCATTTTGGTGAATTTATATACTGCAAAATTTAAATAGTGAAATTGTTTTGGGAATGCGATCTTGTGTGTGGAGTGCCGTGAAAGGAAAGAAGTTAGACTATGTTGATATTTTTAGCAAAGGTTCAGAGAAATGGGAAGCCGTCTGCATTTACTCCCTTCGTGATCATGGTCCAAAACTCTGCTGCAGGGTATATACCATAACGCCGATATTCATAAGGGTAGCCTCCCTAGCAGAGGCACTGGTGGCATAAAATCCAGAGTCAGAAGCATGGAGGTGCAATTCTTCCTTACTGCTCTCTGACACGAGTAAATATATAGCGATGATTCTTCAATAACACCTAAAGCGATAATTAACACGAGTAGAATATGTAACATCCGAATCCGCAATCTGGGGAGGGGGGTGGGAGACAATTATTATTAATGAATGTCTACTGAACAATTAGAATAATACAGTAACTGAGAGGACACCTTATACGCCGGTGTTTAAAACAGGAGCCGTACGTCCCCGCCACGTCGGCTGAATTAGCGAAACTAGCGCCCCTAGATTTCTTACTGAATTTCCTCTTCCTCTTCTTCAAGACTCTTACTTTCAAACATTTCATACTCATAGTCTTTACTTCCGAATTCAAAAATCCTAGCAGCAGCGAATTCATACCATTATAATTCAACAACAGCAAATATGGATCAAACACATAGACTTTCCCCAAAGCTTAAGGTTTTCTCCCCTGTAATGGCAGAATCCGTGGTTAATGAATAAATCATTTCATCAATTGTATCAAAAATTTCAATAATTAATATTATATTGAAAAAATCGGTTATACAATATTAATATAATTGATTTTTATATATATATATGATTAGAAAGTTTTACTTTAAAAAGACTTAGAAAAAATTTCGAAAGATTTCGATCTTTCGAAATTTTTTGATTTTCGAAAATTTTAATCTAAGATTATTTAAAAATAAAAAAGTTTATTTATGTTGAATTCGATTACTAATCAATTATTAATTGTAATTATAAATATTAAAGTTGATTTATATTTTTATTTAAATAGTATATTTTATACTATATAATACAATAATAAAACTTTTAATTAAAGAATAATTTGAAAATAAAATAAAAGTAATCTATAAACAAATCTTCTTTTAAATTTTCGACTAATATCATTTCCTACCTTTTAACTTTTCTATTTATTTATTTTTTCCTTTAACTTTTATACTCACTCCCCTTCTTCTCTTAACTCCCCCACTCATTCCCCTCCTCCTTCTAGCTTCTACACTTGCTCCTCTCCCATCCACCTTTTCTAAAATCCTTTAACTAAAGGGTCTTTATTTTCTTTATATTTATTAAAATTCAATAATAAACAATTTTCATTTTGAACTGAAAAGATTTATAATTAATAAAATATGTATTTCATTAAGAACAAAAAAAGTTTGAATTTTGTAATATATATATTAAATATTAGTATAGGGATTTATACTGATATTTTTTTCGTACATAGATATTAACTTTGCCACCACAGGGCTCACTGCCCGATCAAACACCTGACACCAAATTTGTTCTGTTCGGTGAAACAGAAATTCACCTACATTCTACAGTTCTGAGACTGCACTCGGCATTCTTCCGAAAGTTTCTTGACTCTCCAGACAAAAAGCCTGCAGAGCCGTCAGCAGAATTCCGTTACGAATGGGTCAGTGAGATTGAGGAGGATGGCGAATGGCACATGGTTGAGAAATCCCACGCGGTAGGTTCACTAGATCTTCATGATTATTTAGGTTTGAATGACAACTAACCTTGACCATAATGCAGAAGCCAAATGATAATGTCTTGTCGGAAAATACAATCTGGGATATGGAGGTCCTGGTCTTCATTGAGATGCTCAACACACTATACCGTATTCCATATAAGATCTGGGTGGCCCGACTGTTCATTGTCACCAAAATGGCAGATTACTATTGTTGCCTTCCTGCAGTCTCACACAATCTCTTCGCTTGTTTCGATCAAAGCGATAACAAATATGTCGCAGAAAATGCCGTCCGCCTTCTTGATATTGCCTACAAGCTTCGTCAACCCCTTCTGTTCAAAGATTGCCTCATTTACGTTGCTGGTTATATGCCTCGGGACTCCGAAAATTCTCCTCATGTGTGCAACAGAGTGATCTTTGATGTCGTGATGATAGTACGTAATGAGATCAATCGACGAGTAGTTGAAGCCCAGCAACTTCTCATGCTATCCAAACCTAGCAAGGAACGTTCGAGACTTCTAGGCCATTGTTGGGAGATTGGCTTTGAGGAAACAAAAGGAAAACTGAGCTTGCCTCGCTACTTCAGAATTCTGGCGGAGCACGATAGCGAATTTGCCAGCATCTTGTCTAACGTGCTCCAATGCGAGTTACGTTTACCGGAAGAAATCAGTCACGAAGCGGGTGCCCGTTTTCTCAATGATATCAATAACTTTTATTGTGCAAGATTATTGGACAGCGATTTACCAGTACGTAACACCGATTCTCTTGATTCGAGCATATTTTTCTCTCAAAATACTGACGCATATCTACTTAGTGGGACCTCACTGAGACCGACTGGTAAACAACGCACATTGCTCATCTCAAAGGCATGTTGCGTGTACGTATCATCGATCCATCTAATTTTACTGCGGAGAACATATTTCAATCGTCACATCGAGGGCAATACCAATCAACAAATATACCGTAAGGTTACAGACGCGCAGTCTACAACAGAGCATTACTCTTCTATGATATCCTGCTATGGTATGTGGGAAAGGCAACAACAGTGCGCTCATTCCGCAGAGTGTCAACTCATTTGGCTGTTTACCGCGTATCTTAAGAAATGCCAAATATCGCGTACATAGTAGCTAGTCTAAATAGCAATACTAGATATTGTACCCTTTGAATGTTCTTCCGTAATTTTCTTCCGTTAATTGAGATTATAAACTGGAAGTATTACTTGAACTTGAGGTACATTGTTCCAGATGCACTCGCAAGTAGGCCGTGAGATAGGTATCCGCAGAGCAGATGCAGAGTTATGCCGATACTCTGTAGACATCTTGTGAATAGTTTGTATGATTTCTGCGTAGCTATGTCACAAAGTGACTTCTTTTTCATCTGGGTAGATCGAGTTCCTGAGAATGTTTGAAGAAACGTAGGATCTTAACAGTAGTATAAATTAGATAGATAGAATCAATCTTAACAATCTTAAATAATGATGCTGTCGAATACCTAGATTATAATAAAACGCAAACGAGAGATATTGTATATTGTATTAGTCATGTGATCTAATAGTGAATAAGGACTTGGATACGCGAGTACCAAAGAGGTCACCGCTGCCGCCATATCAACCACACCAATAAGGTTTTCGTTTTCAATTTCTCTTCGCCTTTTTTTCCAAAGATCAACCACCAAAGAACAAAAATGGCAGGAGATACTCTATCTGATGGAGGCTCAGCACCCCAAATGCAGATCAAGAAATATGTCGTCCTGGGCCAACTTCCAGATACCCGATTTCGTCTCTTTGGAAAGATTGAAATTCATGCCCATTCAATTCTACTCAAAATGCATTCTGCCTTCTTTCGAAAATTCATGGATTCTCCAGATAAGGTACCTTCAAAAGCTGGAGCGGCCTTTGTATATGAGTGGGTCGATGAGGTCGATGATGATGGTTCTGGATGGCATGTCGTTGCTGATAGTAATGTATGAGATTCAAATGACATGTACCCTCTTATACATAGTATAAATACTAACTGTGGTGATTCTAGAAAAAAAGTTCTACCAAATTATCGGAAGGCATTTCAGAGCCAGCGACAGAAGTCTTTGTCAGCATGCTTAATTGCATTTATCGCATACCATTTGGGATTAATTCAAAGCAATTGATTAAACTTACAAAACTTGCAGATTACTATCGTTGTTTACCAGCAGTGTCAAATAATTTGTATGCTTGTTTCTATATGAGCCCTAAATTTGATATTCGCAGAGCATGCAATCTCATCGAGTCGGCGTACAAACTTCGTCAGCCATTATTGTTCAGGGACTGTATTGTCTACATTGCTGGTACTATGCAACGAATGTTTCAGCCTCAGTCACTGTACCAGGACAAGAACTCCAGTATGCAACAGGCTCTGCAACAGGCACTGATGACTGTACGGAACAAAATCCTCGAAATTCATCTAGACGCCCAAGAAGCAGTGTATACAACGGCTGGTGAAAGTACTGAGTTGTTCGAGACGATGAAGGAGGTTAGCATCAAGCTAATGGAAGATGATTTCTTTCACCATCCACATTTCTGTAGGAAGCTGGCTGATCGGGAAGAGGAATTTTCAGAAGCCTTAAAGGAGGTGCTTTCCGGAAACTTGCAGCTGGACAGTTCAGCCGTGGCCGGAATCGGCGAGTACCGCAATAATTTTTTCTGCGCAAGTTTGAGCGACGAGGAACTACCAGTAAGCTTGCTTAAACTTTTACTCTCAATATTTCACCATCTTCACATCAATATTCATGACTTGTTTTATACTAATGTTAATGTTGTAGTGGGATACTACCGAAACCGACTGGTAGCTGTTTGTCACTCGGTCGCAATGATTGATCAAGATTCCTCCACACTTCCTCCCTTGACCTTTATACCCGTTAGATCTACTGCAACAATTGTTCATTCCAACCCTGAGCATCAAAAAATTCTATGGCACATAGTTTTCTTGGAGCCATTTATCAGCCAGCGGTTTCCTACAAGCGTTACATGAGTGGCCTTAGTACTCGGCGGTGGTGATGGTGGTGATTAAATAGATGAGGTCAATTTCGAAAGCTTCACATGTTTCATTTCGTTAATATGGGTTCGGGATAATCTGGTTCCAGCAGGCACCATAAAGCTTGCACTTACCTGTTCAACTTCCATTAAAGAGTCTTGATTCAATCTTTTTCTTCTCACTCGATGACCATATTTGTGAAGTTCCTTACCATCGTGAAAATACTCATGCATTTATTCCATGAATTGCATCAACCAAATAAGACGGGTAAGTTGATCAGTAGTCATACTCAAAGGCCTTCCTTGTGTGATATGTAGTCTGAATAGAAGTGATTATGTACCGCTTAACTCCAACTGCCAACTTAGTTAGTCTTGATTAACCTTAGATAGATACACACGCGGAGAAACCGAATAGTTCACTCAAACAATTTTTCTGATATACTTCACCCAAGGTATAGTTACTGGTTATAATTCTGATGTATTCAAACGCTGATCCCCTGCAGTGTAACCATAACAAGGCTCGCTGCACCTCTCGCATGTGCTAACGTATCATCAACACGTGATGTACCCAATGAGGATGGGTTTCCAAGGATTCCTCCGGACACCTGCATTTCCCCGCCTAACGACATCTCATCACTTTAGGGACTTTCATTCTTACCTTTGAATCTTCCTCATATCTTCATTTTTTCATTTTAGCTGGTGAAGTGAGATATTCAAGGTGTCGTTCTCAAACATTCATACCATATCCATACATCATCCAAGCTTGCGGGAATCTTTTGGAGCTGGAACGTCGCGCAACCGCGTCAAAATCAGCTCATCAGCTCTGGCCGACAATCTATGCTGTCTATTTAACTGTCTCGAATCACCTATCACCTACTATTCAAAGCGTACATCTAGTCAGACCCAAGCATGCCTTCTCCCCAAGTTGTGACATTTTCCTTACCGGGACAAAAGCCCGACACTCGGATCACCATTTTTCAGCTCAAAGAATTGCGAGTTCACTCTAGTATTCTGAAGCTATATTCCGCTTACTTCCGGAAGTTTATGGACTCTCCTGACAAGGAACCGGCTCCTTCCAGCGCAGCGTGGAAATATGATTGGACTGCAAAGGTTGAGGAAGATGGTAGCTGGTACGTTGTTGAAAGAAAAGGTCAAGAATTCAAGGTCAGTCTGATTTACTGGCAGCTTGACATATGGTAGTGAAGATGATAGATTGTTGAAAGGGTTTCGAACAAAGTCCTGTTTGCATGTGCAATCATGAGATTAACCTTACTGGAATCACCCCAGTGGATTGAATCCTTGAAATCATTTGTGTCTCCAAACACATTTCAGTCTTCCATTTATAATTTGTAATGTCGAAGAGGATCGCCGTATTGCAATATCTTCGACATGACTCCGAGAGTGTGCCATACATAGTTCAGACATTAACTGTGATTGTTATTTGTATCCACTATTCTGACACATGCTACAGAAGCAACGGGGTGCAACCAGTTGTGGTGATCTGGATATTATGGCCTTTGAAAATATCATCATGAGCATGTACCAAAAGCCTTACGAAATTACAAGCACAGAGCATCTGCAAGAGATTACAACCTCAGCCGATTTCTATCGTTGTCTACCCGTGGTATCAAATTCTCTCTACTCAGCTTTCTTCCGCAGCCCGGAGTTTCTTGCCAGGATAAAAGATCATAGGGAGATGTTGCTAGAATTGTCATGTAAACTAAGACATCGCGAACTTTTCAACGACTGTCTCGTTCTGATTTCTGGGTATTGGCCTCCCAACCAGCTACCATTCAAGACAACAATAGAGGATAAAAGACTTGCAAGGCTGGTCGAGAACTTACATAACCGAGTGGGAACAACCCTCGCGAGAATTATACAGAACGTACTTGTGAAAAAATCCGCGCTAGAAGCTGGAGACTTTCTGAAAGCTGCGGTATTAGGTTCCCAAGGCTCACTTGTAAGATACCACGTGAGACTGCAGAAATCTCTTCACCTCTCGGATATCCTAAACGATATCACCAAGAACAACCTCAAGTTGAATACTTCTGCAGTAGCTGGAGTGGGGGAATATATTCACAACTTTCTTTACATTGAATTGAAGGAGGAAGATATTCCTGTAAGTTTTGAGTGTTAACAGGCGTAAATCCCATATTCAAAAACAAGGCTGATCTGTTACTAGTGGGATACAACTGAGACCGACTGGTAAGACTGCAAGACTATGGGTAGGATTTCAATACTCTAAATTGTAGTCCGACCACGAAGTGTTCCTAGTCCTTGACTTTCGTCCACACAATGGAACCATCCTTACACCAAATGCATCCGGAATATTCAATTCACCTCATTCATCGAAGTTTTATTTCTCGTTTGCAACTTCTAAACAGCCGTTTCTCTTTCTTTCTTTTTTGGGTTAACACTTTCTATCCCGACCGTTGCAACTCTAGGCGTGGCCAAAGGCACAGGACTTGTAGCGACAATGCTCGATATTCCACACACGACTTTACGGTTAAATCATCTAAATCAAAAAATAAAGAAGACACACTGGTGGCTCAATGAATCCTGAATGCGCAACTCTTCATACTACAATAACAACACAATTTCATTAATTAACCAACTTCGCTAATTGGTAGCACCCCTCAGCGCCATCGCCCCCAGAACCATGACCTCTAATTCTTTCCTCTCATCCGCTTTGCTCTCGACTTTCCCATTCACACCATTCGCACCACCTTTCTTACCACCGCCACCGCCAGTGACATTCAACTTATAAAGTTTCTTCACTCTCGCAATATCCACCATACTCGCTAAAGACTCATCATCAAATGGAACAGGTTCGCCTTCAATTACCGACGAAAGATGTTCCGAGATTTGAGATGCGGAGGATGCGGGTGCTACCTTGACGACGAGGAGAGAAGTGGTGGTTGGGGTTATACCGAAGCGACGGAAAGATTCTGCGATCTTAAGGGGGTGTTAGTTTAATCGTTTGGGAATTTTGCTGAATGTGATAGCGATAGGAGTGATTAAAGTGCGCAATAAATCTCATTTCATATGATTCATTGTACCTTGAAACGTGACCATGTATCGATTGAGTGTGCATAAAAGAGAAGATGAATACAAAATAGGAGGGGGAAAGCAGAAGCGAACATACATTATTATTCATACTCAGTGAGAAAACAATCTCCGAATGAATATTTCGACTTTTTAATCTTTCTTCTAATGCATCATTTATTGCTCTATACGCTGCTGCTAAAATATGTAATTTCGAAAGTACCTATCCACCCCCAAATTTTGAAGTTAGTCACGTGATATTACAAAAATCAATCTGATGGTGGGGCAATGGAGGGGTAATGAGTAATTTGAGAGGGAGGAAAGAGGAAGGGAAAGAAGGAGAGAACGTACAACGCTCGCATCGATAAAGGCATATTCGAAATCTGTATTTCCGGTAAGAAGTTGTTGGTGGAGGAAAGAGGCGTTGGTGATGTTGCGGTATAAGGCGATGTGGAGGGTGTGCGATTCGGGGAGATGTTCTAGGGGGATGGTTTGGAGAAGTGCGGGCGCCATGGTTGGGGTTTGAGGCGTGGGATATGGAGGAGTTTCTGTTGTGATCTGGAGGAAGTGGGATTGGGGGTTTGTTGTTTGGTTGGCTGATATTTGATCTTGGTCGTAGGCGCATGGAGATGGTGAGTTTTCGTGATGTTACTGGGGAAATGTGATGAGTCACGTGATATTGACACATTCTGGAATTTGACACAGGCAATGGTGTTGTGATGGTTCTAGCTGGTGGCATTTTACTAGATCACCAGATGTACGAGAGAGATATAATAACTTTAATATTATGTCAATGATTTTCACAATTGTCTTATTTTCCACACGGCTTTTTATTGCTCGCTTTGTTACGACTGAGAAATTTGGCTTGGCTCAAGCTTAAGTTTCCAAATCTACGATTCATCGCGATGAGCAGAAGAACATTTTTGAGAAACCAAGGAAATCGTTGATATTTTTGTTTTAGCTCTCTGTTCTAACTTTCAAGAGAGAAGCATTTTCAATACGAAAATAGACGACTGCCGCAAATACATTGTAATTGGATGACTATCAACGAAGCGTTTCTTGGCTCAAAGGTTATTTTCGCGCTCCTCGCTAAAGATGGGTTTTTCCCATCCATACAGAATGCCCGGCGACCTTTCGAATCCCGATAGTTAAGGTCTTTCTCTTCTAAATTTGTTAGGAAAGATGACGGTTCCAGAACCAGCCAAGATCTTCCTTTGTGATACCTCAATCACAGGAGACCAATGTGCCAAGCCATTCCTGAGCTGATATCTTGAGACTCTCGTCGTTGTACTTTTTCAATGTTTGGGGATGCGGGGACAAAGAAAAAGCCACGTGTAAGCCATGTTTTTCAAATTGGCCCTATGGAATGAGGGGAGTGTCATTGCTTGGGGCTGGGTATTTCCCGGGAGATGTGTATTGGTTGAGGGGAAAGGGATAGAAAGGGAATTCGTGTAACGGGTGGCTGGTGGTGTTGCATCCCCGAGGGGTGGGGAGAGAGAGCACCAGACTCTGATATCGAGATTCAAGATATGGGATTGAGCATGTATTGTCGATCAGTGCCAGGGAGGGGAAGACATAGTTGATCTTCCCCGGTTCTTACAATAAGGTTGAGGTGATGCAAGGAGTTTAAACATTCTACCTGAACATTTCTATACGGTCTAGAATCAGAATCGAGCACGGCATTGGGAATGAGCTATAGAATTCTGTGAGGCGTTCCTGTGCAATTCGGAATATTTTCTGTTATTCGATGGGTAGGTGTGTTTAGCTTGAATACAAAAATGATAAAAAAGGGGGGCCTTTTGAGATATAAGACTACGGAAACATCCAGAATTCAGGGACAAAAAAGGAGAAAGGAGTTCAATCTTAGATTGATCGATCAATGATAAATGAGGAAGCTTTTGTTCCAAGGTTATTCTTATGATTCTAATCTCTCGAGAGAATAATATGCTTCTCCTCCTCCTCCTCTTTTAGTATATCGTTTTAGGACGACGTATGTAGAAGCTTTTGTTGTCCCTTAATCCTAAAGCTTGATACATCATTTTCTTTATTCTGGAAATAGAATACCTTAGCATTCATACGCATTATATCTTCGAACAAAGTGGATCTAGATGTTCTATCTATAACAACTATCAATTTTTCATCAATATATTTGACATATGTGTTCCCCTTCATGATAGATGGCCATCATATCTATCTTTACCTTTATGATACTGGCTACACGGATTTGATCTTCTCGTGTCATCGTCGTATGAGGGCTGTTCTTCATCTCTCTCCCGTATGTTGAGCCTTGGTTGATGAGTGGCACTGGAGGCTCAATTGTATCAACTGGTGAACTCTTTCATCACTTGAATGAAGGAGAAATCGATGCCTGGACTTCAAGGCCGAAACCTTATCCAATCCCTATCCAATCCCATCTCAATCGGTACTAGCGCCCAGAAGAAAGAACACAATCCAATTCCATTGGCTTTCGCCGTTCACAATGATATTTCATGGTGGACTCGGTGTACAATTGTCGCAATTCAATTCGCCTCATACTCCAAGTAATCACCAAGAGCGACTCAATCGACAATTTGATTTATTGAATCCTTATACCAATTCTTCATGGCAATTCCAAGGATCAGTATTAGGAGAATCCAATAGTTCCAAAGCATCGGCGGGCAATAGAATTGAGAACCGACAGAACCGACGGATTGGGTGTCCAACGGCTTCTTCCACCTCAGTACATAATACGGCGTTTTCCGGCGCATTAATTGCGACGATGCCTCCAAAACGAAATGCTTCAGGTGAACCAAATGGTTCCAATGCGCCGGTGGCCAAGCACATCAAATCGGAACAACATCCCGAGGAATTCTCAAATACTGTGAAGAAGAAGTTGTTGGCGTCAACGAGAACGGGTCAAGCTTGCGACCGTTGTAAGGTTAGTTAGCTAGTCAGTCCGTAGTGGGCAGTGGAAAGATGGGATGAACGATGATGTTGCGCGCTTTTGATATTGGCTCAATTGACTAATGATGATGATTGATTAATTATAGGTTCGTAAGATAAGATGCGATGGATTGGCAGGTGGCTGTTCGCCTTGTATTCAAAATCATAACGAATGTAAAACGACAGATAGAATCACAGGTCGTGCGACATCGCGGGGGTATGTCGAGGGAATTGAACAACAGAATCGAGATCTGCATCTTCGAATTCAGGAATTGGAGCATCGATTAATGCAAAGTGGCGCGGACATCAAACCTGCGAATGGTTATCAGGATTCAGCATCGGGACAATATGGGTATGGTCAATCGTCAAATGGCATGCAATCAACATGGAGTACGACCGGTCCAGCATATACATCACCAACATCAACCACGGCAAACAATGGCCAGCAGCAAGAAACTAATATGTTTCGCGCACTGCCTGCGTATCGCGCTGGGTGTATGGGTGATAATTATCTCGGAGTATCGCCTGGAAGTTCTCACTTGAGCGCAATCAAAGGGACGGCTTTGTCGATTTTGGGTATGGAGATTGATATTGCGGACTTTCGTTCAACAGATATGGACGAACCAGACCCTTCGATTTTCCATCCTCAACTATACAATAAATCATACCAGTCGTTTCTTCAATCGGCTTGGAATGTAAATCCCAGGATTGAAAAGGTTGAATTGCCAGCACGTTCAGAGGCTATCATCTATGCGGAATGGTATTTTCGTGTTATTAACCCCTATTGTCCTCTACTCCATAGAGGTACTTTTATGAGACTGGTATGTGTACTATAGTCGAGACATAAGTTTCTTTGGCTAACAATATAGTTATCTCGCATGTATGATGATCCTACATTTCGCCCTACCACTGCTGAGAATGTCATTGTCCATATGCTCTTCGCCATTATGTTCTTTCAGTATGCGACCAGAAATTGGGAAGATGCGGAACAGCAGGCCAGTTTGAATTCTCAATCAAATACGCATTACCATTACTGTCTTGGCATGTTTTATCAATTGGCATGCAGTCACACGGCACAGGATGTTCAAGCATTGGCTTTAATCTGCTTGCATCTTCGAAACTTTCCTAAACCCGGGGCCAGTTGGGTGCTTGCAAGAATGGCAATGACTCTTGCGATTGAGCTTGGACTTCACCGATCTATGAAGAGATGGGCACCTGAATCAAACACGCTTAGTGAACTCGATATCGAAATGCGCCGACGAACATTTTGGGTCATCCTTGCTGTCAATGTTACTCTGAGCGGCAAGCTTGGCCGTCCAATGCCCCTTCGAAATGAAGATTACGACGTTGAATGCCCATCACAAATTGATGATGATTACATTCCTGGCGAGGGCATAGATCCACCTAATCCCATAAAATGTAACCATGAGATTGGAATCCAAGGTTTCAAACTTATACCATGTTATTTGGAGCTTTATTCAACAATCTATTCGATATCTCGTCAGCCGAGTACCTATATTGCGACTGTCAACAGATTGGAAGCAAAGATTCGGGCTTGGAAAGATGACTTACCCCCAGAGCTTGTGAATGGAGAGTTGGGACATAATGAACAAGAAGGACGAGTATTTGCTCTTTATGCTCAATCTTGGTCTCAAGAGTTTCGTCTTCTTCTTCGCCATCCATCAGTTTCTATGACCACAGATCCAGACTTCAATGCGGAGAGTATGAGAATTTGTGTAGAGTCTTCTCGGCAAATGTTAGGAGTTGTTCGCCAACTGCAGAAGTACAAGAGTCTTGATACGACTTGGTACAATACCTCGGTTTTTGTTATGGCACTCACTACTACACTTTTTGCGCAATGGGAGAAACGAGGAGGGACTTCATCGGCTGATTTGGCTGCATTGAGGGAAGAGATGGACATTTGGTTGGACATTATGGGTGACATAGGGTCGCTTCTTGGTAAGTGATATATCATTTGAATTGAATCTAGTTATTAATTGATGCTAGGTTCCGGAACACGGCTCAAGAAAGCTGTGCAAGTTGTCACTGATGGGACGCTCGGATTACTAAGTCGAAATCTACCTGCTAAGAATGACAAGAGCTACACTTCGAATAATAATGGTCAGGAAGAAGTTAGATCTTCGGAGCAAACATCGAATACCAATGGGACTAATGGTTACTCGGTGACTGCTCAAAACTATAATTATAATGAACCAACTTCTGCTACGGGGAGTGCGCCTGCACCTAACTACTCACCCACCGAAGGTCAAATGTCTCATCAACAAACACCATATCCAGCTGCAACGCAATATTCACCATATCTTGAATCGACCTCTAATACTTCTGATTTGACATATGCGCAACCCGAGAATCAAGGCTATGGAGGGTATTCAGCCCCAACTAGTGATTCTGTAGAAGCACCATTAATTGCTGCGCTAGCTGCTCAGGCAACTCAGGTCGCCCCCAATACATGGCACAGAAATTCGACTCAGGTCAACACAGCGCCAACACAAGCCTGGCAACATTGGGCATCTACCGTCACAGGTAACCTTGAGCCACAGGAATGTTACTCGGCAAGCGCTCTAATGCAATTAGGAGGAAGGGATATGAGTAATGGTGACACAACACAATTGAATACATCGATGGGCGATGTTCAAAGCGGAGGAGTCGGTGAGCCTGGTCATTTGGGTGGCCAAGTTTCGGGAGCTATCGCTGGTGCCCCCACTTGGCCGCTTAATCTTTTTGATATTGGTGTGAATGGTTCAACGGGTTGATCTTCTTAGATTTTCTATTTGTGGCTATAATGTCTGTGCATATTATGATGGTGGATGGTGATAACTGGCGTATCAAGGATAGGGAAAGATAGAAAAGCATGGTGCAATGGACGGGCCGGTTGGCTTACTTGGAGTTATCGGACGGTGGAAAGGGGTTACATATCAGGTAGGTGGATTGTATAGTATTGGTTTGGTTGCTTGGATTGGCTTTTGCCTAGGAGATTCCTGTATTATATTCTGTAGACGAAAGGGGGCGAAGGAAGAGTGCAGAGGGGTGATTGGAGAGGAAGCCCATATAGCAGCGAATAATAAAGAATCTCAAGCAATCAACGGTGTGACATCTTGTGATCTGTGATTTGTGATGGTTCATTCATCAGACGGAGACATTTCCTTGAGCCCCTATATCCAAGAACGCTTGAGGCAGGTGATTCCACACTCGGTAGTTTTGTTTCATTTTAGTCTAATTCCTTTGCGAATGAACCGCTTGGGCGTTGAGGCGTACCAGGATACCTAGGTATTCGAGTAGATCCTAACATCTCCCACCTTACACATGATTGAATAAAGTGAAATAAGATTGAAAACAAATATATGAATAAAGGATAGCCTTGCATGAACGGCTGCGTTAAGAGCGGTAGGGGGGAACAGGATTAGTCTTTCAAGGGTCGCGCTAAGAATTCATGCGGAAGGTGGGTCATTTGTATAGCTGGAGTTGACGGGCCAACCATGTTTTCCCGAGAAATGAAAGTTTCACGAACAAACCCAAACACATATGGATGGACATATCATGGGTAGATGGACATTATCAAATTCGACAAATACGACCACTTTACGACTTTCCTTCCTGGTATTTGTTTTTAACAGTCAAGCCTAATCAGACACAGCTGTATTGTGATTCTTCTTTCGCATTTATTGCACTCTTTAATTCTTACCTACTTAACATCCAAGTCGATCTTGTATAATTGAATTCACTTTGGCGGTCTGTTTACATTGATTTCAGCTGGAGAACAATACATCTAAGAGGAACACGATTGACACCGATAAGATGTCGTCAGGCGCGTCTTCAATCTCTGTCACTGGTATGCATATTATGGTAATCATATGGGGGACCTTTTGCTAACACTTGTCAGTTCGTGTCCGACCTTTCACTATTCAAGAAGCCGCGCAAATGTTCGTATCTACATACCCAACTTCTGGAAGCCCATAGCACTATATCTTGATCGACTACTTACATATCATAGTACAAAAACCGATGATGGCATATCGTTTCTGGGAGAGGGCTCATTGGCAGGAGCTCCTACTCCAAAGCTTGGTGGAAGAGGAATCCATCCTGTCATAAAGGTCATTGACGATAGATGCCTGTACGTATTGCGAAAGAAATAGCACCCTAAAGGTCTAACATTGGCAGTGTATTCGATCCTCCACAAGATGCCCCTATAACTCGATTTCAATCGAAAGTAGTATCAAACATGGGCAAACGAGTTAAAGATCAAACATTCGCATTCGACCGGGTTTTCGATGATAATACAACACAAGGAGATGTTTACGAATCGACGACAAGAGGTCTTTTAGACAATGTACTTGATGGTTATAATGCTACAGTCTTCGCATATGGTGCCACTGGTTGTGGTAAAACTCACACGATCACAGGAACCGCCCAGCAACCTGGTATTATTTTCTTAACTATGCAGGAGCTTTTCGAGAAAATCAGCGAGAGAGCGGAAGAAAAACAAACAGAAATCACATTATCCTATCTGGAAATTTACAACGAGACAATCCGCGATCTCTTGGTTCCAGGGGGTAGTAAAGGGGGTTTGATGTTGAGAGAGGATGCCAATCAAGCGGTATCAGTCGCGGGGTTATCGAGTCACAAACCCCAAGACGTTCAGGAGGTTATGGATATGATTGTCAAAGGAAACGAATATCGAACCATCTCTCCAACAGCGGCCAATGCAACATCCTCTAGATCTCATGCAGTCCTACAAATTAATGTCGCCCAAAAGGATCGAAACGCATCAGTAAACGAACCACATACAATGGCGACTTTGAGTATTATCGATTTAGCAGGTAGCGAACGTGCGAGTGCGACAAAGAATCGAGGTGAAAGATTGATCGAAGGTGCAAATATCAACAAATCCCTTCTCGCCCTTGGCAGCTGTATCAATGCTCTTTGCGATCCCCGAAAGAAGAATCACGTCCCATATCGAAATTCGAAATTGACGAGATTGTTAAAGTTTTCTCTCGGTGGAAATTGCAAGACTGTCATGATTGTATGCGTCAGCCCTTCCAGTGCGCATTTCGACGAAACCCAAAATACCTTGAGATACGCCAACCGAGCCAAGAATATTCAAACCAAGGTCACCAGAAACGTTTTCAATGTCAATCGTCATGTCAAGGATTTCTTGGTCAAGATTGATGAGCAGATGGCTATGATCAATGAGTTGAAGGCTCAGCAGAAAGATGCTGAAGCCATTGCATTTGTAAAATTCAGGAAGCAAGCAGAAAAGAGAGATGCCATCACACGTGAAGGTGTAGCGCGTATTCGTGCCGCCTTTGAAAACTCAGTAAACGATCGACAAGAGAAGGTCAACCAGATGAAGAAACTTCGACAAATCGAACGTCGCATCAGTGTACTATCGTCCTGGATTGCATCATTCGACAACGTTTGTGATTCTCGGGATGATGAAGAAATGCCTCCTAATTTGGCATCTATGCGCAAGACAGCTCAAGGTATTCTTCTCGAATTGGAAAACAGCCGTCAACATTATCATCAACGAATACACAAATTAAACTGGGAACGGGCCATCGATTCTGCTTTACAAAACAGCGTTCGTCAACTTGTTGAGATTGATGGACGTGAGGATGGCAACGATATCGCTTGCTTAACTAGAGAAACAGAACTCTTGAAGGCTAATGCTGCACGAGATTCATTCCAATATATCTTGGAGCAAGAAAAGGGTGTCGATGCGGGTGTTATGCAAGTGCTGCTCTCTGCCCAATTCGAGATCATGTCTTCGCTTAATGACGTTATTGGTATGACTGAAGAGGATGCTGTGCAACATGGCAAGAAGACCATCTCAAAACTTTTAGAAACATGTTCTACAGCAGCTGCTTCAATAGTAAAGCCAGATGGGTCTATGAAGATTACGGAAAAATTCGCACCCACCAAACGAGGTACACCGAAACGCAACAAGCAGATCAATCTCTCTTTTGATGGAGAAGCTCAATCACCAATTAAAATGCCCTCTCTAACAGTGGCACCACAAATTCCATCTCCGATGAAATCCTCACCGAGGCGTCGTAAGATAGTAGTAGGTAAGAAAGGACTTTCTTTCACACCGAAGAAGACCTCCAAGCGAAGTGTCAGATGGCGAGACGATGACGATTCCGGAGCCTTGGCCGAGTTCGAGAAAACACCCCAGAAGTTTGAATCCACTCCGGATGTATCGTTGGTCGAAGAGACTATTACCCTACCACCCTTACCATCATACCTAGGCGAGGCTTCCACGGACCCCCTGGGCTCATCACCTGTTCCCACGGCTCCACTAACTTCCCTTGATATTAAGCCCAAGAACAATCGATTCCAAGCAGGATTCCTGTCCAAAAAGCCCCACTCGGCTTCGCCGCCTCCTCCAACAATTACAAATCTCTCCCCAACGTCTTCGGATACAGAACATTCTCCGTTGAGAATCCTCAAGAACGGTTTTAGTCCAAATCGATCCCCCCTTCGCGATGTAGATGAAGCTGCCGAGACGGCTGGAAATCATTCAGGCGACGAGACGGAGAATTATAAAGTGGGAAAATTGGATGGCGTTAAGATTGGTATGGCGCTTAAGAGACATGGTAGTCTTTCCAGATCGGGACATAATCATACGAATTCCGAGGGTAATCAAAGAATCAGAAGAGCAAGAAGCCCGACAGCGGCTCAGCTTGCAACAAGCCCGAATAGCGAAAATCAAATGTTTACGGCGAGTCATGCGAGACGGATGGTGAAGAGTGACAAGGGGGATGCATTGAGCAGTGTATTGAGTCCGAGAACGGCACCGGTAATTAAACATGGCCATAGCAGACGAGCAACGGATTCGGGCAGATCGGTGTCTGGAGGTCATGGGCATGGTCGTGAGGGTAGTGGAAGTTTAAGAGTTAATGCTGTTAATGGAGCTGGTGGTGGTAGTATGAACAAGGAGTCGAGAGGAAGGGAAAGTGTCATGAGTGTTATGGGGAAGGGTGGTTGGAGATGAGAGAATGAGGATTCCATGAATTATGTTAAGGTTAATGTGATGGTGCGATTTTCCTCTTGACAGTGCATCGGGGTTGGGTGGCGTTGGTTTGGTTTGGATTTAGAGGTCTAGTTGACTTCCTTCGTTTACTCAAAATCGTACATAGTCCAAAGACGCAAGGCATTGCGCGCGATTCCATCCTTGCATTGCTAGGGCGTTTGGTGTTGAGATATGAGGGATTGAAATGAATAGTTTCTTTGTATTGATCAGCTACAGAGTTTTGTAATTGGAATTGGGGTTGAGGACTGATTGGATTGAGATGAGATGAGGTTTAGGGGAAAGGAGTGGTGATGTTGAGGATATGGATTGGAGATCGGAGTAGAGATTGTAGAGATTAACAATGTGAATATGATTATGAAATTTATTCTTTTGGGGGGTTGGTGATGTAGTGTCGTGTGCTGTGCTTTGCTGTGATTTCTGTCGTTGTTTGATATGAGGTAATGTGATATGAGGTGATGTGATATGAGGTATTGTGATATGAGGTAATGTGATATGAGGTAATGTAATATGTTTTGATTTGCGTGAGGTTTAAGTGTGGTGTGATTGATATGTGTGAGTTTGTATTGCGGGAAATAGGGGATTTTATTTGCTTGGATTGGAGAATTGGAGACTTGGATTGGAGAATTGAAGATTTGAAGATTTGAAGATTTGAAGATTTGAAGATTTGAAGATTTGAAGATTTGAAGATTTGAAGATTTGAAGATTTGAAGATTTGAAGATTTAAAGATTTATATTTGGGTTGTGAGTGTGAGTATGAGTGTGAGTGTGAGTGTGAGTGTGAGTGTAAGGTATATAGGAATTTTGATCTATTATTTTATTTTTTGTGGGTCAGGGGGTGGGGGGGGTTGTTTAGAATGATAGATAAAAGGGGGGAGGGGGGTTAAGGAGGGGTGGTTGAGGAGGGGTGGTTGAGGGGGAGCAAGATGGGAAGGTAGAGATGTGGTGGGTGGATGAAGGGGTGTAGGTAGGAGGGGTGTAGGTAGGAGGGGTGGTTGAGGGAGAGGCAGAGGGAGATAGTTATGTTGGTAAATATAGTGGAAAGTAGAGAGTGGAGAGTATAAAGTTAGAGTTAAAGGAGAAAAGGTGAAGGGTGAAGGGTAAAGGGTTAAATCACAGGTTAAAGGGAGAGGTGTAAGTGGTGGATTGTGATGTGAGATGTGAGATGTGAGAAGTAGATTGTAAGTGGATGGATTGTATGTGATGGAGTGTAAAGGTTGAGGTATGAGGTATAAGGTGGAAAGATTGAAGTATAAGATATAAAAAGTAAAGGTTGAAGATTGAAATGTAAAGGGTAAAGGAGAAAGATGAAAAGGTAAAATTAAAGGTTTAATAATTAGATGTAATAATGAAGTATAAAAATTGAAGTGTAAAGATTGAAGGTTAAACTATAAAGATTGAATTATAAAGAATGAAGAGTGAGATATAAGTATATCGATTATAGAGATTAACATTTAACGATTGCCCTCATACCCGATTAAAATACCAAAGATTGAAAATAAGATTGAAAAATAAGACTTAAAAAATAAGCTTTAAAACATAAAGTTAACCACTACGCTTGCACCCTAAGATTCCCCCTCACGCTTCCCCCATAAGACTTAAACCATACACGCTTACACCCTCCGCTTCCCCATCCGCTTCACCACTAAAGCTTCCCCCTCCGCTTCCCCCATCCCGCTTCACCCTCCGCTTCACCCCTCCCGCTTCCCCACCCGCTTCCCCCCACCCGCTTCCCCTCTCCCGTCTCCGCTTGCGGTCTGCGCTGTCGATTCTCGAGCTTGCACTATCACGCTTCACTCCGTATACCGTTACCGTCTCGCGCTTGCCGTCTCAGTGTGCCGTGTCCCCCTTCCTTCAGCCGTGAGCTGTGTGGAGAGCAGTACTGTAGTGGTAGTAGTAGTAAGTATCGGCACTTGGATAGTAATGGACCTCAGGGAGACGCCCGTATCAGCGAAGAAATGGCAGTGGTGCATACCTCTTCTGTTTCCTTTTATTCTCACCTAAGACCGCGGACTGATTGAGTCTTTGGCAAACGTATGTATGTATGTTGTCTATCTATCATGTACGCTTATTGGCCCACGACTTGCCGTGGCTTTGGCCTCGTCGCTGGATTTATTCTCTTTTGGCTCGTGCTGCGGGGGCGCGAAGACTGATGGTGGGGGTTGTCCGCTGGTTTGAGGGTTGCGCGGGCTGGGGGGGATTTTTTCTGAGATGGTATATTGGGATGGATTACTATGAGTACCTTAGGTAGTAGGGAAGGGAGTTTGAGTGTGCTTAGGATTATTCGGTGATTGGGTGATTGGGTCGTTTGGTTGGCTTGGTAGTTTGATTGAGGGAAAATTAGGTGGGATGATTTGGGATTAAGTGAGTAAGCTGGTTATTTGTTAAAGAGTCATTTTTCTTGATTCAAAATTTAATCATATACTCGAATCATCAAGAGTCACACAATTGAAGTGGTGCTAGCAAAAGGGAAAAGGAGACATGCGGAATGCGACCTCTTGCCCCCGAGGAAGTTTCCGCACAGCTCCACTGCCGAGTTTCAGGCTCTGTGTGTATTATACACGCAATAGATTTGAGAGCGAAGGGTTGGAAAATGAGGGATGGGTGGATGGAGAAGAGGAAAGAGGGAAAAGAGAGTAGTGTTAAATCACGTGATTGTATGCACGCACAGAGATTCGGGGGCTTGGCTGGTGGACCCCTGAATAAGCGAGGGGGAGACAGGGAGGGAGGGGGTTATGTATGGAGAAATGCGCGAGGAAAGAGATTGATGGATGGGTTTAGGAGGGAAGTTTGAAGATCGTGGGGTGTGTGTGAAGTTTTGGAGGATGAGATGAATGGACGGCATGATGGATGGATGGATGGATGGATGGGGTGATACTTTAGACTACCTAAGTAAACTAGAAGACAAGATACTTCGAGCCAGAAAACATACAATCATTAAGTCACATAATAAACAGACAAATTTGAATTAATGTTAATTCTTTTTTAAAACTCGAGGCAAACTAAATATGTTCCTTGAAGATTCAATCACAAGAGTTACGAGTAACTCTTGGAAAGCAATCTAAAGGATGGCCCTCAATTCAAAAATATGTATCCAGCCAATGAGATAACAGTAAAACAAGATTGGGTTGTAAGGAAAATGTAGAAAAAAGAGTGTGTGAAGGGGAAGTGATAGTGGGAATTATTTGGATATGAAAATGGAAGGAAATATTTGTAAGGAAATAATGAAAATGCCCGGAGAATCTGGTATCTCTCCATCATATTAAATCCACCCATAATTGCAGCTAGAAAAAAAAGAAAGAAAAAAGAAAGAAAAAAGAAAGAAAAAAGAAAGAAAAAAGAAAGAAAAAAGAAAGAAAAAAGAAAGAAAGGACCAAGTAAAGTCTGCTACCAAGTACTGACCCCAAAGAATACAGTTGACGTGATGGGAATTCATAAACACAGCTCTGGAATAATAGTGATTCGGAACTTTGATCCAGTGTTGTTGTCTTGGCGTTTAATCCTGGAAGTAAACAAAAATGTCGCTTTTTTTGAGAATGCAGTATTTGGGCAGACCTATCAACCAGCGTAGCCATATTTTCTTCATCTCTTGCTGCTTTATCTTGGTTGAGGTACATTCAAGTACTTTTCGCAATGATATTCTAGACCACAATAAGTTTCCTTAGTTTTGCAGCCACATTGGCGCCTTGTAGGACATTTTACTCCATTAGAACTCTCCATGACTTGGAAACATTCTCCTCTCTTGGGAGTCTTTCTGAGCATGCCTCTATACCATTTGGGATTGTTTTGGTCGTTGTGGTTTTTTATATCACAGTAAAAATACCTTTTACCTGGCACAGTACTGTTTTCACAGCGATGTCGATTACTGTCTCGAGTATTGCACCTCAGACCCTCTCCAAGCGACATGGCAAATAGAAGATGGGCACGAAACTCTTCAGGTCCCTCAGACACAGAATCGCTTGCGGGATATTGATCCAGATATAGTCTTTGCATTTGAATCTTGTTCAGTTCCCATTGTCGACTTTCAATTTCCCATCGTTTATCTTTTATTACCCCCTGTGCTACTTCCGGTAAAGGAGGAAAACTCGGCCCTGCACCAGGATCCAAAGGAGCGTTGCTTTTAGATGGCATTTGATGATAACTTCCTCTAATATCGGAGGTTGTAACTATATTCTGACCCTCGATGCTTGTCGAACACATCTGTGACTGGATGTTAGATACGGTTGGCATTGGGTTAAATACTAATGAGCTTTCACCACCAGCGGGAGTAGTGCTATGATGTGATATGCTGCCACCATCTCTCTCCCTTGAATATCCGCTTTCCCATTGTCTAATCCTTCGCGGATGCCCGGGATCTTGGGAATTTCCTACAGGAGTTCGTCGTGGATATGCACTCGTCAGAGATGATGATTGCCAAATTTCATTCGGAGGCGTATTAGCACTATAAAGATCCCCTTCATCACAATTTCTGTTTGCATACTGAGTGTGCTGCCCATCAACAGATTGCGTGAATGGTTGTTCAACCACTTGTGTCGCATAGGCACGAGGAGCGATTTCGGTCTCTGGTATTGCGAAACCTCTGACATCGGGTGATCGTGGATGATATGAAGTTTGATATGATTCAAATTCTACCGGGTCTCCTTGTTGCCCGTATCTTGAAGTTTGAAATCCAGGTGAGCGAGTTCCAGTTAAATCGGGTGAAACTGTATGATGTTGAGGTTGTGGAGGTTTATATGACTCATACTCTACAGGATAACTTCTTTGTCCATAAGCTGGAGTTTGAAGACTCGGAGACCAATCTAGGCCTTCAGATGTGCCAATTGCTGTTGTACCTGGTGAAACTGGGACATACTCAGGTGTCCGTTGTCCGCTTGAAGGAGTTTTCGAGGCACGCCTTTTTCCCTTATTTCTCGATGCTCCATCATTGTATGATTGAGTTTCGGTTTTGGTTCTCCGATCTGCACGCTTTTGATCTGTAAAAGGTTGTGGCCTGATACTTGGTGATGATCTATTTGATGAATACTCCTGTGCTTTGAAAGAAGACGCTATATTGCCAACTGTTGTCCGGCCCCGAATTTTATTGTAACAAGCACCGCAAATCTTGCCCGTTGAACCATCATATTGTCCATCTCCCGGACACTGTTTACCATCAAGACGTTTTGCAGAACATCTCTTACGTGTATTAGTGCTCTCTTTTCCTTTGTGAGAAGACATGTCAGAAGGACGAATCTGTTGGCACCACTGACAAAATAGATACTCGAGTGATTTGAAATAGAGAGTGAGTAGGCCACAATAGTTTATGGAAGATACACGTCTTCACGTAACTTACGATGCGGAAACGACGGGATTGCTGATTGTAGGATATTATCGTGAGTAGGACTCAAATGTCGTATGAAAAAGAAGCGTAGAGTGTTCAGCAGAGCCAAGTGATGATCTTATCGAAAGGTCCGCAGCAATTCCGAGGTAGTCTTTATTGAGTTTGTAGAAGTACCTGTGCCACGACGCAGTAGCGAGGCAAGAATGCAGAGTGAAGAGCTCTTCTTGGTAAGTTTGATTATTCTGTAAGGTGCTCGTAAATTGTGCAAAGTGTTGCTCCTTTGAAATGGTGGTGTGAAGAAAAAAGAAAAGCGATGCAGAGGGGGGAACTGGAACTATTTAAGCACATTTAGGAGTTGGAAATCGAGTAGTATGAGTGTGATAAATGTGTCAATCGTGATTAATTTATGAATCATTTGCAATGAAAATGGCGATTTTTAGTCATTTCTAGAAAGAAGTGCGTCAGTGCAGGTGTGATTAAGTATGAATATGATGGATGAATGAATATCTTGGGAATTTGAACACTCATAAACCGCTTCAATGGTATGACTTTAAGAAGGTTAATGATTATGACTCCAAACCCCCCAAAATGTTGGCCGAACGGAACTAAAGAGATGTTCAATGACTGAAATAACATATTCATACCCCAAATCTTGAATTCAATCATTCATGTGATTTGCATATCCAAGTCGCATGATGATGATCCACTGAGTGATCAGTCAATCTTCGTTACCAAAAATTCAGAAATTCTCGTACAATTAGGAATCATAAGAGTAATGTAGATATGAATGAGGAAAATCGATTTTCAATCAAAATCAAGTCATGCTATCCATAAATAATCTCATGAACATGAATGTGAAGATACCATTTCCCTGTGCGGAGTTAAATGTGACAGAAGTATTCTGCAATGAAAACCATTGGTGAGACTTCATTAAAAGAACAATGATGCCTCGAGGTATGACTGCTCCACTTCAATTTGAAGGAGGGGTGGTCTCGAGTGTCACTAATGAAGCGGGATATTTACGAAGGTTCTCGGGGAGTCCGCAAATTCGGGTTATGAATCAAAGGAAGAGAATATCACTCTCCATCTATTGTTGGAAGTAGATGGTGATGTCTTCATGGAATACAGGAGCTGTTTGTTTTATTCGCGTTGGAACTTAGAAAATGAAATTTTATCAGTCCAAGTTTATGCTCTTTGCATGTGTACTGTAATGTTGGTTTGTAATTTTGAGTAGACTTTCACATGAGAACGATCGATCTGCTCACGATGACTTCTATCATGGCAGATATGTGTGAATGAAAAATCAAATGAGTATCTTGGAGTCACTGAGATGCACTGACAGTCGTTAATGACACAGTACACTAAAACCAGTGTGAATCCTGAGAGTATGGATTCAGTACAACTGAGGACGTGAATGAATCTTTTCCAGGCATTTCCTTCATAATGACAAATGCGAAGTATTGATCGATTTTGCCGATTCCATGGCTTTCGTGACTAAATAAGAAACACTGGATTTGAAAAGTCATGATACTGTTAGACTTTTGTCCCGAGTCAGATTCAGTTCAGCGCTCATCGCTTGAATATACACAGTCATTCGCACAAGGCTTGACACCATATCAATGCTCAAGTAGTACGTGGTCCTCTTACTTTCTTCAACTTCCCAGAATCTCAACACGATAATTCTCAAAGACGTTTTCTCAATAACCAACGCTTCTCACAATCCAAAAGAAAACACTTGCCTTCCGTTTCTTTCCCTTCATTTGATCCTCCAAAAAAAACACTAAAATATCATCTTGCGATCGATCTAGGTAGGATGACAGATTTTGAACCTCAACTATAACGAACAATGCTAACATTCTTATCAAAGCAACATGTCTAGCTCAGGTCTCAAACACTGCGAGCAAAAGAGAGACGGAGCTGAATGTGGCCAAGCGATCCCTCTATTACACACGATGTGCGCCGGATGTTTTCATCATGTAGTCGCTGCAGTCGATGAGCTGAGTCAATCCTTAGACAACAAACCTAAACCAAAGAAGCCTACAGGAACAGATAAAAAAGCAGCCCCAACGAGCCATAAACAGCAAATGCCCCGTGACACGAAAGAAACCTCGAAGACAGACCCCGGCCCTCAGAAATATCTTCGACCATCGGACCACAGAACAAAGACGGATAGAAG
The DNA here is from genome assembly GCF_014898535.1 of Botrytis deweyae. Lineage (NCBI taxonomy): Eukaryota > Fungi > Ascomycota > Leotiomycetes > Helotiales > Sclerotiniaceae > Botrytis > Botrytis deweyae. The sequence goes on from NW_024066239.1 coordinate 192,048, forward strand.
CAAGAGAAGTTCTAGAAAACAAACGTCTCAAAATTCACCTCAAACTCAAACTCCCAAAAAACATCATTCCCGCAAATCCAATCACATACAAGGAACTCAAGGTTAGTATACTTGTCGCCATATCCACCACACAATCCAGCGACCAGCCGACATTGAATTTTTCATGGCGACAGAAAATCGGACTTGTGGTTCCTGGATGCGCCGATGAGATTGACGACTTTCCTAATCGACATGAATCTCTGATGAATTCAAAAGCATGAGAGGGGATTGAGATTCCAAAACTGGGATGAAATTAATTTCCCTCTATTTCATTACACTTTTCTTCAACTCTTTATTTCGTTGTATTTTTTCTTGGGAATGTATGTAAGCAGTGACGGAAAAACTGATTAATGATGGAGCTTATCATGAATTCTGTAATTGATGGGCTCCAAGTTTCGGAGGCTTGTTTCTTGTTCGGGTTGTTCATTGTCGTTGAGGTTGGTGGTGTCGATGGAGGGATCAGACTTTCCCCTTCTCACCCAGGAGTCTTGACGAAGGGCTTAATATTTGGAAGGCAGCTTCCTTGATCTATTTTTGAATGTAGGGACTAGTTAATAAAAGCATTGGACTTTTTATATGCGCCTCCTCAATGAGTTCGTGAGCTGTCGAGGTATTGAGAAGATACTAAATTCGGAATTCAAAGTAGTCGAAGCAATGAGATGTGACTGAGAAACGATGTATGCGAGGTATGAATATTACATAACCAATTACACATGACTCTGCATTATTAGGACAGTGAATACATACTTTCTCAGTGAAACATCACACCATTCTCAACGTTGCATACCCATAACCTACAGTGAAGCATCACAAGCCATAGATTTAAGTAAAGTCAAAAGCCATTCCGAGTTCCATAATCATGATCTTCAGTAGAATAACAAGATTTTGAAGGCTTTGAAGTTGGTTGTTCTAAGAGGTAGGAGAAGTCAGGGAGAGGAGAGAAATGCAAAATCATGATAATTTGACCCCGGATCTGAGTTAGTAACCATTTCTTGAGCTGCCAAAGAACATCGATAATGGTCTGGATTCCTTTCTCGAAGGACTCTCAAAATTTGGCGATTTACTCCAGTAGTTGTCTCACATTCCGTCAGTCATTTGTCTTCCAATACTAATATTGACCAAGTGGTGTTCATTGTTAGGAGTCATGATTTGAGCCATTGAATCATTCCTCTCATTTTTTGCATCCATGGGAAATTTCTGCTATAACTAGTCATGAATATTTCAAGTAATGTCTTCTCCTTTGGCTCCATCCACACTTTAACACTCATAATGCGACAATGGTAAGCCTACATGTATGATTTGGACAGTCATTCACGAACTTTGGCAATTGGAAACACTCACTCCGTTAGAACGAGTGACTCGCACAATTTTGACATATACCCCTCTTGATTTCCCAAGGGTTTCCTGTTCTTGCTTCCTGCTACACTTACCTTTTCAAATAATCCATCCATCAATCCTAAGAAATTCCAGCATTTAATCTCAACATCATAGATATCAACCCACTGATAATGTCTTTAGGCCATTATCATCTCGGAAGCAGTGGCCGTAATGGCCAACTCGATAAATATGGTCGACCTCTACAGAAGAATTATGGCGGACATCAGTCTCGCGAGTCTAACTTTAGAAGTGGTGACATCCAAGGTCAATACAAAATCTCCCAGGTGTTGAATCGAGCTTGGCTCCAACGCAAAAATAAATAGCTCTGACATTTTCTTAGGAACATACAACCATGGCCCAGATAGGAATACCATGAATCTCCCTCCTTTGAACTTGTCTGATAGAATTGCTCCATCATCACGTCCGACAAATAACGACCATCTACCCTCAATCCGCGAGTTATTGAGACCACCTGCTCAACATCTATATTATCCAGCGCAGACCTTGGGCATTCCGTACCCACCACCGCCAGCTGAGTACAACGTTCCTGCAGCTCAATTGTATTCTGGAACGACTAGTCAGCCACAGCACTATCCAGCTTCCGAATTAAGAAGTCGTGAGGCTCCTCACCATCCGAGTGATACAGGACGCTCTCAAGAATCTGGCAGTCAAAAGTATTCCCTAAATACAAATCAACGATACGCTTTGAATCACGGAGGCAACAAGGGCACGGATTCCATGCAGCAATTTCCGGCTGTTATTCCGACTTCAATGCAGAGATCATTTCCTCCTTCGGGTAGGCCAGGAAGAGATATAGCTACTTCATCGTCTAGACGGGCAAGAACATATAAGCCTCGGAGAAAACAAGAGCCGAGAGAAAGATCGAAATCTTACAGCTCTGATGAATTCGCATTTATGCCGCCCCAACAGCCATCACAAGGCTATTCCGAAAGCCTTCGCTATCACGCAACTGTTAAAAGCCCACAGGTCGTCGTTGAAGACAACAGTCGTGCGACAGAAAAGATGCCAGCGGATTCTGACATGGAGTGTCTTCTGCCGACATGTAAGACGCGGATAAGTAAGGATGCCTCTTTTGGGGCATGTGAATCACATCGTGATCAATTATCAACTTGGGACTTCTCGTATTGCGAGGTAGAGATGGAACGTGCAAGCAAAGGAGAGGACTTTTTTCCTAATGGACAATGTCGACACCGAAAGCCTCTTCCTAAAAACCGCTGGTGCGAGCATCATAAATATAAATCTTATCGTTGGAGAGACGAATTTTTGGCTTCAGACTGTGGGAAAAATGGGAAGTGGTTTAAGGGTCGCCACACAGGTACTGCTCATTTTCCTTCTGACTATGGCTCATCGGGGGTGGGACCCTCCGTGCGGAAGGGACGAAAAAAGCTAATAAGATAAGCCAATCCTGCTTTTTCATATCAAGTTTTCATATCTTTTTTCATTTTCTCTGGAAACCTGGCTGTATTTTGGAGTGTAATTATTCGCAGTGCTACTGAAAGCGCAGCGGAAATCGCACAGCAGCACCTCCGGTTTGGGCGGGGGCTATTTTGAGTTGGATGTTCTTTTGTTATTCGATGCTTTTTGGGGTCAAACAGGTGGTTTTGATCGGTAGATTAGATATTGCTGATACATCATCGCGCGCAATTTGTATTTAGTCTCTACTGATATAATCTAATGACTGATTCTTTCTTCTGGATGACTGTCTGAATAAATGCTGTGCTGGATTTGATGCGCATTATGACGGAGATGTCTCAAAGTGAATGGTGTCTTGGATTGAGATTGATGAGTCAAGGATTTGTTCCTTGATGTTTTATTTTATAATATTGGGCATGGTGTAAATTCATTGAAGATTGATAGAAGTTTCACCATTCGATTGTTGAGGAAGTTCTCACATGACAGAAAGCTAATCACAAAATGTTCTCACAAAGGTGTAAAGATAGATAAACTTGTAGATTCAAGACTCGCGCCATGCACAAACTATTGAGATTCCACTATTTCATGGCTCTCGGTACGTTGTAATGGCATAGGCATTCTTGGTAACAATCGCCCGTCATGATAAAGCTTGCCTGTGCCCAGAAAGATGAACAACATAAAGACTAATGACGTATAGTAGTAGTCTGATTTGCAAAGCGACATTATGTAGAAGAAAGTCACGAAACAGGAAAAGGTCAAGATAATCTGGATGAATTTAAGTGTTAGTCTTCATATGCTTGTCATACCACACACGGAAGATGAACGTACCATTTGTGCACTGAGAAGAGCTAACTTGAATCTGTGTTCCAGCTGACGGTTCAAAGCCTTGACTTGAATTGAGAGATCAAGACGACGAGATCTATCTTGCATTTCATGCTTGAACCCCACTTCATTGATATTGAGGTCATGCTGCTTCTGCATGACTCTGATTTGCTCAGTTGCATCTCTGTAGTTGTAAAGTCAGAGATATTGCCACGCAGCGAATAGGAGACAAAGATGACGACTTACAGTTTCTTTCCATGACTGAGTGACTGGCTCTCATGTGTGCCCGATCTCCACTTGCGAAGCTCTTTTCTACCCATCCATTGTTCCTGAACCTCAAGTCAGCAAAGGAGCTATGCTGAGTAAGATCTCACACTGAATCGAAAAATTCCCCGCCCAGCATCTCGCAAAGTCTTCCCGGAAATTAATCTGGCGCTCGCCATGCGACAGTGCGACGGGAAGTCGTGAATCCCCAATGGTACCTCCATCCCCGGCGACCCGAAAGCCACACAGACCAGGAAATCAGCCACCACCTCGACCCATTACAGATCTGGTCTCCACACCAGGATAGACTTTTGCACACACAACATGATAGCTGAAAACACACAATCCGCCAAGGAGAAGCTTCCCCTGGCACCGTGTACGCAGGTTTAAGGTTCCGAGGAACCTATAGAAATATTGCTTATGTCCTCGGTGTATTGCTGCGAATTCGATTGGTGACTGTGATTCCACCTCACTTGAAACCATGTGTGACTGAGATAGGCCGGCAGACGGGAAGGATCGAGACAGTGTGTGAGGATAGAATCTTACCGGTAGTATATCAGGATCAATTCGATCATCATAATGCGAATCCTGTAAATATACATGTCAGCTGTGGTCCAAAGAGCGTTGAATGATTTAGAAATGGCGAATGGAAATTGGAAGGTTGACTTACTTGTCTTTGAAATGTGGAAGACATTTCAACCAGCGACTTGAATGGAAGAAATTATAAATGGAAGAAATATAGATACAAAAAGCTTCAAAATTTGCAAAGTTTGTGATTGTAAGAAAGATGGAGAGAACTGAACCGTACCGGCAAGAAGGAACACTTAAATAGGAAAAATTTAAAATGTGCGTGATCTTAGCGAGGTTCAAATTTTCAAGACTGCGCCATCTTTGAGTGAATATCAACAAGTTAAATGAGCATGCAATCTCGTGATCTTGTCTTTTTGTTGAGGTTGGGCAGTATTGATTTGTTTTCCTCGAAAGTGAATGTTGACTCAACGAATCTTCTGCTTGAGGAATTCATATATTGGGAGAGAGTCCAGAATCTTGCAGCTGCGTGCCTCTCCAAGAGAGCTGGACTGTTTATGTAGAGACTCCGATTTCCTCTGGGTCTTCATCTTGGTATGAGCCTTCTATCAGGATTTTCTGCAGTGTCTAAGGATAAGGTTGGTTTTGGTGCGCCTCGAAGAGGGCTACTATCTACATCAAAGATCTAGGAATGATTTGTATTCAATGGATAAAGCTATCAATCAAAACTATAGCATTAAAATACCTCGGCTTTGGATCCTTCTTTCTTACTTTGAGATGGTAGATTACAGGTGAATACTGAGCGTACGATGAAGCACGCGTTTGAGCGGCCAATAACTGGACTGTATTCAGTTCATAAGTGAATGATATGCCCTCTCTTAGTACCTAGGTAGTTTTTCTCATACTAGCATATCACCGAGGTTTGACTTCTTCTTCAGAGACCCATAATATCATCATTTCAAAGAAGCTGAATTGCAATTCACGATATGGATTCGTTTTGAGCCTAGAAAGATATCTTGTTGGAAAAGCTTGCTTAATCGTTCAACATCCTATCTTGTTTATTTACCGTCACCTCGACCTATTCCAAGTTTTGGGTAACGCAGAGTACTCATCCCATAACCATAGAATCGTATCCCAATCCATGAGTAGCCGGGAGGAATATCAGTCTTCCTTTTCATGTGAGCCATGCAACTTTCAAAACCTTTCCAAAGCCCTCATTAAGTATTTCACCTAACACAAAATACTAGTTGCGTGAACATCCAGAAGAGAATCAATCAATCCCAGAACCCGCGATCCAATCTCCAGGCTCGAGGGTCTTTTTGTGAGACCCTCTCACATGCTGGATGTGGGCACAAATGATCGAAGTAGATGAATTATTTGCTAATTAGCTATCGTTACATTATAAGATCTTAATTTTCTAGAATTTCAAACCCTCTTTCCCTACCACTTTTTCAGATCTATATAAATTCCTGTACATACCTAACTATCACTTGAAATGAATTGATTTGAAGATTTGATGTCAATGTGATGTGAATGCATTCTCCTTTCGAAAAATTCATAAGGGCAGTTGGAATGTATCTAATTTGTCGTCTGATATAAACGAGCGCATTATACCCGATTTCGGTTATTCAAACGAACATGGATATGGATCGCACTTCTAGTAATAAACTGTTTGATGTACCAATTGTAATGTGCAGAAGATCGAGTGTCCACACCAAGTCCACGGGTATGCTAGAGTGTCTCTTAACTACCTACATTCATCCATCAAGTTACCTGAGGTGCAGAACACTTAATTAATAGCAACACTTGATGAGATTTCAAGAACATCACAATAGAAAGAACGATGCAACTCGAAACAGAAGACGATGGAAAGTACCTATTCAGATCTTGACACATTGATCTTCAATATCTCTACAGGAACTCCTGTTTGATGGATATTCGTGATGCCTTATTAGTTCTGAATTATCTTCTCCATCATTTCTCAGTAAAGAACTGAGATTTTAAAATAATCGGCGCAAAAGTTTTACGAAGAATTCTTTCTGATCATGATCGTACGTAGGTATTCAGTAATACATCCACAACTGCCCCCAATACAAATGGATTACTTCAATCCAATTCAATCCAAACATCAACAGTATAATCTATAGCTCGTGATGACCATCATGCTTTAGCTACGATACAATACGATACGATACGAACCACCAAGACCGTATGTATACGACACCCCCAACACCCGAGTTTCAGTCTTTGTCTTTCAGGACTCTCGCTAAGTTGATGTAAATTTTGAAAGCGAGAATTCTGGAAATATATTAGGATGATGGCAGTACTACCTACTGTCACGAATTGACCGTCTGGAGTCTCTATCACCCGTACGTGGTCGTAAATTACGGTCCCTGAGACTAAGGTTCGCTTACCGCACATCAAGAGTCTTAACCGTACCCTCAACCGCACCTCGCCGACAAATGCGTACATAACCACTCAACCACCCATTTTCCAAATAATTCTCCATCTCAAAACCCTCATCGAGCTTTACCAAGAATACTCAAACCCCACCCCTCCACTCATCTCATCACACAACCAACCAACCCACCCGAAACACAAACTATCTTCAAAAAACCCTCTCATTAAAAACCATGTCCTCCTCAGCCACCCCATCCCGCACCACCATCGCCCTTCAAAACACCGCTTATCATCTCGTCGGCTGTAGCGCCTACATGGCACTCCTATACAAACCCCTCTCCTGCTGCATAAAACACACTCCACAATACCTTTTGCTCCTTGGACCCATCATTCTCTATCTCTTTATGCTAGCTCTTCATCAAAGCTATGTGGGATATACCGAGGTGATGCAGAACTTCAAGAGCGCTGCGGATATGGATATGGAAAAGTCGGGACAGAGATGCAAGCAGGAAAGTAATCACACGACTGGGAAATCGGGCAAATCGGGAAAATCAAAGAGGAAGAATCATCGTGGTGGAGGGAAGGCGAAGAAGGCGAAGAGCAAGCGAGAGGATACGTGCAATAGTACTGGAAGCTCGAATTCTGGAGAGAATTCTGGAGAGAATTAAGTGCACATTTCTGGTTGATTATGGTGATAGAGAATCATCTCTCGGACGACTGGGATGGAGATACATACTATGGTGTAGAGCTTTAAGCGACAGACAAGATAACTACAGTCTTTAGTTATATATGACTGACTCAGGTTTTGAGACGGGTGATGATGGGAAGAAATTGAATTGAGATGATATTCTTAGTCTTCTTAGTACATAACTTCCAATAATCTACTCCCTGTCAACTCAATTAATATTCTCTACAACATTACATCAGTATAGACAATAGTATACTATAATAAAATAAGAACATGTATAAAGCTCTTGATACAATAGCAAGTGCATATTAAACAGTTGAAAACTTACTATCATAGATATTATTCAAACGGATATTTATAAAGATATATAGAAAAACTGAAATATAATACTAAAAATCAAAAACAATTTTAATAAAATCTAAATAATAATAAAATACTATTATTCAATTATTTCTAAACCTTATCAAATAATTGAATTTATGAAAATAATACATAATATCAATATTCATATTCAAAAAGATCAAACTATTCAATAATATTCAATAATATTATTAGTTTATTATTAAAATCTGAGAATAACCTCAAATTCGCATATTTCGGTTTATTCTATATTAATCAGAGATCCGTATTCTCATATTTTATTAATAAACTAATAATATTATTGAATATCTTTAGTAATATTGAATTCCATATTATAGGTATATATATATATATTTCGAAAAAAAATCGATACCCACCACTATCTAACCTGTATACGGATTACGGGAAATACTATTGCCTATACTATATCTCATTCAATAATTACCTACTCAATCATTAAGATCTCATTATTCGCTTCACCTCTATGATATAACACCTCAATATAACACCTCAATACAACACCTCAATATAACACCTCAATATAACACCTCAATATAACATCTCAATATAACACCTCAATATAATACCTCAATATAACACCTCAATTAAATACCTACTTAATACCAACTTAATAAACTTTAATTCCCCCACCTACAAACCTTACACGAACAACCTTAGCGACATATTTTTGCGGCGGAAAATTTGAATTTGATTTAATCTGATACTAGCCAGAGTGGCATCTACTATCAACTGTTTATGTAAGTTACTGTTCAGCCATACCTATTACATGGATGATCACCATTTACGCTTTTCTTAGTGTTTAGTTTGGAAATTTTTAGATCTGAATGGGTGGTAATTTTATCAATGGGATAGATACCTATATTTTTACGCTGCCTTGCTATCACCCGCCTTTTCCATCCATTTTACTCATTAACATGTCATAATTTACTCTCTCGAGGCTCCAACCGTTTCCTATGGATGTCGTATACATTTTCCGTGATTCATTTCCATTTCCATTTCCATTTTCATTTTTATTTCAGCCCCCAATCCTTCCACCGAAACCAGATTCCACATTCACGAAGATCTCCAGATCGTGAGTATCCCTCACCCCTCAAATCTCCTTCTCTTTAATAAACCTTCTCTCTCAAGTAAAACTCGTTCCTCCTGTTCCCTGTCCCAAATTACTAACCGCAAGTCCATTACTCAATCTTCTTCCTCCTCCAGGTCCCACACTTCCTCCTATCATTCCAATCGGACTACTCATATTTTCCTCCATTCTATCAATCTTACTCACGCTCGATTGTCTTCGTTTACTTATAGCTTTAGAAAGTGGTGCACCATCGACAACATCTAGTGCTTCTTCGTTAGGATCTCTTCTAATCCTCTCATCACCACCTAGAATTGCGGTTTCCTCATCATCAGGTGTGAGGAGTGGTTCTTCTTCGCTTTCATCATCGCTTGTACCACTCTTGCTAAATCCTTCCATTTCTTCTAAATACCAAATTGGAATTGCGCCAATCGCTGCGATTGTTCCAAGCAAGAAGTAAGGAGTAATAATATAACCTTCTTTCAATCCCCAAGTGAAAGCAGCTCCAGACATGGCTGGTCCAATTGCTCTTCCGACTGCAGAAATAGATACTGCAAAGCCATTCAATGTACCCAAGATACGAAGACTAACTGCCGAATTTGTGAGAAGAATAACACAACAAGGAAAAGCGAAGATAACCGCAAAAGATTTAACAATCAAGATTGCGAAAATGATGATTTGTTGCCAAGTTGATGATTCGATGAGTGCTGTGTATGGAGTAACAAAACAAATAATGGGGAAAGTTACAGCGCAAACTTTGAAGCAATTCAATACACCGAATTTACGAGCTGCGGGTGGGAAAATGACGAATTGAATGAAGCCACCCACGACACCATAGAGGGTAAAGATTGTACCGATTCTGCCCGAATGAAGACCGAAACCACCGGAGAATCTGAATGGGAGTTGAGTGTTTGATGGATCGTGGATTTGACGAGGATGATGCATGAAAACTGAAAGGATTTGATCATAAGAGACGGAATGAAGGGCGAGAAATGTATAGGCAATGAGATTAATGACTGATTGACGTGTGAATACCTCTCGAAGACTTGGGCGGGTAACTGGAGCTTTCGATTTGGAAGATTCAAAGTTATCACCAAAAGATTCAGCGGTATCTGACCCAGAAGATGTAGGTCTGAGAAGTGATGCTGATGATTCATCATAGGCTGGATGCCCAGGAGTGTGGTGTCTTGGTCGAGGTTTACAACAGAGCACTTTAGAAGAAGTAACTAATTTCTTTCCTACTTCTACTCCCCAGTCTTTCTTATTACGTTTGGATTCTAGAGTTTCCTGGCACTCGTTAGTGGGAATGTGAGGAATTGATTGTTGAAACATACCCTGAGGAAGAAAAATCCAGTCGTGATTCCAATCATGAATAGGAAACTGGCGATGATATTTGGTAATGCAAAAGGAAAATTGAGGAAAAATCTATTATTTCCGAAAAGTCCTGGAAAGTTTTGTGCTGGTCTAGCAAAGAATCCTCCGAAAGATGGACCAAATATAGAACCAAGACTCCATACTAATGGCATGATGGAAAATGCTCTTGGTTGTAACTCTTTTTCAGGAACCATTTCGGCTACCATTGTTCGGATAATTCCAACTATTTGATATTAGCTCATACGAATTCTAATCCGAGAGAAAGAACAAACCATTCCCGTTAAATGCTCCTTGAAGTGCTCTAGCGATGATAGCCATAGGTAAAGTTACTGACATGCCCCATATGATATTTAATATCATTGTACATGTTAATCCCACCAAGATTGTAGGTTTACGACCAAATGTATCGGAAGCCCTTCCCCACATGATAGCTGTCATGCACTGAGCTAATGAGAAAACAGCAGATGCTATACCTGCCCATTTTGCTACATCTTTTTGTTCCACTCCAAAACTCTCAATCATTTCAGGCTAGTCATGAGGTTAGTCACATGATTTTTCGGTGGATTTCCTCGAAACTCACTAGATATGGAAAGACTGAAGTCAAGGCGACTGGTTCTGCGAATCTACATATTGCTGATCAAATTAGTATGAGGATTTGACCTATGAATGGATTTTTGAATCCAAAATCGCCAATTGAGCTGTCGACCGAACGGACTACACTATAATAGTAGTTGTATAGACGGAGTGATACATCCGACTGAGCTTGGTCTGAAGAATCACAGTCGAACAGAAACTCCATCACATCCGCAAAATCTATTCCAATCACATTCGCAGGGAGGAGAAACAGTGAACATGCAGAGAGAGATATTCAATTGATTCTTCTCCAGAAGGATGTAACTAGGTAAAGGATATGCATGATCTTCGTCAAGAGATGAAGTTTTGGGTGACAATGTTACATTGTATGGCGGGGTATTTTGCATTTGCATTAACCGGCCTCCCGAGATCAAGCATGACCATGATTTTCATCATTACAACGAAGAAACTATCAACGATTTGAAGATCTGCTGGACATATGTAAACACAACGAGACAAATTGGAAACTCACCAAGAATTGTAAGCTGGGCCACGGGCAATTTTGCTGGACCGGGACTCTTTCTCTTGGCCATGTCGTTGGCGGTAAAGAAAACTTTCTCAGCCTCCTCGGATCTACGGTCTTTTTTCCGCCGCAAGCATAGAAACCACAAGATATAAGATCGTGGAATGATTTTTGATTGAGTGATATTGGATTCAAACTGTACAAGAGTGTAGTAGATGGCTAAGAAAACGACCGTTTCAATACATGATGTTGAGAATATAAGAAGAGAGCAGCAAGAGCAAGCTGAAGAGACTACCTAGTAGGTAAATAAGTGATGATTTGTCAGAGAAGTCATGCTTTGAGCAAAGAAAAAAAGAGTCAAATCAGGTAGAAGTGGTGGGTGGGGCAGATGAGATATCAATGCTGCAGTCACTCGTGATGCCGCTTTTCCGATTTCCGATTAGTCTGCGTACTAAATCCCCGTCTTTTATGGATTTAATACGGTTTTAATACGATTTACCATGTTGAAATAACCCAATGCGGACAAGTAAATTGAAATGGAGAAAATGTGTGGATGTTAATTGGTCAATTGAGCAAATGATGAAGAATTGATTCATTTGATTGGAGAAGAAGGTTCCAGGGATTCTACGCCGATTATCGCTTCAATCACGTGCGTATGCTTTCTTTTCTCTTTACCTCCATCATGGTTGTTTGTCCCACATGTGGTTGGGACGATAGATTGATGGTGTTACTGTCGCACCACCTGGGCACGTAGATATAATTGCTTTGTCAGCCCTTGTCAACGCGATATGGCGTCCATCACTTGAATCAGACTGCAGGTGATCCATGCAAATATGGATATACTACTAAGGTATGTGAATGATGGAGAGAGAGTATATTTACCGTATTTTCACTTGAAACACTTGAATAAAAGTGTATTTCTTTATTATTTCTCTATGATTTCTTTATTGCTTCTTAGTCATCTTCATTGTTATTGGAAAGAGAAGTGTGAAATATTTATATACAACTTCACTCCAAACAATCTCGAATCCCACTCTTTGTGTACTACTCCGTAGATATCATTCCTTTCTTCTCTCCTCTCTCTCCTCTCCCCTCCGATACCATCTGATAGGTTGATCTTCGGATGTACGTTTCTCCGCTTTTTATGTCTTATCAGTTCCGCCTCCAGTCAAAGCAATCGTCGTCGTTATCGTACATATCAGGAAGCTCTCCTTTAGCCTATGGGAAGTGAATACCATCTGGGTACTAGCTCATGGATCCCACCTCCCTCTCCGCACAACTTTTACTCCGTGGATGATATAATTGCCCGAGAACTGGGTGCACCTTCAAATAACGCAATAGGTACTTACTTTCTCGTCACAACCACCTTCACATCTGAGAAATGTTTTGATTGATGATTTCTTTCCTCACTCTTGACACCACCACTCTCACCTCTCACTAACCGTCATCATGGGTAGAATCCTAGATGAAAAGAAGATGGAGAATAATGAACGTACTCCATTGATCGCCACGGTCATCGTTGGCCAACCTCGACAAAGATATCAACATAATACCATTCGTCGATTCTTCACCATCGCAGCAACTTGTTGTTTGATTGTCGCCGTCGTCCTCTTCCTCCTCCCTTTGTCTTTCTTTCCTCGACACCACAGACATTGGCATCACGATAAACATCACGGAGAATCGTCTGCCATCACTTACGAAGAACTTCAACAAATATTTCTCGATACGCCAAAGGCTGAAAAGGCAAGAGAATGGAGTAAATATTATACATCCGGTCCACATGTAGCTGGTACAAATTTAAGTCAGGTCACTTGGACTCAAGAAAGATGGCAGGAATTTGGCATTGAATCGGAAGTCGTCGCATATGATGTTTATCTCAATTATCCGCGTGGTCATCGACTTGCCTTGTACGAAAAGACAAAGAATAAGGATTCCAAGGTCGAGGAATTAAAGATCAAATTCGAAGCTAGCTTGGAAGAAGATATTCTGGAAGAGGACGAGACTACTGGTTTGGATACCAGAATCCCAACCTTCCACGGATACTCTGCATACGGAAATGTCACCGCACCATACGTCTACGTCAATTATGGTACATACGCAGATTTTGAAGATCTGGTAAAACTCAATGTTAGTCTCGAAGGCAAGATTGCTATTGCGAGATATGGTGGCATCTTCCGTGGGCTCAAGATTAAACGCGCACAAGAACTGGGAATGGTTGGAACTATTCTTTTCAGCGATCCTGGTGATGATGGATCAAATACGGAGGAAAATGGAGCTATTGCATACCCAAATGGACCAGCCAGAAATCCAAGTAGTGTTCAAAGAGGAAGTGCTCAATTCCTTAGTATTGCACCTGGAGATCCGTAAGTCATCATCCCCTCAAAATTATGTAACAAAGGACTAATGATCTATAGAACCACTATTGGATATCCTTCGAAACCTGGAGTTCCACGTCAACCTGTCGATGGAAAAATTCCTTCAATTCCTTCCCTTCCAATTTCTTACGTCGATGCTATACCTATCCTCAAATCTCTCAATGGTATCGGACCCGCACCAAAAGATTTAAATAAATGGTGGGATCGAAACCTTGGCTTGGCGTACAAAGGAGTAGAATACAACATTGGTCCCTCACCAGATAATCTCGTTCTCAACCTTGTCAACGATGTTGAATATGTCACAACACCCATCTGGAATTTGATTGGTGTTATCAATGGAACATTGTCAGATGAAGTTATTGTCATCGGAAATCATCATGATGCATGGATTGTTGGTGGTGCAGGTGATCCAAACAGTGGTTCTGCAGCTCTCAATGAAGTTGTTCGAAGTTTTGGTGTTGCTGTTTCGAAAGGATGGAAACCATTACGTACCATTGTATTTGCCAGTTGGGATGGTGAAGAATATGGTTTAGTTGGTTCAACAGAATGGGTTGAAGAATATCTACCTTGGCTCAACAATGCTAATGTTGCCTACATCAATTGTGATGTTGGTACTAGTGGACCTAAATTTTCGGCATCGGCAAGTCCTCTTCACAATAAAGCTTTGGGTGAAATCTTGAGCTTAGTTCAATCACCCAATCAAACAATTCCAGGACAAACTGTCGGCGACCTTTGGAATGGACTCATTAGTACCATGGGAAGTGGTAGTGACTTTACAGCTTTTCAAGATTATGCTGGTATTCCATCGATTGATCTTGGATTTGGACCAGATGTCAATCATGAAGGTGGTGAAAAGGCTGTCTTTCATTATCATTCCAATTATGATTCATTCTATTGGATGGATACCTATGGAGATCCAGGATTCCATTACCATGAAGCAATGTCCAAAATTTGGGCTCTTTACACGGCTAAAATGGCCGAAACACCGGTTATTTCCTTCAATGCTACTGATTACGCCAATGCATTACAGGGTTATATCAGCAAAACCGAAGCCAAATTGGACTCCATCATGATTGGATCTTCTACTGAAGAACAAGATGAAGAAGCTCGTTTCCGTCCTTCCAGTATCGAAACCAAGGGTGACATCAACACCCTTAAACTTTCCTTCAAAGGTCTTCACAATCTTGCTACCGCATTGAAAGATGCAGCAATTCGTCACGATTCTACCGCCGCCATTCTCGCTGAACAAGCAGGTCAAGATATTCCATGGTGGAAAATTGTATCCAAGGTCAAACTTTACAATCAAATTCGAAGTGTCAATGAAAAATACAAGTATCTCGAGAGAAAATTCTTATATCAAGAAGGTTTAGATGGTAGATCATGGTTTAAACATGTTGTATTTGCACCCGGATTGTGGACTGGTTATGCGGGTGCAGTTTTTCCAGGTTTGGTAGAAAGTATTGATTCGGAGGATTATGAGAATGCGGAGAAATGGATTGGAATTATTGGAGAGTGTTTGGAGAACGCGGCGGAGTGGTTGGCTTGAGATGGGAATTTTGGATCAAGTGGGTTGGAATAGTTACAGCGACTTGATTAGAGAGTTGATGATAATGATGGGTGGGTAAAGATACATGGATACATGCACGATGGTTCAGTGGAGGATATACAAAACAGTATAGAGACCAGACGTAGATAGATATACACAGAGAGGTAGAGTCGAGAAGTTGCTTTGTTTCATTCTTTTCTTTTCTATACACTCGTTTTTGGGTAATAGATATTGAATGAATGGGAAAAGTAGAGGGACTAGGCTAGCTAGCTAGGTAGTCATGAATAAATGAATGAAAACTTTATCTGAAATGAATCTTTTTTTCGTTCTTTTTTTTTTCTTCCTCATTCATTCATTCATTTGAATGTAATGCTGATAAAATCTAAGCATATTATGTTATTTCACGTTATGTTATGTTATATTATATTATATTATGCTACTTATCTAGTAAGTACTAAGTACTTGGTAGTTAGTAGGTGAGTAGTTAGTAGGTGAGTAGTTAGTAGGTGAGTAGTTATGTAGTAGGTAGTTAGTAGGTAGTTAGGTAGTAGTTAGGTAGTAGGTAGTTAGGTAGTAGGTAGGTAGGTATATAGTAGGTAGGGTGAGTACTATTAGGTGAGTACTAGATAGTTATCTAGGTTTCGTACTAAGTAATAAGTAAGTCCAATAACACCATATCTCAACTCACCGCAGATTTTAAATAAAGGATTAAATAAAGATTTAAATAAAGATTTTAAATAAAGATTTTTAAATAAAGATTTTAAATAAGATTTGAAATAAAGATTTTAAAAAGATTTTAAATAAAGATTTAAATAAAGATTTTAAATAAAGGATTTTTAAATAAAGTTTTAAATAAGATTTTTAAATAAAGATTTTAAATAAGAGTTTAACAAAGATTTTAAACAAAGATTTTAAATAAGATGAGGGGTAACCTTATTGGGAAATAATAGGGAATGAAGAAGGAGAAGGGGAAAGATAAGGATAAGGAGAAGGAGAAGGAGAAGGAGAAGGAGAAGGAGAAGGAGAAGGAGAAGGAGAAGGAGAAGGAGAAGGAGAAGGAGAAGGAGAAGGAGAAGGAGAAGGAGAAGGAGAAGGAGAAGGAGAGATGGTTTGATGGCTCTGTGTGTGGGGGAATGGGGGGGGGGGTTAAAAGGTAGGTGTGATACGATGTGATGTGATACGACGTGATGTGATACGATGTGATGTGATACGACGTGATGTGATATGATGTGGCGGTATGGTCATTGGGTTTTGGGTTTTGGGCTTTGGGTTTTGGGCTTTGGGTTTTGGGTTTCGGGTTTTGGGTTTTGGGCTGCTGGACCTTGAGGTATGGTATGGGGGGAGGGGGGGAGGGTGGAATGGGGAATGTGGAATGGTGTGTTGCACGACTGTGGTGGTTTGTTGCACAACTATGGTGGTGTGTTGCACAACTATGGTGGTGTGTTGCACAACTATGGTGGTGTGTTGCACAACTATGGTGGTGTGGTGTAGTGAATGGAGAGTGGTGTGTCGCACAAGATAAAAATAAAGATTAGGAGGTAGATGGTGGATGGTGGATGGTGGATGAGTAGGGATTAATAGGGATGAATCGAGATGAATAGAGATGAATAGGGATGATGTGATACTGCATGTATGTACATAGTATATGTAGCTAGGTACCTAAGTATTGAGGGGTATTGAGAGGTGGTATAGTATAAATACCTACTAGGTAGGTATCTATATATTCATGGATTTAGATAAGTATGATTTGAGAGGCTTTCTTGGGGGGGCGGAGGGGGGGAGAGGGAGATGGAGGATGGATGGAGGGTTGAAGGGTTGAGTGGATGGAGAGATGAAGGGATAGAGGGACAGAGAGAAGGAGGGAAGAGGGAGAAAGTAGAAAGAATGGAGAGATGGAGGAATAAAGTAAAAAGAGAATGGGATCTGGAATAGGATTTGGAATGAGATTTTAAATGGGATGGGGCAAGATTGAGAGATTGAGAGATGAAGTTAGATATATTAAGTGAGTAGGTGGTAAGATGGATAGAGAGATGAATAGAGAGATGGATAGAGAGATGGATAGGCAGAATCGAGAATGAATGAGTAGATGTATCCAGAGCTACGAAATGAGGTGGAATTGTTGGGTTGATATAATTTACATATACATATAACATTTAGAAAAATAAGGAATTATTAAAAATTGAAAATAATTGAATAGTGATTAAGAAGTGATTATCTCGCGGGCTAGAAATATAGATATTCGAAATAGATATGGAGATGTAGAAATTATACTTCTATTGTATTTGAAGGGCATGTCCGAATGTCAGATGAGCCTAAAAGCAAAATCTTCGAGCGCAGCGAGCTATGGGGGTTTGGGGGCTTGCCCCCATAAATTGAATATTATAACTACGTCATCTCGAAGCGTATCGGTAATGTATAATTTTGCGAATCGGATTATGTACTTCTAATGGAATGTAAATGTAGTGGGACTGGATGGGTATGGATGGAGATAGATATGGATGTGATATTTCTGAAGCCTTTCTTTCCTCTTCGCTTGTTCTTGTCGTTGTGTAGTTGGTTCACAAAATAGAGAAATGGGCGGAGGAACTTGTATGGAGATGCGTGTGTGTGTGGTATATACACAAGAGATGGATAGATTAGCTTGGGTTGAAAATGATCGTGAATTCTGTGTTGAATTCTTTTTGGCTATTGGGTTTGGAGAATGGAATGCAGGATGTATGATATGTTTGGGCTGGGTGTAAATGGAGGTGATGGATTTGGGTTTTTTGGAGTGGTAGATGTACAGATATCTAGCAGAACATTGGCGTGTTTTGATGAATTGAAATGTTGTTTGATATTGTATAGGTTAGTTGGTGAGAAAAATAATGGTGAAATTATAAGAAAAAGGTATGAGAAAGGGAGGGGTTGGAAGTATATAAAGTTGAGGTTTAGATTCAGGTCATCATTAATGAGTGTTTAAAGTCGAAAAAATAATCTTGGTTTCTGTTTTATTTTTGATGTGTCAGTGAAAAGGAGTTCGGCTCTTGACCAATAGATGTGGAGGAAACTTGACACAGAGAATATTTTCGCTTCGAAGAGACATACTGTTAAGAGTGGAAAACTAACAAAATTTACAAAAAAACATCATTGTCTATCATCCACATAATCACAAACAAAAGGCTTTTTAAATAGTATCTTTCTTTCATATCAATAGATGGACCAGCCAATCTTTCATCTAATACACCTAAGGGTTATCCACAAAGGCCCTCCCTATTAACAATCCCATTCCATCACAATCATCCATAACCCAGAATATATGCATCCAGACTCCCATATTCAATGATTCATTTCCCAAGATCCCAAAACCCCAAAACAACAACTCTCTAAGCCTCAACTCCCATCCTGCAGCCTCCAATTTCCTCTTCGTATCAACTTCACCTTCAATTCCCATCATAAATATACATGCACTCCAACAAATCCGCCTGTATAGCTCTCAACGTAAGGAGTAATTGCTTGTACCTTCTATTATTGTAAAAACATTAGTAATCATTCTACCCAATCTATCCCAGATCCCCATCCCCCTCAAAAAAGAAACAACAAACTCACCCACGAATTCTCGTTCTCCCATAAAAATGACATCGCGTAACCAAAGTTTTCAAGCGCAATGCTTCCTCAATTCGCGCAACGACATCGTCGAGCGCAGTGCGCAGGATACCCAAGATCGAGTCGTTACCAAGAGCATCGCGGTAGTGGACTACGAGCTCGTAGAGTTCGCGGTAGTGGGATTCGAAATCGATAAATATTTCGGGGGGGACGACGTTGTGGGAGGGTGTGTAGCGGGGCATTTTGTTGTTTTTTGGTTTTGGGAGGTGAGGTGAGGTGAGGTGAGGTGAGGTGAGATGATGGAGGATGGGTGTGGGTATGGGTGTGATGGCTTGGGAGGGGATTTCTGCGCGCGTGTGTGTGGTTGATGGCGATGGCGATGGCGATGGCGATTTCTAGCTTTCCGTAGAATTGTTGATGCGTGGATATTGCAAGTGAAAGCTCTATGCTGGATGATTTAATTTTGAATTGACAGATTGTATATCAAATAAGAATTAATCGCAAAGCCGACAGGTATGGAAGATGAAGAAATGATGCGCTTTTGATTCCCAAAAGATTTTGTAAGTTTCGTCAAATGGAAAATACCATAGCAAAATGCTAGACGAATGAGGAGTGGTAATCTAGAATGATGGGACGTCTGGATTGAATTGAATATTAAGGGTGGCGTGAGATTGAATTGAATTGAATTGTGCGGGGTGAGCGTATGCGAAGTTTTGTTTGGGGAGGGATTTTAGACGAATCGCGGTTGGGGATTTGGGAATTTGTACGGAGAGTTAGAGATCTGGGATTGTGGAGATGGAAGAATTTAGATGAGTTGAGTGGTTTTAATGTATGTGGAAAGATGGATAAAGTTTTTAACTCCACAGGATAGTTGGTGTGTAAAAACTTGAGCAACTCAGGTTAAAGTCATATTGATGCGACTTTCGGTAGGCAATGAGGTGAATCGAAGCACCGAAAATATTGTATTCTTCACTAGATGGCCTGGGTAGACTCATAAACTATGGAATCCGGTATCTAGATAAGTAGACGGAGAACATATTGTACACTGATGAGGACTATACGTTTCAATGAGTGAATCTGGAATTTTGTATAGGTGAAATTCCCTTACTTGGAAGATCTTTCTCTAGAGAGAGACTTGGGCTATGAAGTATGGTGGTATTAGGAATCGAAGACCACTGGTATAATATCTAGTCACATTCTATGTACCAAGATCTTTATTACAGATAAAATCTATTGATTATTGAATTCAGATGAAAGAAGACTCGAGGAGGAGAGGAAGAAGATGAAGAAATTGAAGAAGGCTGGACGACAAAGAAGGATCTAGCCGAGTCGAAGAGGCCCAAATATCAAATGAATGGCACTGGAAAGGCTGTTTAAGATCATTCTCGAAAGCTCAAAGGACTGAAAGAGAATCTGGATAGGTGTAAGACTATATCAGTAATTTTCAGAATGGAAAGAAACCTCGAAGAAGCCACGGCATTCAAGTCCACAAACCTATATTGTTTTTGTTTACCCCGGCCGTATAGATCTTCGGTATGTATACCGATACGATGAGAGTTGTAGCACTTGTACGTGTCAAGCAGCAAGATAGCTATCAATCTTACTAGTCCAAGATTACTAGCCGTATATTTGGTTTCCTCTCAACAGAAACCGTACCATTGTCAAATGATACGATATATAAGAATGGAAAGGCCACTCAAGCTGTTCAGATTTTCTTTAATCATATAACTTTCAACACACTCCCACATCATCTGAAACTCAAAACCAAAGATATTGATTTCGATATCTAGCCAATCAACCATAACAACAAAAGTAATTCATCACACACAAAATTGAGCCATCTACTTGATAGAGTAAATTGGTAAAAATGCCTGATTTAGAGGAATCCTATTCTTCTATCATCCCCCCAGAAACAACGGAATTAGCGTCGGGACTCTACACAATCACAAATACACCATGGATTTCCCAAAACACCCGATCTGATCCCATAGACTCTTCCAAGTAAGTTACTCTAGACTCGTCACCTTAACCAAACTGACGAACTCTAGAATCGATTACAATGATCTAACCAGCGTTACCATTGGACCTTCCACTAGTCCCATCCGTGTCACCTGGCCTCTTGCAGTCTTCTGCATGAACTCTCTCTTTTTCCGAAGCATCTTCATGCCAGAAACACCCACAGTACCAGATACCACACCTTCTTACATTCGTGCTCTCCGCCTGGAACACCAACGCACAAATAATATCCCATTTCCATGCACCACACCTGCCGAGACCGACGCTTTTTCCATCTTCGTATCATGGAACACAACCAACGAGTTAAAGTCTTCAACAAAGTTTGTTGGAATCACTAGTGTTAACGTTAACGAGCGCATTCGGCAGTACAGTAAGCTTTGGGATCAGATGATTGAATGTTACAAGCTCTCACAATTCCTGATCGCGCCTAAATTCGCCAACAAGATTATCGACACAATGATCTGCGCTTTGAGAGAAGAATGCGGATGGCAAACTCATCGAAGACAACTAGAAGATGAAGACGATGAGAGTATTCTCGCGACTCCCGGAACCGCAGAATATGACGCATTAATTGATCGCCTATCTCAACTCACAACCGAAGGAAACGATAACTTGTTCAATCAAACACAATCGTCAACCACCCCGCCAATAGTAGATCAGAACGACACTCCGAATCGAAAAACCAAACTCCTTCCCCCTGATGCGAGAAATATTCTAGGTGGATCACCTGCGCAAATCTCCCATTTGTATGCATCTACAAACCCTGACTCTCAGCTGCGAAAAATGCTCGTTCAGATGATCATCAACTATTCTGTCCGCTATCCCAAATACTATGCTCAGCCTTCTAGCTTCAGCACTCTGATTACAGGCACGGGGTCCGGTACAAAGGGAGAGCTTTCGGTCCCGATGGAATTCATGATTGATTTATTGAGTGCTTATGCAAAGCTAGGAAAAGAAGCGAGAGATAGAGGATGGAAAGAGCGGGGTTCGGGATGTGTGTATCATGAGCATAAAGATCATGTTGAGGAGATGAATTGTCAAGTGCAGAGTGCGAGGGAGAGGAGTAATGCGGAGGGAGGTGGGGATGTGACGATTTCATCGGCGGTGGGATATTCGATGGGTTGAGGAGGTTGGGACGGCTTTGAGGGTGGTGTGATGGTTGCGGTTGTTGGAGAGTATGGATGAAGTTGGTAGGGTGGAGAAGTCTTGAGGGTCTGTGAGATAGTTACATTTCGTGTAGTCTTCATTACTCAATGAAAGTCTACTAGGTGTCTCTAAACCCATTTCTGATTCCAAACACTTGTTCGAAAGTTTTGAATGTAATATCCCATTGTGATCCCAAGAATTATCATTGGCGCTTGTCGAAAGGGCATTTAACAGCATTTGATACCTTTCAAAAGCTCATAAAAGCATCATACTTGATCTCCTTGTTGCCCAGAAGTTATTATTCTCTCAAAAGGAACGAAATCCATTTTTCACCCCTTGTCATACTTGCAATTGAAAAAGCCTCATTCATTCCAACAAAGTCTACACAAGCATTAGTGAATAGAAATATGTAAAATATAGTTTCATCTCACTGAATCTAGTACACAGATAATGAATGAATGCTCTTCACCACGAATTCCGCTAAACAATTCATAGTGATGGTGATAATTTTTCCGTTCGTGGAGTCACCTAGGGTGCCTCTACCGCAGTCGCGGATATTCCATCACGATGACTTCATCTTATGAGGCTGCTGGAAGGTACTAGGCAAGAACTACAAATTGCTGGGGTAGAAATGACGAGAGTGGATGAATAAAATTTATTTACAAGCGTGAATTTTGTAAGAAAATCTAAATTTAGAGGATAAATTGTTGTACTGGCAACTTCCGATACTTCGCATCCAGATGAGATGGGGTTCTTTACTTCCATGACTAGACGAAAGGGTTCATTTGGGCCATAGAACAAGTCCGGGACTGTAAATTCTTTGATGGATCATTTCACTTCGATTTATTGATATGAATTCTCATTTATTGAAAGGGTGCAAAAACAGAATACAAAAAATTGAAGTGATTTTGTTCGCCCAGGAATATGCTAGGAAAACCTATGAAAGGTAACAAACCAAACTTCAAGGTAAGAAAGTTAATCTACATTCGACTAATTATATTCAAGCTACTTATTCATTAGCTGGGGACAAAGCATAGTGTTCATTTGTACATGACTCGTGATAGGATATAAAACTTTCGGAGTCAATCTGGACTAGTCTAAGGATTTGAGACACCATCAAGCCCTTTGTTGTATTGTGTTCGAGTGGTCTCACTTGCTTTATAGCATATTTGAATAGAATATTTGTATCATGATATCATCTAGCATACAAAATGTGATAGCTGAATGATTAAGATGCTCCCTATGCTCCTGATTGTATCTCTACCTGGCACTCACAAATCTAAAAGTACTAGATTAGGCTCCCAAATAATTTCCAAATGCCTACCCCCCAAACAAGATATTCTTTCACCAAAATTCTCTCGAGAAGTCTAGCCCTTTACTCCTCATCTCGACAATCCTTCCCCATAGCATGAATATGATATCTACATCTCTCATGTTCCCAAACCATTGACGCCTTCTCCCATTCCTTAAACTCAATAGCAACGCTTTCCGAATCGACCTTCACTTCGTCTCTTCCAAACTTCATTGCTTTGAGAAAACGAGAACGGAGCGTAGGTCGAGGTGGGAGGGGCATTGGCGAGAGAAAAGGATGTTGGTTTCGAATATTGTAGTGATTGGCGAAGGGATTGTGGGGAATATGATGTAGAGAAGGTGCGCGGTGAGAGATTGGAAGGTGGTGATTGCCAGCATGAAATGGACCTCCTTGAGGAATCGGATGGAATATTGGAATGTTATGAGGATGAGTTGGCGGTGGATGAGGGTGAAAGTGTGGGGCAGCTGCGATTCCAGTGGATAATGAAGGTGCAGCGTTGTGCATATGGTGGACAGTTGGTGGCGGGGGATGCGCATTCAGAGTAGTTGGCAGAAAATTAGAAGTAAACAGTGGATGACCAGGTTGAAAGTTTGGATGCGGAGCCGTTCCATCGTTTGGAAATTGAATATTCTGGCCATGAGGCAGAAATAAAGGATTCAGCACTAAGGGATTATGAATTCCGCGTCTGGTTCTACGAAAAGAAGGGGGTGCTCTGGGACGTCGGTTAATGGTAACGGAAACTCGTCTCTCTTCAACAGAAGGAAATAGTATGTCCTTGATTAGAGCTCGTAGCGGTGATGATTCGACTGTGTTGTTATTCACCAGCTTTCGAGTCTCCTCTGTCTTGTTGAAAAGTGGATCTTTCGCCGACTTGACAAATCCATCGCGCACCCATTCTCTATAGGCCAAGGTTAATGCATCCATCATATAATTGGCGAATTTCGATGCTCCGATATAATCGGCGAGAA
Source organism: Botrytis deweyae (assembly GCF_014898535.1). Lineage (NCBI taxonomy): Eukaryota > Fungi > Ascomycota > Leotiomycetes > Helotiales > Sclerotiniaceae > Botrytis > Botrytis deweyae. The sequence continues at coordinate 216,462 of NW_024066239.1, forward strand.
AATAACAACGAAGTAACTGGAACCATTTATACTTATGGGCTTGTGTTCGAAAGTGAGTATTACTACGGGTGGTATTCTTTCCCAGACATTTAGCATTTCTAATATCCTTAGTGTAGAGCCATGCAAGGAACATTTCGAAACTTTCAGGTTGATAATCTTCGAGTGAGATGATACTTTCACGACCACATTTCCATAGACCAGAACAAAGAGGTTTGAAATATTCGGCTTGCGTGGCCAATAATCCAGCAATTGCTGTGAATTGGACTCGTTGTTTTCCAGTTCCTACGTTAATGGAGACGATCTTGTTAAAGTTTTTCTGGTCATCACTACACCCGCGATTAGAAACTTATCACTTTCTCTATCAATTTGAGGAACTTACATGTCATAGCCTCCGCTGAGGGGCGCCAGAGCGCTCTTGGTAGTTTTCGGCTTGTCAGGTGCTTGATATGTTGCAGCTAGAATTCTGGAAATTCTGAGTACATTTACACGAGAAAGACCACGATGCCCAGATCTTCGAATATAAGCCTCTAGTATTTCACTCATTCCAGCTAGAATTGTGTCGTCTGTGTCTGAAATTATCGCGTCAAGCTGCGACATTTCATTGGCAGGATGAGGCCAAGGTATAATACCGATATTTTGATTCGGAACCAGATTTATCCCCAGTCCATTGGCGGCCATTTTTATGATAGATGAGAACTTAGATTTATGCTTTGGTGAACCGGTGCGGAAGTACAAGAATTTCGTTAGGAATATTGTTCTTGAGCTGAGAATATGAGTGAGAAATTCTTGAGATTTGTGGCTTTCTCCAAATTAAGGTAGTTCTAAATAAATGGAATCAAATGGATAATCGAGAGACCTAAATAGATATTCTTCAGAGCTACGGTCGAAGAAAAAGCCAATGATTCAATAGATTCTATCACAGTACAGCTAAACTTTGGAAGATTCGAGCGACCGTATTTGGTGTTCAGGTAGGTGTACGTTCGAAACGTCTGAACAAGCACTGGAAACATAGCCCGCTCTTCAATTCTAGATTTATCTGCTCAATTCTTAGACTTTTGTTTGCTCGAGATCCTTCATTCTTTCAATCGCGCTAATGAGATCCCTAGAACATGAGACTCGCCATATGACCTAATGCCAGGAATTTATTTTCTATCTAGACTCCACGTTTAGACTCCCATACTCTCAGGGCCAGGCCTGAGACTAGCTTTAGTTCCATTAAATTTAGGAGCTATTGAATGATTGCCTGTATCTTTGTTTGGAAATTTCTGATCTTTGAGATTAATGAATTGATGATACCACTTATTGAATATGATACGCTCAGTTGGACGTAAATTTCAAGAGGTAAACAGACTTAGAGATTCTATCATTGGTTTAGCTTGAATGCTGATATGATAGTCTTACTTGACATTTGACACAGTCATCTCTTGTGTCCATTTATTCATGTGTCATAAGCGCAGCAGGAACATGAAATATGATTGTAGACACATGATGTTTCTATAGTAATGATTCTTTGTTCCTTTGTTCCATGCTTGCTCTATATCAAAGTTGCCATAGACAGTCAGATGATATTACAACTAAAGCTCCTAGCATATAAGCTCATTACAAATAGACTTTAGTGAGCAGTCCCACCTCCCATTAATCCATCACTCTCATACCGATAACCCAGATCTTTCATGAATTGCCATTATTAATCAATGTGATTGGCTATCGAATCATAGTCAAGCTAGCTGAAGTAAGAGTGATCAAAGATCTTAGATCCATGAGAATCTAGTTCACTCGAAAATTCCTGTTGATAACAGCAGGAAATAAACTATAAAAATTGCTTTTCATTCCATCTGTTCATGTTCATATTACATTTAGTAGTGATTCATATCATCCTGATAAACTTTCACGTTGATTGATCGTATCATCTACAATTGGCTCTTGTCAGCAAAGTTAACTTACATCTGATACCCACCTAGGTAGGTAGTTGAGGTTTCAAAATTGAGTTACTTTCATCTGTTTTTAATTTTAGGTGGATTTATTTGTTAAGAGCAAAAGTGCTTCATGTTAACTTTGAAGTATCGCTCACCAGTCATAATAATTACACTTTTAAGAAAGTCAAGGAATTTGATCGTCCTAGTTACTCCTATACTACTGGTTGATCTTAACTTTTGTAACCGATTTATTTCGCATATGATAAATATCCTTTCGTTTAATGATTCAACCTTGCATTTAGTGTGACACAACTGTGAAGCCTTTAAAGTACTCAAGTTTTGTAAAAGTTCAAAAGCTTGTATCTTTGAATTTGAAACCAATCAGGCCCCCAATCCCTCTCACATGACCTATTCCAATCAAATATCTTTATCTCTGCATCCGCACGTTTCACGATCCAGAATCGGATTCGGGCTTGGGGCACCTCTCTCCGACTCTATGAATGTGATAGTAGCACCTTCGTAAAGCTCGACAATCTGCGCTTAGACGTTTAGAGTCGGTGCCTTGGCTAATTTGATGGACTATAGTGAAGCTACGCATCATTTCATTCATCAAATCTTGGTGAAATTCTACTGGCATACCCTCCTTGAGCAAGCCATTCAGCTTTTCGTAGTAAGGATGATGATCCGTACTCTGTTTCATGATTTTATCCACAAGCATCTTCTGGAGCAGCGAATCTGCTTTGGTCATGGAGTAAACTCGTCGGATCTGGTGGGGCAAAGTACCAAGCATTTGTCTAATCTCTTGTCGAGGCAGATTCTTGTCAAAGGGGTCTCGATGTTCACCTGCTTCCCATCGACGTTCAACATCGCCACGATGATCTTCCTCATCATCACTTTCATCTTCGTCATTATCAGAATGATCGTGATCATCTTCGGAGTTGTCGACTTCCAAATGTGGCGCGGAGACTTCGAACTTTGATTCCAGTTTTTCTCGATCTTTCGTTTCATTATCGATAGCTTCGAGTAACGCATCCATGGTGGCATTACCAAAGGCCGGGGCACCCAGGAAATCTGCCAAAAAGTAGCATTCCAAAAGCCGATCCCAAAAATTGACGTATTCATCAAGCTTCTCTGCCGTTATTACCGCCGTATTGGGGTCTACAGTGACAGGAGAAAGTGACTCCGAGGAAAGAATGTCGCCAGTTGTGTTCCAGACGAAAAAAGCTTCCAATGCTCCGATGTCTTGTTCGCAGAGATTGATAACGAGAGGTTCGCTCTTGGCATGCTGTACTAATGAATCAATTTCGATTTTTACGCGGAAATATTCTGAATGCAACGCCAAGACTTTGGATGCAAATTGGAGTCTCAATTCCTCTTCATCCTTACCTACAATCACTTCGACTGTATCATTGAAGTTATGACTGAGCCTGCTGTTAGACAAGATTTATGATGAAAAGTCTGAGTATTGCAATTTTATAACTCACAGATATAGAACTATGACTTCATTCATGATGTCCTTTACCATTGCCGGTGATGCGGTAGGATAGCGTAAGTCCGACATTTCTGCAAACTTCCCGTACTTCGAATGACTGATTGTGTATGTAATCAGTAGTCACAAGGAGTTAAATGAGACTTAAATACACATGTGAAGGTGCTGAGTAAAGATTTTTAATAACAAGAGGGTGGAAGTCGATTAAGTCGTAGGGTTCGAGCAGTACAGTACGGCTCGGTTCGCTTTGGATTCTATTTGTATTTAGGCCCCAAACATTTTATCAGGTTATTGGCTAATAAGTTGATGCATTCTCTTTACGTACCAATGCTAGCTCTATGATTGAAAGTCTGGTGAATGATCAATGTTGAGTAGAAGTCAATATTGGACATACATTCTTATATAAATCATCACCCTAACACTGTCACTACACTTGTAAAGATTCATTTAATACAGCTGCATTCTCTGTTTAGTTCAAAACATGCATTCAAGGGTCAAGGATCAGTAAAGATCTAGCGCATTTTCTTGTTTTCTGACTGCTTACATTAACAAGTCTTCTTTCAGCTCAGTACCTAGCTACCTCAAACTTAAACTACAACGAACTTGATATTCTTTTCCTGCAATCTTTTCATGAAGACAATCCCACAGGCAAGCTCTTACCTTATATACACTACACTACTCGAGCACTAAAGAGTTGGACACTTCAACCAAGTTGATACCAACAGAAGGACGCAACACTGTCCAGATATAATCATGACCTCTAAGGTTACACTTAATCTGTGAGGCCCGGATAATTGTTTCGAAGAGATCTCAAGAACTGACTTTCGAACAGGAAGGCATTTTGCAAAGTATTTACGATAGTTATTGGTCGAAATATGCCAGACCGAACAACTATGGTTAAGGTTTCAGTTCCTCTTCTAGCAGCGCAATCATTCTATTTCAAGACTGCATCTTCGCAGCCATGGATTGGTGGAGAAAGCACCATAGAATTTCCAGACGTGTCATGTTCAACATTCGAAATTTTCATGGTGTGGCTGAACACAGGTCATATCAAAAATGCGGGCACCCTTCGTCACAATGTTGGCCCAGACCACTGGCCACGAAAACCACTGACAGAACAGCTCTCCGAAGATTGGGATCAACTCATTAGTTGTTATCTGATGGCCGACTACATACAGGCGCCAAGATACACGAACCATATAATGAATGCTCTTATTGAAACATTGAAAAAGTTCGAATGGGTTCCGGTGGATGACGATTTCCCTCTTGAACCCTTGTGTAATTCGTGTATCAAAACCGTCAATATCGTCTGGACCGAGACTGTTGCTACGTCACCTCTCAGGAATCTAATTTTAGACACTCTCGGTTTAACAAATCACGCTCCTCAAAATATGACGGAGACACTGTTTCTTGCTTCCCCAGCACCAGAGACATTAGGCGACAGTCTGACGGTGCCAGAAGATTTTCTCAAATCGTTACAGCTTCATACTCAAGTTCAATCCCCGTGGGGGGCGCCTAAGAGTGCCTACCACATTGAGGAAAAGCTTCCGCGGCCAAATTAAAATGAGCCTGGTAAGAACTTTGCCTCATCCCTGAAGAGTGCGAGAGAGTGCTAACGTCTAGATCACAGGAAGTATCTTGGTAGTTCTGATTCTTTGGACGTTAAGAGTCCACGAGTAGACTACCGGCTCAAGACGGTTTCATCAGCCGAAGCAATCGACGCTCGGTGATTGAACTTCTAGCTCGACTCAATCGAATACATGGCTAATGTGCTGATTGACGCTGGAATGTCTGCTGGTAGGGATCATTACACTATCGAAAAGATCCAAAAGTCGAAGCAATAATGTTTTGGATACTAGTAAATAAACAATATAACTTTCTTTAAATGATATGAGGATGTCTGAACTTAGTGTTGGTGTCTTTAGTTAAGTGGTACGAAGGGGATGATTAGCTAGTGAGGATCGCGTTCAAGAATCTGTACGAATGAAGGATGAGGTTCCAAACTTTGTGTACTGGTGATGCCTCTGATACTCCCCGATGTGTAGTTGTGATCTTGAAATTCGAAGGTATTTCCATCAATTACATTTTTAGCAGTAGAAAAATACCATTGTTCAAATCTGTAAACCATTTAATTCCTGCTTATTCAAATGGTTTATTGGGCTGAATTTGCAGTGAATTCACGTGAAGTCCTCTCCTCGTTCCCATTAAAACTATGTATCTCCCCGAGTTAACAAGCATTCCAGAAATCATCTAATCAACTATGAATTCGCCGATATTTTTGGATGCCGACGTGTGCTCAAGTCCTTCTCGGGATTCTATCATCTGGCAAATAGAATGCCGTCAGTATATCGATCATGTGATCATCAGAGGGTACTGTATTAGCTGTTGAGGCTCTAGCGCTTGTATAAGTACTAACTTCCTAGAATTAAATCATGACCAATAAGGAATGCAATCATGATAGAGTAGATTAGGTATTTTACACTTGTCAATTAACTTGATACCAACAGATAAAGAAGACACTTGTTCTGTGGAGATATTCTGGGTTTCCAATTTTCAATCAGCTTGGCCTGCATTTCTCGGTCTGCATTACCTCTAGATGAGAACAATGTTGACGTTGGGGATTCTAATGAAAATTGTTTTCATTTTCCCGTCGGAAGTATAACCGGCATTTCTGGCATTCCGTGCAGTTCATATCATTTAGGACTGCATGCATTTGGATCTAGATCCGTCTAGAAGTTAAGGATAATGAGCGACGACTATACCCATTCAGTTATATAAAAGAGAAAACAAATCTGAGTTATTATTAATATCCACGAGAAATTGACTGGAGCTGCTTATTAGTCTTCTTGTGTGGAGAATTATCAAAGATGATGGTTTTGACCTTGTGTATCAATGGCAATGGTAAAAAAACACCTGCTTCGCTGCCATGGGTACCCAATGCTCCTGAGATCATCTCTTGCAGCAATTCGAGTAGCAAACTGAGGCTCTTTAACAAATCCCAACAGAAATCTATAAGGACCTTCAATTTGATCTCGGTGTCTTCTTCATTGGGCCTTGGATGAGCATGAACATTCTTGTGGTCCGCGTTGCTGCTATGTTCCAAATACACAAGCTAGTCAACTGCTATACGGCGCAGTGGCGATTATGTGGATGTCTGGTTCCATTCACAATTTATCGTCTTTATTCTCTCTTCTAATGTGAAAAGAGTGCCTGGAAATGGTCCACCTCAAGCCTTCGAGAACTCTTTGTATCATTCTAATCGCTTGAGTATGCTTGCCATGATAGCATTGGTGAACACTGGCGATCTCAGAAGTTCCACGAGCAGATATCCATCAAGAAGTTTGTTCCATATCTGAATTTGAACATTGGTCTCCAATTCCTCACCCCAGTGTCCGTTTTATGGCTTGCAAAGTTCGATTCCTTGACTGGGTTCACCTATGTAGAGCCAAGATACCAACATCACAAACTTCTCTGGCGCCCCTATCTTCAGAAATATCTTATTTGTCCCATCAGGTTGCCATTCACAATTGTTTGCGTCTTCGAAGAACGGCGAGTACTGTGCTAGCATTTCGGCGGGAGTGACGATTGTGATCACGGTGTTGCTGAATGTAACTTCAAACATTTTGTTGTGTTTTACTAGAGAATAATCAGCCAATTAAACAAAATCTCTAGTAAATGGCTGCTCCAAGACATACTTTGAGACTACTAGTCAAGTTTTCCGCCATGTTTCACAAGTAATGATCGAAAATATTTGGAGAACCCCAAGTTCTTAAAGCAGGAATATATGCAAAGGGGTCGCTAAAGTCTCCCCAATGTTCAGTTATTTTTTTCAAATCTATGGTTTGAGTCGGAGAAGGTAACTTTCTCTATAACATGTGGAATAAGAAAAAAATTATGCAAAGTAGCCTGGATATTTCGTTCTCGCTTAGTCTATCAGTAATGCTTCAACAATATGATGCTCATGAGAATAGCAGGCAGTGAAACTTGTCAGATATTTGGTCAAGTAAAAATCTCCATCAATCTGAGATTCAATCTGTTGCATAGAATCTTCACGGATTCATCGATGTTTTCATTATGAGGTCATAGATTATCACCAAACCTAGCCCATATTTACACATCGTTGTATGGCTCGTCTATGGTGTCGAATGAATCTCACAAATCAATGACAAAGTAATTGACTTTGATTATCATGTGATTCAGGTACTAGGGGCTACTAGTGAGTCTAGTTGTTTACTAAATCAAAGTTAACTTTATTAGTGTTCGCCCTGTCGTAACTGGCGCGCTAAGCTCAGGAGTGTTCGAATTCTAGATATCTACTACAAATTCCAGTAATGGTAGGTAAGGTGTACCTACAACTGACTTTATAAAATTATGGAAGAAAAGATGCAACGTGATATCCATGATTAGGCAAATTTTGAAAGCAAACGCCTTTGTTTTGTGATGTTTGAGTTTGATCGGCACTGAAAAGCGTTAAACGTCAAGACAAATAAGGTTTGCCTTGCATTTTGATCGATTGGTCACTTGGCACAATGATCTACGGTAGCTCCCCCATTCACACAATTTAAAGCCTGAAACTTTTTGCACTAGCTTCTTGTGTCTTCATATAAAAGAGGTGTCCCCGACTTCGTTGTAACAAATTTTTATATACTTCTATCGTACAAATCTATTTCTCTGCACACACTTACAACTGTAAGACCGTCAATAACACATCGCTTATCAAGGACTCCTGGCACCAATACAACAATCCTCTAATCAAATTCTTATCCTGGTTAATCAGACTTACAATATGTTCCGAATGGTCTCCCAAGCTCGAGGTAGCGCATGTATCGCTGCCTTCCCCACTCGTAATCATCGCCCTGTCACTTTTAGTCGCTCTGTTCACAACGTCAAGCTAGTAGAACTCCATCATCAGCTGTTCCAGCCAGCTCCAGAGATACTAATATTGCATGGTCTTAGACTTCATGGTCCCACTACTAAGATTGTAGCAAATCCTGTATATAAAAAGCCGGCAGGAAGAATCGCTTCGGAGACTACTCGTTATTCAAATTTGGTTAGTATTCCATCATTCATACGATAACAAAAGATCTTTTTCTTACCTCTATTTGTTATAGGCCAAGACTTCTAATAAAATCAACACACCAACAATTGTTGTAGCTTCTGCCACGGCTCTAATCACGGATTCTCCGGTCGAGACACCCCTCCTGAGCAAAGCAACCTTTGGCGAGTTCATCACCGCGCTTGGCGATGCTATCGAATCTTTAACATGGATTCATAGTGGTCGTCCTAACAAAAGCCCCGAATTTCCTCAAGATACCGGTAATACAATAGATGGAAGTAAGAAATCCTTTGAGATGATGTTTTAGTGGTATGGGTGAAGTGAAGTACCTATCATTTTGATGTCATTTTTTTCCCTCAGCAACACGATCTAGTATCATCACTATATGTTATCTAAAAAGATAGTCGTGAGTTATAGGATTGGAAGTATTTATTGGGACAAGTGGATGGACTGAAAGAGGTCAGGCGAGATGTCAATTCAAACAGCCACATTCAACCAAACTAGCGACACTACTCATTCATTTATGATTATTGTCTATAACATCATCATATAAAATTAATATAACACAATTAATGAGATATTATCAGCATAGCAGTTGTTCCCTTCATATTATTATTCAATATAGTGACGGGGGGTAATCTCTTGAAAATTTTTAACTTGACACATTTTCAACCCGAACTTTCTTACTCATGACACTGTAGCCAGGGTGAGGCAAATTTTGAATTGCACTCGATAGAACTTTATGAATTGAATCGCCCCTGAGGTAAATTATGTAGGACTTGATGAGCACAAAAGTGTATTATCTCCAAAGTACCTATGTACCTGCTATATTGAATCTCAAACATCTCGCCTGAAAGAGATCAATGACTAAATAAGTGATAGCTCCCGATCAAGCTCAAGGTTCTTTTTCATTTCACCGTGCTGAGTTCTTCGTTCAAAAAACGTTCTGACATCGACAGCACAAAGTGATAGACTCCGGTACTATTTTCTGGCAACTCTGAGCTTCTTCGACTCTGGAGACCGGCATGCTCAGCTTGGTCTAGAACAACTCTTGTCGCCGGGAAAGCATGTAAATGAGATTGGGATGAGATAGAGTTTCTAAAAGTATGGCCAGAACTCACAACTAGTATTCACTAATTTTGATACTTCAGTAACATATTAGTCAATACACCTGGAATGAGCTGCGGATTCAAAGATCTCTACTTACTACCAGGTAATCACTGCAATTAAGATCGCGATAATGTATACCAGAGACACAAACTGATCCATTATCTGGACATACACGGAACTATCTTCCCCCGTCAATACCACTCCACCAGTCAATGCCCCGATGTAATGTTCATCTTTTATCTTCAGTACCTTCTCTAGTCGAGACACTTTCCATCTATAAAATGCGAGGACGATGATTATTGTGAAAACTGCGGTAAAAGACACAACTCTGAGAAAATGTATCTCATTGTCTTTTCGATGCATGGCTTCAATATCTGGTGTGTAGAAGTAGGTGCGCTTCTTATTTCCAGTGTCGCCTTTTTCGTCGAAAGCTGGCTTATCTTTTCTGAGTTTAAAGCCCGCCATTTATCATGAAATAGTGAAGTGAAGTCGGAGAATTTATCATGTGTAACTTTCTCATGTCTTTCTTATGCTGTATTTATAGTTTGTATTTGGTGGTGCCCTACAGCTACCCAATCAATTTATATACGACAGCTTCTAAAGCATGGTCCGTGCGGATGAGCCCTAAAAGCTTATTAGATACATAGCCCATTCGCTCATAGCTGCTTCTATGTTTCAATACAGCAGATGTGATACGGCAATGATAGCAAGATTCAAATCGATTACGGCTAAGCGCGGGTTAATACACTGATTGCATCTTGATGTACTTATCTATACATGGGTGTTTTCTTCATGTCAATAAACATTAGTCACCTAAGCTGATCCACCCTCTTAAACTGTTGTTGATTTTATCAGAACGTTCAATATTTTCAAAATACTCTCATTCATTAGTTTCAATACTTTTTTAGAATTGTTGAACATAACATCCCAGTGGACGAAAGCTATCATCTCAAGCAAAAATTACCTGCGACATGCCTTCCAATGTTTACAACAATCGAGAATCTTGTCCGACGAAGGTACGTATCATCATGGTAAAAAGACTTCCATTTGCATATTAATACTAATGAATTTGCAGGACTATGATACAATGACCCAAAGCGAAGCTATCGATGCCATCAAAACACGAACAAAGTCCCTCGAGCGTCTTATGGTACACAAGAACCCCGTTTCTCCAGCAGAAAGCCGAAGAATTGGCATTGAAGACGAAAATGATGAACCTCAAAAGGTCAAATCCCGCTCTAGAAATTGTCCAAAATCGAGAAATACTCAACTCGAGCTGGAACTGGTAATGCTCAAGCATCGTCAGATCATTTCTGTGGTCAATAAAGATTTGAACAATCTCTTCCGTTATACTTTAGACGCGAGGTTAAAGATTCTCCACGAGCATCGTCAGGAGTTTCAGGTGGATATCAAGACTGTTGAGGAATACTTATTTCTCTTAAGAAAACTGCAACCTGCGAACGACAAAGACTGGGCACGAAAGATTAGGTAGGTTGAAACGTACCCCTTCATAAGTCTACGTCGTTAGTAGAGTCAAGCGCTGACTTTCACAACCTAGCATCGCCTCAGAAATAATGACTGAATCTACTGTCATGCGCAGCAATATCGAGGCCCGCATCCAAGAGGTAGAAAATTTCCTATCCGAAATGGCAAGTGAGAAATTAAGCTTAAAGAGAAGAAAAGAAATGGTGCTAGATCTCGGAATACGCCATGGACCCTATGGGACCACGCTTGTAAGTCATTGAGTTCTATTCCGCTAATTTATGTGGTATAAATGGATTCTCAAGAGTTCTACTGACAACTTCTTCAACTATAGACTCTCCGCGACCATGATAAATTTCCCCAGGATAGATACAGGAAACTGATTGACGTAAACTCATTAGAGAAGCAAGTTCGTGGGGCCGAGTTGGTTTCCAAGAAGTTAGGATTGTAGTGAAATTTAAAGATGTAAGGGTTTCCATAAGTCTTTGACTTGAATACCGTGTGGCGAAGATGTATACTTGGGGGCCCTGTTGCCATAAAAAAACTATTGTATTTACTTGCTCCTCATATTTACGAGGGGTTTCTAAGGCAAACCACAGCCTCGCTGAATAGTTTGTTATAGGATTTATTGCACCGCAATGATAAGGGGGATTCGGTTTCATGCATATCTATTTAACAAAGGCTAAATAATTTTAAAAGGTTTTGCCATTTTCCTACAAGGTACTCTTTGAATCCTATCCCAAGCTCATCACGTGTAAAAATGCGTCAATGCAATCATTCAAATACCTTTCAAATTTCGGATTCCCATGCACAAGTGACGTATAATCTCCAGGAATATTAATATCAGAAGATTTGAGGAGCTTGAAAGACGGCCGACAACTAGACTATGGTTTCACTGTATAATTTCTGTCCTTTCGTCTTTGGAAATTTGGATTTCTAACCCCCGATTATATGCGGTGGTATGAGAGATTCAACATCTTTAGAACTATCTTGATTATTTATAATCAATATCTAGGAGATACACTTATTGTGATTAAAGATTAAATCGACTTCGTTCATTACAATACCGAGCCATATGGAAGAGCTCCAATAACGTGTAAATTTAAACTGCGCGTTTTATTCCAGATATTTGCAACTTTCTATTCCGTATCTTTGACATTTACCACCCATCTGATGCATTTCAAATTGCCCTCACGTTTAGAGCTTCCTAGATATTCAGACCTCTCTCTTTCCCTCCGTAACCGCTACCACTCTCACTTAGATAATTGTTGTACAGAATTAGCGCCACACACAAAGCCACCAGAGCTTTTATGTAAATTCATACAACGCAGGCTTTCTTTTTCGTATATAAGAGTCTCTCCCAAAGGTCAAACTACTTCTCTTTCACTTCCTCGAAACAATCTCCATTGAGATTATACCACACGTACCCACTTTACTTTTTCTCATCAAGTCATTCACTCGCACAACCGAGAACTATTTAGACCGGAGAAATTTCATCGAAAAACTTAACAAATTCATGTCTCTTCTGCCCACTCAGATCATATATAGCCCACCACCGACCAGATCTACTTTTCAAGAGCTCCAAGCTCATATTGTCTTTCACAAATAGGCTCCAGTCTCTCACCTTTTTTTTTCAATCATCATGGATACCAAGACACCCACCGCAAGTCTCGTTGAGACGTATCAAAAACAAGTCCTCGATGGCATTACCGTAGTCAATGAGAAACTCTTTTCATTGTCGTACCCCCGCAGAAAGAAGTACCTCTCAGAACTTCTACCAGCCTTACATTTACGAATAAGAGAGGTTGATTCTTATATCGAGAAGCTCAGTGCGGAAGATCTAGCTGAGGAACTTGCGTACGTAGCTTCCAACAATTTCTCTCTCGATTCAATGGATGACATGAACACTAATACTGCGTTTAGATCCATGCACGTTGTCCAGCAGGATTTGCTGCGCACAATTCTTTTTGTCCAGAATTTACTCGACGAATACAACCAACAGAGAGTTCTCTTAAAGTTCCGCGAACAATTCACCACTACGCAAACCCCTGCGGTACCATCTCCAACCGTCAACTCCGAAGTGCTTGATGTCCATAATCCATTGTCAACGGACCTCAAACCTGGCGAGCCTCCCTTTTTGCTACCAAAGATGAAAGGCCTCGAATCTGAAACAAAGGCAGAGGAGCCCTTCAAAAAATGCATTCTTCGTCAACCTCGAGAGAAGTTTCCAGAGCATGGCGTACCAGTTCACAAGGAAGGAGTCAAATTCAAGGCTGTGAAGGATGATATGGGCGAAGACAAAGATTGCTCATACTGAATACTGCTTGTGCGATTGGTTTTTGTTTCGGGAACTGGGATTTTTGAGAATAAAGATTGGTAGATGGAGGTTCTCATTTGCCTTTCTTCTTTCTACGGCAACACGGCAGTGCTTTTATCTGGCTCATTTATATCTGCAATACAACAAATGTCTCCTCCTGTACCCGTTTTGACTTTTGCTCAGTTTCAAAGAGCTCTTATATTTTTGAGATGGGAGACTGTAGTAGGGAATTAGTCATCAAATAATCTGAACTTAAGGACATACAATGCAAAGTTTCAAAGCTCAAATGTATGTTCGTGCAGTAATTTACTCGTTCTTATGAGAAAGCAAACTTGACCTTCTTTTCTAGCCTTTAGTTTGATGTGTTAATTATTGAATTCAACTTGTTTGAGTATTGTTCCTATCTTTTATGTTGTACCTCGAAGCTGTTTGACCACTTTTGAGGAATTCTCGCTTCAAAGCTGCTCCACCAAGATTGCTCATTCTCGGTTATTTTCGTTAAAGAAACCTCCTTCTCCTTCATTCTGTTACTTAGATTATAGACTATTTTGTCTTCAACCTTTTCAGTCATCTTTTATTTATTGTTGTTGGCTAGAACATTAATTTACACAGCACCATTTTGCAGTTCAACTTGATTTGTGATGACTAACTTTTACCATGGATGCCCAATCAAAATGCTGGGAAACGCTCTTACAAAGAACTCTTTCAAAGGGTAATATTTCAGCTTTCTGTGAAAATTTTTAAAGCAGAGGTCACTTGAAGACTTTCATTTCGTCCAATCTCTGCTGCGCCTTTTGCTACAGGGTATCCAGACGCCAATGAAATGCTTGCAATTGGAAAAGCTTTGATGCACTAGTAACGCGTATTTTCTTTCCGTTATCGGTAATCTCTTGAAGCTGTGTGTCTAACAAGGTTGCTCAATCAATTAGCAAGACTGAAGCTCAAGGTTCCAAAGACCAGACCCTCACTAAATATAGATAACTGTTTAGGTATGGTTAATCCACAAGCTGTGATGTAATGACTTGATGGGAAGGTTGATGATTGTTAATTTGTGAGAAATTGCTACTCCTATATACATGTTTCAAACTTCTGTCTTGATTTCACGTGCATCGTTCATCTTCAACTACGTCCACGGTAGCTTACACTACTTTTAATCAATTATCAAGACACCTGGTCCCGTCTTAGACTGTCCCTAGATATATTGCTACAAAATCAAGCTTTTGTTAACTCTTTCATCATTGTCTACTTTCCGGTACAATACATTTTAAGCATCTTTATATGAAATTCGTTGTAGCTATCAAGGTTCCATGGTAATTCTAATTTCTAAACTCACGCAATCATACTAAACACGCATCAATTCACTATTTTGCTATCAGCCCCCCTTCTTTGAACCAGAAATTAGGCATCTCTGAGTCACATTGGTAGTGCAAGCCAAGCTTTGAAGGCACGTGTAGTTCTGTAATTTACGCTAAGTCTCAGAGAGATTTCCTGTGTTGGCTATATTCGTGATTAGCTAGATAATTAAGAGTGAGAACCTTTCAACGACGGAGACTTTCAGCGCTTGCCCACATACTCACAACCAAAATCTGTTGATACCTCGCATTACAATCTCTCCAAATCAAACCCGCGTTCTTATTCTTCTATAATTTAATCTTAGCTATGTCTCAACTAGCTGCCGTCCAAGGGCTCACGATCGATTTTGAGCAATATCACACAAATCTGGTCGCAGATCTTCAACGTTGGGACAATGCAATTGATGGAACAATAGCCAATCGAGTCTTCCAAACTTTTTGTGCTCTCAATAGATTGCACCTGAAGATTGTTTTTATCGAGCGCAGAAAAGCCCTCATTGAACGCATGAGCAGCTTGCCCGCGGATGCTCGAGCCGAGCTTCTGAGGTACGACTCTCAACCTATCAATGCAAGGGATATACTAACGTTTGATTACGACAGTGAGTACGAGAGACTCTTGGCCTTGATGTATCCGATGCGCCAGTGGTATGAAGCCATCCGAGATGACTACCGAGATCTACAAACCGCTAGAAGCAGTGGAGATTTGGAAACTGCCAGAGAGCTTGAGGAAGAGCTTGATTTAGAGCCGGGACATGTTTGATTTGCGAGCTACGGAGGGTAAAGTCTCAAAACAAGATCACCTGGTGACGAGACTAACGGGATCCAGAGACATCGAAATACTGGATGGACCATGACGACACCCCTTTTCCTATTAACGGTGATTTGAGGAGGCAGGAGCATTGGGAACAAGAACAACTGCGGACTGGATCAATGGCGTTCATAGAGGCAATTTAATCACTCAATTGTCTAATAACTACAAAGTTTGATTTCCAATGCTGTGACTTGATATATATTTTCATTACTTTAATTAGTATTTAACCTCTTTGGTAATCAGAAGATTTCGGTAAATGCGCAATGCAATGTCTTTACAAAGGGACTTGTCACAGAGTGATATATACCGGAAATAATAATACCATCAATTGCTCGTTGATCGTTTCTAGCTATACATATTTTTATGTACAATTTGCCTGTACCCATACCTGAGTAGAAAAGATCAACAACTAAGCATTGTAGCATAGCTGATATCCAAGGAAATTCTAGACGAATTGCACCAAGATTAATCAACTTCTGGTGGGTGTAGCCTCTAAAGAGGTGCACCGCGGTTCTCCCACCACTGGACAGCTACATCATCCAACCCTTTCTCTTCCTACGTCTATGATGAATCTATTATCGATAAGAAAGATATCTATCTATAACTGGAAGTTATCCGCTACTTTCTAAGATGGCCCTTAACGGAGCTCAGCGCATGTAGCGGAGGAAGCTAGGCCTTACTTCCGGATGCACTTCACTGTCTTGAATACGATAAAAGCATTACTTACAGTTGTCTTTTCTCCCGAATCTCTATATATAGAATCAGTCGTGGTACGTAACAATCACATCCGGACCGTATGAACTGGAAAGAGCTAATTTTAGACGCTCATGTGCCTAGATACTCATAAGGTGGCCTTGAACCAAGTGAAGAAATCACGCTCGCTAATCAGAGTATGTTTTTTGAACTCGCGCTTCCTATTCAACCTTAATTTACTGACCGTAAGTGTAAAGATTTGGTTACTTAAGGATGTTTGATCTTCCACCGACGAAGACTTCTAAATTCCACGTTTTTTTCACATAATTGATTATTTAAGATAATATCATACCAAACAATCATAATATTTAGATCATCTTACCATCTATTCATCTCGATAAACATCATCTCGATAGACAACATCTCTAGAAAGGAACTTCTCTCGCAAAACCAACATCCCAGAAAGCAAATATGTCACAGATAATCCCTACCCCAGAAGTTCAAAACAACCACATCGAAGAATTAGAAATAGACTTCGACCAATACATCAGAGAACGCCGCCAAGATTGTAAGTCTTGGAATGAAGCAATTACAGGAACATTATCGAACAGAATTGCCCAATGCGAAAATGCGATCAAGAAGATAGACAAAGAGATCGACTTCTGCGATGAGAGAGCATCTAGCATCGGACTAGACAGAGTCTCACCACCGGACTACCAATCTTGGCTCCTAGAGTAAGTCACACCTTTTCCCTTCAGTTTAAAATGGTAAATGTGCTAATCTGTGGTTATTACAGGAACTACGAGCAACTATTAACCATCTTGTACGCGCTGAAAGCTTGGTTTTTCCAATTCCAAGACGATTACGAAGCGCTGCATCACGCATTGAGCAATCGCGATGTCACAACTGCTGAAGAGATCATGCGAGATCTGCAGGAACCCTCGGAGTTTGGCTTGCCGACTGGAGAAGAAAGCCAATCAGAGCCAGAAGAGGACTCAGAGATGGAAGATGAGAGCGAGGAAGATGAGAGCGAGGATGAAAGCGAGTCAGGATCTGAGGATGATCCTGAACAATCTTAACTTGTGGGGATAAAATCATATCTGTGATATGTACCGAGCCACAAGTTTCCACTTTTAAGAAGTGACTGCCGTCGAATATGAGAGTCTCTGCGAGCTAAATCACAGCGGTAGTTTGTGAATAGCATCAATGATACTAGGAGGACAACGGCGAATTGTTCATAGCAATGTTATCAAATTAAACATCATTTCCACCCATCATGTCTTCTGCGCACAAGTTTTGATGTTTACTGCTAATTATATGATTTTACTTGCTTACATGATTGATAGAAGCTACTCACAAGCAGAGAGAATTGGTAGACACATGATGTCGATTTAAACTTTCGACATATCCAAATTTGTTTCCATGAGAAGAACATCTTTTTCCTAGTACTAATGAAGGTATCTAAATATTTTGTTGGTGGATTATTATATCAGAGTTTATGATTATTCTACAACAACTCAAGAGTCACCACATCCAGGCAGGATAGACTGAAGAAGAATATCTCTAAGAATACTAGATTCTGAACTTTGAGACGCCTATCTACACTGTTAAAACAAGGACCAAGTCGTTTGTGACCAACATCCTTTCAGAAAACTACCAAAATCGAGGTGTATCAACTGGTTCATGATGGAAGTTGAACTATAGTTATACAGACATCTAGATTTCTTATCCCTTGAAGTCAAAAGCGAGAATAAGCTGTTTATCCAAATTAAGTCGAAGAGGAGACCAAGATCTATCCCATTGAGATCTGACCAGTATATGGAAAACTTGTTTTTCTCTCTCATTTAGTACTACTCGCAATAATCTTTCAACTGATAGGTAAGTTGAACCTACAAGAGCTTACTATACAATGTGAAATATCCTAGCTACCTTGCATAGAGACGAAAGGTGTCACTGAATATCAAAACATGAGATTTGTAGACTCTTGTTACATTTGTCGGTGTGTACAGTGACAAGTCCATGTTAAAGGTACCGTTTTCCATCAGTACACGACGTTGCAGATAAGACAGGAGTTTATAGAGTGTCACACTTTACTCAGATCTGAAGGCATTATATTCAACTATCCTCTGACAGAAAACTCAAAAAAAATCTCAATAGCAACATGATAGTACTTATTCTCGTCTATACTTTGACCTAACTGGAGCAGCAATATGGATGCTGGTGTCTATAATCCATCGAGATATCTATACCCAATCCTCTTAAGTAACTTCCAACACACAAGAATCCATCCCCAGAGACTTTCAAAAACCATCTAATACCAGTTAGAAACATCTCATCAAGTATTTCATGCCCTTCAAGCCTTGAAAAAGTCTCATTTGTCACGTATTAGTTGATAACAGTCCAAATACCATCTCTTAATTGAACATGTAGTGTCTATCCACAGTTTAAAAAGGCATATATTTGCTCAACATTCATTATGCCTCAATATCATCTCAAACTCGCGTCCAAAGTCTTTCTTCATGACATTATCATCCTCAATGGATATACTAACAATAATGACAACGATGCTACTCCCAGACTAAATCTCAACATCAACGGTCATGAGACAGGTCTTATCAAATCATTATAAAGTCTTGTGACATAGCTAAAATGACGGAAATGATAGTTTACAATGTATCTAGTAACTATCCTGTCTTGAACAATATCTAGTTTGTCTAGAAATAAATAGAACGACGATTCAAAGGTCTTTTTGCTTTAAGATCTAGCTCTCATTATGATACATCAATCTTTATAGACCAAATGATAAATAAAAGAAGAAAAAAATCAAATTCTCCAATTCCCTGAAAGATTATCTACTAATTGAAGAAAAATTCTTTTAATCAATTTCAAATTGTTCATTAACTAGATTAGTTAATTGGTTTACCTACTATTCCTAAAATTTGTAGATAAAATCTTTAGATAAATGTATATAATGGATTCATTAAATTAACTAGGATATCGATGTGTTGTAGTTAAGTTGTATTTAATACCCTTAGAAGCTTTTTTTTCGCATTTACAAAGAAGATATGGACATTAGGCCTTATGATATAGCTAAGTCATCCAGCTTCTTATTAAACTGTCGTATACCCAAAACATCTAGCATATATAAAGAGAAAACTCGTACATCTCCATCACTTTTCTCATCTCCATGCTTTCATCTTTGATTTCTCATTCACGACTAAAAAACTTTGATACGCTATCTAGAGCATTACAATTACCCACTTCCTATCTTTCTACCTCCTAATAGTAGCTCATCAATCTTATAAATCCCTTCACTACCACCCCTCACTCCACAACCATACAAACCTCCTCACAAACAAACCCATTTCAATCATCTGATCTTCCCTCCTTCACTATCTCATACTCATACACATCCCAGTCCAACCATCTCCACCATCTCCCTCCCCTTTTTATTCTCCATTCTCCATTCTCCATTCCCCATCCCCCATCAAAACCCTCTTCATTTGTTCAATCATACCCGCACCAACACCATCAACAATTCCAAACACTTGAATAGCAATACCAATATACATTCCATCCATGATTTACCGCCAGCCCAATCTTCTCAATCGAAGAGTCTCACTACGATCTGATTTTCCTGAAATCTTCATACATAGCTAGCTAATCAATAACATCTATCATCCCATCTACCATCTCCCATCTCCCATCTCCCATCACTCATCTAAAGTCTCTTGCCTTGCTCTATCCCCTCATTTTCCACCCTAACCCTATTGAAAATCCTATTTCTATAAAATCCCATATCTCCAAACTTAACCCCTTCCAGAACCTCGACTCCATCACCTCAACTTTCTATACCCACAAACTCAGTATCAAACTCCGTATCACCCTATCGAAAATCAATTTCATACACTACAAAATTCATTTCATCTCCATCTTTATGTCATCTATCCATCATAACCAAATTCCAAGCATACAACGCCGCATCTATATATCTTATACAATCTTCTCTGTTCCCTCCTCATCTCCTTTCTCCTCGCCTCGTCTACTCATACCCAACCTCCAAGATCATCTAATAAATAACTCCAATCATATACATATCTTCCATATTCCCATTCTCCTCTCCCTCCTCTCCTCTCCCCTTAAGTTCCCATCCGCATTTCCCATCCGCATTTCCCATACCATGTATTTCCCTCCCCCCTCCCCCTCCTCCTCCCCCTCCCTTACCCCTCATTCCCTCATTCCCTCGTTCCCCTAACCCTAAACCTCCTCTCCCTTCCTTCCTTTCCCATCCCCAAGGCATCGATCCCACGCCTAACCTCCTATCTACCTATATCTCCCTATTTGATCCTCTACTCGCTTACTCTTTTTCCTTTCCCTTACCCTTCACCTCTCACTCCCTATATTCTTTCCCTATTTACCCCTCATCTCCAATCTATCACCTACAACCTCTTACTTAATCCAATCTTCTAAATCAATTTCAACTAACCTCACCCTATCCAGTCTCACCTCACCATATATCTATCTCCTATATACCCAAATTTTATTCCAATCTTTATTTTATCCTATCCCATCCTATTCCAACTCAGAATATATAATAATCATACTCCACCTTACTCCATTTCATTTTGATACCCTTCTCTTCCCTTCACTTCTCATTCCATCCCATCCCATCCCATCCCATCCCATCCCATCCCATCCCATCCCATCCCATCCCATTGTGTCCTATTCTATTCTATTTTATCCTATTCTATACTTATTCACATTTATCCACACTCCCTCTCCCCCTCCCCCTCCACCCCATTCACATCCATCTCCCCCTCCCTCCCCTCTCAATAAATACACATCTCCAAATTTATCCATATTAAGCTTATCCAAACCACACCTATAAAACTCATTACAACCCTATTAAGTTTCTCAAATTTTTAGATTTATCTCTGGATTTCCATCACTTCCATCACTTCCATCACTTCCATCACTTCCATCACTTCCATCACTTCCATCACTTCCATCACTTCCATCACTTCCATCACTTCCATCACTTCCATCACTTCCATCACTTCCATCACTTCCATCACTTCCATCACTTCCATCACTTCCATAATAATCCTTTTCCAGTCAGAGCCAAAGCCAAACCTTTACCTTTATCATTGAGAAACTCAAGTATAACCACAACCACAACCAAAACCACAGACACTACAGACACCACACACAATAATCACTCTATATCACTCAGGCCCGTTCTTGAGAAGTTGATATTCATCACTATCAGCTACATAGCTACCTAGCTACCTAGCTAGCAAGTGTTTCTCTCTCCCAAATAAATATAAAATGAACAAACAATCCCTTTAAACCTCATCCATGATTCATCCATCCTAGATCCTAATGCATTTGCCTGTCCACCAAATTCCCATTTCATATCTGTTGAATCATACGAGTACATAAAGGCCCTTTTCTCTCGTGGAACTGACTATTCTCACTTTCATTCCTAATCAGATCACCACCCACTATCCCCTCCACTCGGACCCATTACTAACTCCACTTCCGCTCTCTCCAGGTATGGGTAATGTTCCATCCTCCTCACTTTCTTCCCCCTCATCCTCATCCAAAATTCTCGCCAACTCATCCGGATCCTTCATTTTCGCATCCTTATCCACATCCGCATCAATGACTCCACTTTCTTGTCCTTCATATCCTGCCTGTCTTTGACTTTCGCCTGCAAGAACTCCCTCATCTGCACTAACTGAAATACCTCTTGCTCCCCATTTAGTACCATTTCGGCTTGGCTCTTGTCTACCGACAGTATTTGCTTCCTCATCCCCCTCATCATCATCATCCGTGCCCACCATATGTTTATTGCCCAACACTCTATTCAACAACCAGCCTCTACTGATATCATCCGCATCAACAACTCCTCCATTTCTCAACTTGACTCTTTGTCTTGTATAATAAACCCAAGCAAAGTCGATGTAAAACGCTGTTTGGATCACGCCACCAATGATTGATATCGCATCTGGAGAACGATCATTTATATCTAAGGAACGCCAAATCCAATTCAAGATGTAAAAGAAGCGGTAGGAGCCGAGTGTTACAAGGTAGAAAGAATCGAGGACTGTGGGAACTGTTGTTTGACGGAGAAGAAGGAGTTGGGGGAGGATACAGGTTGACTCGAGAAGAATGGAGAAGACCCAGAGGACCTGTTTTCATCTTGATTAGTATTGCCCATGTTCAAATATCGAGGAATAAACTCACCTCCATAAAACCCCAACCATACTTCTTCTCAAAAATCATCATCGCAATCGGTGCCAATACCGCACTTCCCACAAAACACAATCCACCAAGTTTCCAAGCCTTTTCTCTTTCCCTGGTTCTCGCATACACTCTTAACATCAAAAAGAGAATGTAGAGAGAAGAACCTATATAGAAGACTTTGAGGACGAAATTCCAGAGGATAAAAATCCCAGAGAAGAGATCCAGGTAGCGGGTTATAAAGACGAGGGCATAAAGAGATTGGGTTATGAGGGAGACACCTGGGAGATGTTAGTTTGGGGGGTTGCTTATCGGAGGGGTGGGGATGGCGGGGAAACATACCTTCCGCGGAGGAGTTACGGTGAATGGCGAATATGAGGATACATTTTGAGAGAGTATGGGAGATATCTCCCAGAATGCGGAAGAACTGAGGAGAGAAGGGAGGGTTAGTAATGCAAAGGCAGGAATGGAGTTGGGATTGTGCGAATAATGGGAGGCAGCTTTGGATGATTTCCAAGATTGACATACATTAAACCCAACCATCCTATCTACTTGTATCAATCAGCTCCCAACAGGATAGTTGTAGATGACAGTTGCTAAGTGAGGATGTTCAGAGAGTGATTGAGAAGTAATTGATGAGCTGTGAAAGCTATGGTATCCGATAGATTACGCGTCGCGGTCGTTATGCGACAATACCTAGGTAAAGAGCATTAGAGAATACGAAGCATTACTGTCCTCGAAATCCTCAATGGAATCTCTCCAAGATAGGTTTGTAAACTTTCAAGAGAACAATGAGATCAAATGAATAAATCAGGACAGTTTGAATGAAGTGAAACATGGTAACGTTGTCACAGGCTAAAGGAATGGATAGCTTCAGCGATTCGCTTGTGGCTGATGCTTTGGATTGTGGCTGATATTTGAGGGTATCTCGTATCGGATTAGGTAATAATAAGGGTTCAAGCAAGGGTCTGTTAGGGGACGAGGGGGAGGGGACCATAACATAACTAGCCCTAGTTATGTTATGGTCCAATGATCTGGAGATCATTGGACAATCTAAGTAATCCATCTAATCAATCTTTCTTTTCGTGAAAATCGGTTTGATAAAGTCACATAGTGAAGTAGTTGCACTTGTAGTAAAGTAGACTCTCATATGAACATACCTACCTATCTAAGTATCTTGCGGAATAGAATATTCATTGGAATTCATATATAGATCTCGGTATAAATATAAACATGAACGCCAAAATCTTAGACGATCCTTCTGAAAAAAAAATACAACAAAATAGGTAGCTATATATGCAATCATCTCAGTTCTACCTCCCATAATGCTCTCAAGACAGATAATCCTCCACCCTGAGTTTCAACAGTTCTTCCTCTACCTCGATCATTGGGATCTTCTACCCCACCATCGTTATTTACACCTTCTCTAGTCTTGCTTGCTTTCGCTTCTTTGGGGTATTCCTCTCCTCTCCATTCGGCATTCTTTGGAACTCCAGTATTCCGATAGTCTACAGAGCCACCCGATGTCTGATTCTGTGTATAGTCTGCAAATGAACTCTGAGTGGCCGGTACACCCCACCACATACCAAATTTCCCTTCTTCATTCTTAGTACTTAATGCAGCTTCGGCATTTCGCCTGATCCATTTTGTATACTTTGAGCACTTGTCAGAATGCCACTCTCTGTCGAGTTCCAGACTTTCTTTCGTCCCTGCGATAGGCTCTCGTGGCAAATCACTACAGAATGCAATCAAATGATGAAAGAATATGCCTTTGAAAGTTTGTCCATTTTGAGAACACGAAGCACTTGAATCGCAACCTTCTTCCAGTATTCCATTTCTACCAAGACCAAACCACTTTGCCAATGCGGAACCATCTTTGGGTGGCGGTGAGATGACAACATTGTCTTTCAGATCGTAGCCTGTGGCATTAATAACATTCGCGATAAGTTTATGGCCATCCACAAGGTATGATCGTGCAGCGGTCGCGTCATACAGACCACGTTGTCCGGTAAGCAAAACGCCTTGATTGTAGGTATATACCATTTCATTTCTAGAATCGCAATGGGTATTGTCACCGCCAGAAAGATTCGAGATATGATATCCGTCGACATATAGACCTTGCAAATCCGTCATATTTGAGCCACTCAGCCACTTGTAAGCATCAACAGCTGCCTGTAGATATTTCGGATCGCGAGGTGGATATGTAGGGCTGGAATGAATAAATGGGGATTGATTGTCATCTCCAGGGAAATATAGGTACATCGATATCGAAGCTGCGATGTAGAGTTCATTGGTGATTGCGTTCTTGTATGGAGTAAGGTATGGAGACCATATCATCCCACCACCACAGAGAGTCGTGTCCCATCCTTGCGATGCCAATTCCCAAAATAGTCGCGCCCGGTGGGCAAATGCAGGTTTGTATTGTTGTCCGTACCACTCTGGCTGAGAGTCGTTCGAATAGTGTAATTCAGAGTGCAAATCAATGAATTTGACAGTATCCAACCAACCAAGAACTACCCATAACATATCATCATAGGCTTGCTGTCGTAGAGAGAAGGCATCCTGGCCAAAATAAAATCCAACTACTTCGGTGAAGTATTTATTGATGATGTTCTCGTTCATTTTTGGCGAGGAAAGTTCAGAAAAGGACTTGGTAATAGTGGTGAGAGCACCAGCAACATAAGTGCCTGTTTGGAAAGTAGTGTCAGTTCTTGCTCAATAAAGATTTCAACATGGAAAGAGAGAATTATACCAATCACTGCAGATGTCCAATCAATTCCTGTTGGATAAATGCCTTGCCATGTCGCAAAGTAGGCTCCTTGTAGCACGTCCAGCGCGCTTAACATTGCCGGTAGGATTTTTGTATCTCCAGGCTGGATGGGCTTTTGAGGGCTCCCATTGATTGTGATATCTTCATTATTCGTAAGTGGTCGTTGAATCAAATCATTCTGTCGCACAACATCGTTTGACCTGCCATATACGCCAATTGAGAAAGATGACGCGCAGAATAAACACAGCAGAAGTAAAGACATGCGCGGTCGTGGATTGGTATGTATTGAGAACGAAATCATGATTGAGGCTTCTCCTCACCGCCGATCAAAGAATAACAGTAGTATGTACGAAATGTACGAAATGCGATTGAAACAAAAGGAAAGCAACTATTCCAACAAGTAGGACCTTTTTATCCTTCTACCCAAATAACCTTAGGAGACGGAAGACATATACATTCGAGCAAAAAAGAAGAAAATGACAATGAAGTTGTCCACGAGGTCACAAAGGAAAGGAAAGGAGGAAGGGAAGGGAAAGGAAAGGAACGGGAGCAGATTATGATTCAGAATTGAAGCTTGCGAGGGTTGTAGGAGTCCTCGTGTTCCTGGTCTCCGGTGATCTTGGGGGAGTGCCAAGGTAAGGCTTATCCGATTCGAGAACTAAGTTGTTTCCAAAAAAAGGCGGAGGCGCGGGGTCGTGTCATGTGATCATGTGCCTTTCCGAGAAGTTTCTCTTTATTCATTTCAATGCTGCATGTTTGTCATTCTCACCCATCATAACAACACTCAATTTTGGGAATAGTATCACTTCTTGCCAAACCTACGAAAACGATTTTCTCACTTGATATCGACGGCATGCTTTCTGCTCACAATGTTCAAGGACACAGGATGGCACCTACACACGAGGCCAACACGATGAAATGTCTGCAGAGCCATCAACTAGCTTTACATTATCGTTATGTTTCAAAAAAATTGGTATCAACGGCATTCGTTCTCATTATGATCATAACAATAATACATTCATTGGTTGTTTCTATCCCAACCATATTCCAAAAAGTCTCACTCGCTCCTGTCAACTCCACGCTGAAAAACAATCATCCTCCCAAGACCGATCCCGCTAAACATTCAAACAGATTATCGCAAATACTATATTGCAATCCGTGACAAGCGTCACATTGGATATGATACTCTTCACAAGCCGGGGACTTGATGACCTAATGACTGGTGTCAGCGATGATATTCTAAAAATGAATGGGATCAAGATAGTCACTTACGACCAAGAGGTTTGGCTCTCTTGTAGATGTTGTTTGCTTGTCCTTGTCGAACCTTCAATGCTTTTGCTCTACACAACAGATTAGTATCTTGTGCTCTTGCTTTCTTCAAAGTTTGGATGACTTACTGTGCTTCCATCTCCAGCTTAAGTTGTCTCATATGTTCTCTTGCTTCTGCCACCGCCTCTCTAGCATTAATCAATGCTCTGTCGGCTTCTCTCTCCATTTGCTCAGCATTAATGATTCTTTGCTCCGCAGCTGCGATAACTGGGTCTTGAACTTCTCGATTCTTGTGTAAGAATCCGCGATTACGACTACTGTGAGATGGAGTGGAGGAGACGGTGGACATGGAACGTTCAGACGGTGAGATAGACTCGGCACGGTTACGATGGAAGATAGATGAGCTTCGCTTGGGCTCTTCCACGACTGGCTCTGGCTCATATTCCTCTTGATGGCGACCGAAAAGAGGCATGTTGATGGTTGGTATGGGTTGTTTTGAGATTTGATATCTGTTCAAGGATATAAATGAATATTTGGAGTATGTGACTTGGCGAAAGCTTATAGTGTATATTATTTTTAATGATTTGATAATGAGAAATTTCCTTCAAGAATACGAGCAGTTTCGTGATACTTATCTCCTCTCATTCAATCCTCCTCCCCATCATCATAAGAATCTCGCTTCTTGCCAAGTTTCTCTTGAGGAAACAGGGGGTGCACACAATGACGTCAATTTTGCGACGTCAGCGATCATCCTTTTCCTGTATTATACAACCAATAGATAAATGAATACCAAATTCAAATGCTTGTATTATGATCATCATAATCGAACTTGATTCAAGGTTTTGAAGGGATTGATTGATGAACTGCTGGCGGTAAATGATTGGGCTTGAGCACATCAGCCAAGATAGGGCAGGGCAGCGGATGAATGGTTACACAAAGTTTAATTGATTGATTTCAACACATGCTCAAGGTACGATTCAGATGCTATTCGCTTCCCCTACGAGTCTACGACGTAGACTACACCGCAGACAGGATATAGTCCAGCCTAGTTGATTGAGTAGTTGATCCTGCGGGTGATAGCAAATCCTCCTCCAATTTTCAGACTAAAGGATATACTTTCGCATCTATATATTTCCAGCTACTTCAATAGTTCGTCAGACCGTTCTGTTGCATGTCTGGAAATTCAAAATCGCTCTAGTTTACTTGCCTTTCAACTGATTGGATACTTGAACAACTCACCATGGACTTTTGTTGCATATCTGAAAGTATAAAATCGCGATGGTTGACTCGAGTCAAATTGTAATTAGGATGGCTGCCGTCTTTGCCCACTCAAAAAATAGACACAGTACCTAGGTACATAAAATGAAGATGTTTCAAGAACTCGCTAGAGGAAGTAGGAATAGGGTGATTGGTTTCCCTCATTTGAAGCTCGAAAAGACATCCATGACTTATGAATTCAGTTTTACGCTCGCCAAGTCTCAGAAACTTCCTCATTCGGAAGGTCAATATGAGGCTATCTTACCACAGTAACTGATCTCTCACTGACATGACCACTAATCAAGCAGATATTCGAGGTAGAAACCGAAATGTTCACACCGATTTTCAAGAAGAGCAAATGTAAATTTTCTTTCCGAAAATTATTGAAATCATGATATTGAAACCCTAATAACTACTTGATTCAATCTCGTTCCGTTAGCCTTTGAATTTTTAGTATCGAGCGACAGATCGCCATGAAGTTTTTCCATTCCATCATTCATATCTTCGTTGCCCCATAAACAATTATTGATCCATGACCAAAACACTTCTGAACCTAACATCACCACTTAACATGTGATCATAAGCCTTCTGAGCATCCTTCAATGGGAATTTCTCAATCATGCAGTGAACATCATGCAACTTGGTGAACTCAATAGCCTCCTCACTATCCAACGCATGACCAGATGGGAAACCGCAAACAGAAGCCATCTTCATGATGAGATCAACCGAGTTGATCTCCACGCCACCACAAGGAGCCAAAATGAGCAATTTTCCACCCGCGCCTAATCCACCAGTTAAGGGAGAAATGGATTTTGGGTTTGGAGCCGTGCAAACAATGAGGGCTGCTCCTCCCATTTCGGTCAATTTCTTGACGGGATCATCCTTCGATGTGTCAATATACTCATGAGCACCCAACTTATGAGCAAAATCTCTCTTCTTGTCACCACCACTAATAGCTACAACCTTGAATCCCATCTTAGCTGCATACTGTACAGCCAAATGTCCCAATCCGCCCAATCCTTGAATGGCAACAACTTCACCAGGTGTAATCTGTAATTTTCTCATACTGTTGAAGACAGTGATTCCGGCGCAGAGGACTGGGGCATATTCATAAGGATCGACATCTTCTGGAACTCTCACTACGGCTTCGCTTCGAAGGTGAACATATTCGGCGAATCCTCCGTCGCGAGTAACACCGTTAATGGCACCATTGGAACACATTTGACTGCGGGGTCAGATCGTTAGCAAATCACAAGTCATATTGCTATTGCAGAAAAGAGAGATGCTAGCAAGAGGAAAAACATACAATTGTCCTCGATTGCACTGTTTACAAGTGCCATCATGACCTCCGTGCCAAGGACCTCCTACTCTCTCTCCAACCTTCCATTTCTGCACACCTTCTCCAACAGCAGCAACGGTACCAATTATCTCATGGCCCGGAATGATCGGAAACCCGTTTCCGAAACCACCAGATTGAACGACGGCGTCGGAGTGACATACTCCGCATGCAATGACTTTTACGAGAACCTCATTTGCGGATGGTTGTCTTAGCTCGATGTCTTTGATGACGAATGGACTATCGGCTTTTTCGAAAACAGCAGCTTTGTAAGTTTTTGGGAGGGACATTGTGGAGATGAGGGCTTGAGCTTTGTTTTTTAGAGTGGTTGGGAGGGTGGTTATGGTGTTCATGAGTTGGATGAGTGGATTTTGTTGTCGTGCTTGTGGAAACAAGAGGGAGGGAGAGAAGCTTCGTTATATTTATTACTTTGGAAGGAGGGGGGAAGGAATGATGTATGTGTTTTTAGGAATGTGGGCAGACATCAGAGCAAAGATAAAGGAAACAGCTACCCCGCGCCTTAAAGCCGGTGCGGAGATTGAATGCATTCTGCATATAATTTGTGATCAAATACATCATAACAACTAATCAAAAGCTAAGACTTTGCTGGTCGTCGGCGATACAAAATCTTACAGGTGAGATGATAGGAGATGCCTGAAGAACGAAGCTTTGGAGCTTCAAAGCTTATGGCAGCGATAAGGTTAGTTGCTAAAGAAGTTAGTAGGTGGAACCCCGCAATTGAACCCCTGACTATAAGCGGTTTTTCATTGGCCGTAATACAGTACATGCTTTGTGGGCCCGGACTTCGGGCTCTGTTCTGTACAAAGCTGTTTGTGAATTTTACGAGTAAGCTGATGTCGATAGTGGGGTATTCGAGGAATAATACAGAGTACTTGTTGAATCCATTATCATCGGTTTCCTTGAGATGAATAGTGATGATGCTAGTAGACATCACGAGATTTGTCAAACAGGAGATGATACATATTCCAGTGCATATGTCATGGCATTCTTTGTTCAGAGAAACTTTCCTTAAAACAACTCACATCGCAAGCAAAGAATCAATCATCGCGATATCATTTGGACAAATACAGAAGTTTCGTATTCCGTCCCCAAAATGCTTGACAGTCCTCGATGTAACGTTTTGATTGTGTATCTGAGCATGATTGTCCAGAATCATCCAAACATCTTAGCAAACCATAGGTGCAGAATCGTAAAGTAGAAACATCACAAATGAAGACACCACCACAATCCATTTCAAAAATATCATTGGTTTGTCAACCGTCAAAAGGTTTCTTTGCATAAAGCCACAATCAAGTGTAGCATCACGATGCTTCTTCCTCAATGGGTCATTTGCAAATTTCCCCTCATTCCTGCTTTTTCAACTGGCAGTGATAAGGATGGTTAGTAGTTCACGTTGCTCAACATGAGTTCACCTTCTTCATCTTCCAAAATTAGATACAGGATGATACCGACGAAAGATGACGGATTGAATGCGGCGGTAGGGAGAGTTGATGAAGAATCAGAAGAGGTGGTACAAGAAGAAAGCGTCACGGGTTCCGATAGCAGATGGAGATACATCACGGAGTCTCTTCCTCACTGGAGAAGCATTTTTGACCGGGAAACGTGAGCTGAGTCCATCATCTCTTGTCTCACTCAGCAGTACTAATTCCCCACAGCTATCCTGGCTCCCTTCTATTCAACACGGGGGCTTTCATCCTCCCAGCTCTTTACTCCACCCTCAGTAAACTATGGGTAGCCAATATCGATTCTACCCAAGTGGCAACCACAGATGTATACACCTATATCGGCGTAATAGTAGAGGTACTCAACGAGGGACTCCCTCGAGCTGTCTGGGTTATCATAGCTGATGAATCAAATCGAAGTGTACGTTCACGATTGACACTCACCTATACCCTCATTTCCTTCCAAATTCTATTCGGTATTCTACTCATGATAATTTTTCTCGCAAGTGCCGAACATCTCGCCGCGGCTTTTGTACCTGAGATTGTAAGAAAAGCCAGTCTTACATATGTTAGAATCTCATCAGTACAAGCATTATCCAGTGCAATGAGCACTGCGGTTGCAAATTCAACACGAGCTTTGGATCATCCAGATGTACCGCTGTTGATTAGTTCGGTACAATTTGCGGTGAATATTTTGTTGGACTTGCTTATCATTTCAAAATTCCATGTAGGCTCTTTCACACCAACAGTTAATACCCAGGCGTTGATCAGAATGACATGTGATCTTGCTTCTGCAGGATGTGGCTTGCTATATTTTATTTATCTTGCTTTGAAGATGCAACGGTCTTCTTCTTCGCCTTCTACTACACGCGAATCCGCATCTTTATCGGCATCTCCATCGGGGTCACTATCACCATCCGAGTCAGGAAACGCAGCCGAGTCAAACCCCAGAATCACCATTTTAGCACTCAAAACACTCTTCAAACCAGGAAAATGGACATTCCTCGAATCCGCTCTCCGCAATGCGATCTATCTATGGCTCATCCATGGGATTGTATCTATGGGTCTTGATTATGCTACTGCATGGGGTGTGTTCAATAATATCCGATGGGGTATTGTTATGGTTCCTGTGAACGCATTGCAGGCATCTACATCGACCTTCGTGGGTCATGCGTGGGGAGCTTGGAGAAAGAGTGTTGGGATTGAGACCAGGAAGCCGAGAGCTGAGATGGCGGATGTTAAAAGTAGGTCTTGAGCTCCATCTATTGGAATAAATACGAGGGAGGAAATAATACTGACAATCACAGAAATCGTTCACTACGCCCTAGTATCCAGTGTCATTGCCCTTCTCGTAGAAAGCCTGTTCTGTATCTTCCTCTCCCTCTGGGGCATCCGCAAGTTTTCTTTCTACCTCTCCGAATCCGCAGCTGTAGCAAAAATCACGGAACACATGTGGAGAACAATCGACTGGTGTTATATCTTCTATGCCGTCACCACGCAACTTGTCGCTATTCTCCTGGCTACTGTCCCGAAGCTTTACTTTGTGCAAAGTCTGGGAAGTAATCTACTATGGATGCTACCTTGGGCAATTGCGGTAAGTAGAATTCACATGACGAGCGAGAATGCGTGGACGTATGATGGGATTATTTTTGGGGGAGCGCTGGTTTTTGATTTTCTGAATGTGGGAGTGGTACTTGGGGCGTGGTATTGGGGATTGAGGAGGGGGAGATTGGTAGTGGGTTGATTGTGGGAGGGATCAGAGTTAGGGTGTATCAAGGAAATTGGAAAATTAGTTGACTTTTTTGATGCTTTTAATCGGACTATGCATTTGAACCAAGTAGAAAAGATTGGTTCCAGAATTCCAGATTTGCAACAGCATCTCATCTTGATATGTTGAGACTGTGAATGAGTGAAAATTAGAATTGATGAAGCTGCCAGAAAGAAACTCTCGAGATGACACTATCTTCTTCATCAGTGGCTGGGGGGAGGAATGAAAACTTGTAAAATCACACATCTAGGAAGCACTGGCTGGTATCCAGATTCATTTAGCAACATTTGCCTAAGTCGGTATACAGGCAAAGCAGCTAAGTCTGTGACAAGGAAAATAGTGTCTGAGGCCCAAGAGGCCCTAGAATGTTGTGGATACACTGCCTAGATATCCTTACCAGTAGCCTGGAGTGGATCTTTAATCGACCCGGAATACGGGGTTGCTAAAGCTTATTTAAATAAGCTTATTCGCAACCACTGGGTAAGTATTCCCTTGTCACTTTTTGTTTCCAGCTTTTTAAATACAGAGATTTTGTCAGTAATTTATCGCATGTTGAGAAGTGTCTCGAAATTTCACTCAATTTCATTATTTAAGATGGGTAAGTTTGACGAGAACTACCTACACATACTACTTCCAAAATATTGACCAAATCGTCTTCAGGTTACTCGGAGATTCCATGTCAAATCTGTGGCGTTAGCTTTAACATAGGACGAGATCGGACTCCAGATGAAATTGATGACGAAAGTGCTTCCTGGTATAATCCAGATGGAGGGTATAAGGCGGGGGATGAAAGTTGTGGTACCGAGTATGGATGTTTGTTCTATCGTACAGCATTGATTCCAGAACAGAATGGAGAGCACAATATGCAAAATAATCTACCTTTCTATGAAGATAACACACCCATGGTTGAGGATGACAGTTTGTCGTATTCCTATGAAAGTGCATCGGATGATGAGCCTTTGGAGTATGATTCAGACTCGGATGAGAGTTCCTCCAAAGACCATGTTTTGGAAGCATCTTCCGCAATAGAAGATCACCAAGACGCCCAAATAGGCAATGAGATGGAAATAGATGACTACGAGAGTGATTGCAATTTCGACTCAGATGACGACAAAAAGCTATATCACGAATGGTTATCGAAATTCGATCAACACAAGTTACTAAATCCTCCAAGAGTCGAGAAGATCATGATGACTAATGAAGAAGCACAAAGTGTGCAGTGGGAGAATAAATTTACACATCTACCAGGCCCCAAATGCTCAGGAAGCAAAGCATACAATGGCAATTTCATCACTGCTCAAGAAATGAGAGGGTGTACCACGGCACAATGTCTCGTTTACAAGGATAATAACTGGAGTCCTAGCCCTGATGACGAAGACTTTGAACTCGAGGGGGGTGTCTTTCTTTCCGGTCTTGGTGACCATGTACCTTCACGGGACATGGGTTACGTCGTATTAGCGCCAGCCCGTCATGGACTCGATAACGATGTGCTCGCAGATACTGTGATTTGGCAAGTAGGTCTTTTCAATTCTTCATGATCTCAAACAAAGGAAATTCTTCCATCAATTCTAAGAATTAGTCATGTTCTCATGGTCAGACTGCAGCCGAGAATATTGAATATTCTATTCACACACCATTATCTTAAGAACAAAGGTTTTGAAAACTGATTTCATGATCTGCAGGTGCCTCCAAATACTCAGGAAGTGGCAATGCCATTTCATCCAACTTGTCTCGAGGTCTATAAACATGCATCACGGCTAAGTTTCAATCAGACTTCTATTCAAGATTTAATGAAGTGGCGCGATAAAGAGTCCTGCTACAGATATGACACTGATTTTCCTCGCGATCGCGCTGTCCGTCACTGCAGTGAGCAATGGTGGAGCCATAGTCGCGGCACAGAATGGCTCGCCGCAAACCCTGTCTTCATACCAGCTTTGCGCTCTGTCTTTCAATCAGCAATAACCAAAAATTCACATTTCTCCCTCAGCTCGCCAGCCTTCCCTATCCGCCCTTCAAAACCTCGGCCCCGACGGTCCCCACGTAATGATTCTCGGGATCCATTCCTCAAGCTGTCGCAAGAACTTCAAGATGAGATTATATTGTATCTTCCATCTAAAGATATTGCCTCCATTCGTCTCGTATCCAGGGCTTTTACTCAACTTTCTCAGGGTTTCTTTTATAAACTTGTTATTTCTGAAATGCCTTGGTTGTGGGAAATATACGATCTCACACCTCCATCTTTCTGGGCTACTGTTTCTGGGGCGGACCTCAAGTCTCGTGAAAAAAGACGAACAGAGCATAATGAGCAGTTAGTGGCATTGCGTTCACTTATTTGGGAAGAACTTCCCGAGTTGTACGACGAATGGAAAGCTGCTGAGCCCATGTTTGATGAGAAAATTGAGGGGGCGTTGAAGACGGGGTTTGAGAATGGGGTTGATACGAAGAAATTGGATTGGTATCAGTTGTATTTGGGAATTACTAAAGGATTCAAGGAGGGAAGATTGAAAGGGTTACGAAACAGAGAGAGGATTTGGAAGGATGTGGAGGAGATTATAAGAAGAATAAAGAAGTATGAGGAAACGGGATGGGCTGTTGCAGAGAGAGGTCAACAAGTGGTCTGACGGATTCAGAAGTGTATGGTATATAAAGTGTTTGAAGGTCCGTATAATATTGAACGGTAAGCGTGCTTCTTGGTTTGTTAAGATATGAGTCTCTCGTTCATCAATGAAGATTCATCGAGAAAAGCAAACGTAGATCCAAGATACAGCTCAAGTTGTGTGCCACCGAACATGGTATTTTTATACTTTCTGTAGAAAACATAGTCACTCACGCCATCGTGTTATAAGACAAAGTATTGAGATGGGTGGAGCCTGGATTGGGGATAGAGTGAAGGTGCATAAGGAGATAGGGTTTAAGGGAAATGTTCGGCAGTTTGATTTGACTTGTGGAATAAGACGGCAATGTGAAAGAGTTGTCATCTACCCCACTTCCTTGGCATGCAAAGAGGATTGAATGTGGAAGGTGCAACTTATTGTCTCAACTCGTAAATACCCACAACATCTTTTCCCCTGGTTTATTCATTGCAACTCTCCTAGGTAAATATCCTATCAAAAATTCTCCTTGGCTGAAGAAAAGTAAGCGGCGGTTATGGAGAGCAGATCATTCTGGATCTGGACACGAAGCGGGGTCGTTCATGCTGCCCCTTCATTTTTCGCTTATGAATACAATCTGCCTTGATCGAGAAACTAGATTTGTTACTGGACAGTACTAGGATAAGAGACATTAATGCGGATTACATGCGAGATAAGTTTTAAAGATTCTTCCAAAAGCTAATTTAAATGTCACTCACATGATGCGTTGTGGCATGGTGCTCGCCAACCGTACTCCAATAGCTGAACAATCTTGTACAGACCCAGAAAGATCTGCAAACCTTCAATACGATACAATGTAACATCTCAGGACGTATAAGTATCTCGTCCCCTCCATTGTCACCTTCGAACCTTTGATTTATATCTCGATCAAGCCAATATTGATTCTCTTTTGTTCGAACAGAGATACTTCGTTTTCATTACCATTCGCACAACTTCAAAGCATGGATACTACTAAGGATTCCCAGTGGAGGTATTCAACTTCATCACATATTCCTCTATCATTACAAATAATTGTAATCTCTGTGGTTGTTACTTCTCTATGCTGTGCCTTTCGGCGTCTATACTTCCATCCGCTGTCCAAAATTCCAGGACCAAGGCTAGCTGCCGCAACATCCTGGTATGAATTTTATTACAACTTCATTCGAGATGGAATATATGCCAAGAAGTTTGAAAAAATGCACACAGAATACAGTCAGTTTATCTTTTCAACTCAAGGCTCCCGTTTGGCTAAATAGCACCCTTCAGATTCTTCGGTCATCCGAATTGCCCCCAATCATGTCCATGTCAATGATCCAGAATTTTTTTCAAAGTAAGCACCTGAGGTAAACAACATCGAACTGTGGATATTGAGTCATGATAGAATGTTCAACAACAGGACAACTTATCGCAAGGACCCAGGTTATTATAAGCAGATAAGCGTGTCCGAGTCTCTTGTTTCCATCCTAGACCCACAAGAACATCGTCTGCGGCGACAAAAAGTCAGATCTTTATTCTCGTCAAAAGCTGCAGATTCGATGGCACCAGGTATTCTCGCAGTCGCTCAGGAAGCGGCCAACGTCATGATTAAGCGTGGAGAAGAGAAAAGACCTATTGACATGCATCGACTCTGTCGCTCCATTTCTGTTAGTCACTGCTATTATAGTTCAATATCATTTTCCCCCTCTTCTCACACGAATCATCATGCTAAGTTTTGAGTAACAGTCGGAAGTAATATTTAAAATGGCTTTTGACGAACCTCAACATCTTTTAAACTCACAGGAAGAGCATCCGGAATTATTGGCAAGCATGGATGCCTTCTTCAACAATTTTTGGATATGTAAGATTTCTCACCCACTTCTCTGCCTGCTCACGTTCAGTCGATGTCTCTCTTGGGACATATTCTCTAACCTTGATTTTGTCGTCTCAGTGAAAACATTCCCCGCCGTTGCGTGGTTGGCAACAAACCTACCTGATTCGCTAGCCCAGAAGACAGTTCCCGGATTTAAAAGTATTAGAGATGTGAATACACTCCATTTTCTTTTTCATGCCTTTACTTTCTATACAGCGTTCTTCATTTCTATTCATGCTCATCATGTTTTTTCTTAGAAATGCGCAAAATGGGCCACAAGGGCTGTTGCACGACAGAATTCACGCGAAATCACCAAAAATGACTCGTCATCAAATACCGTCTTCGATCTTCTTCTCGCTTCAACTCCCGAGGAACCGCGTTCCGAATTTTCCATACCAGACTTGGTAGACGAGGCGTTCTTATTCGTACTTGCAGGGACTGACACTACAGGAGCTACAATTGCAAATGCTTTATACTATATTCTCTCTTCATCATCCGTTTCTTCTAAATTGCTAGACGAACTAACTGCTCACGGTATTACATCGCACGAAACTTTTGATTGCAGCCTAGTTCAAAGATTACCATATCTGGTAAGTAATTCGTTCGCATCTGCGCGACAATACATCAGATGAGAATTTTGATGCAGGAGTTTTGCTAAAATATTGAAACAGACGGCAGTTGTCAAGGAAAGTATGCGTGTTCATACTTTGGTGCCAGGTTATCTTCCGCGTATTGTACCCGATGGGGGAGTAGTTGTAGATGGACATTTCATACCAGCAGGTGTACGTATACACTTTTCCTAATAGCCAGAGTGGAAAGACTATTAACACGCTCGAAAAACGTATAGACAACCATCTCGCAAACCCTTTTATCACTTCATCATAACGCGTCTATCTTTCCTTCGCCCGAGAAATTCGACCCCGAACGATGGGTTAGGGACGAAGAGAAAGTATTAGAAAAGTATTTCGCTCCATTTAGCAAAGGTTCAAGAAATTGTCTTGGCATGAAGTAAGTCACTTTTCTCTTCCAGAATGACGAAGTCGATCAGGTTGCTAACTGAGTGTTCAGTCTTGCGATTGAAGAAATACATATAGCAATTGCGCTTTTCATTTCCCGGTTCGAATTAGAGCTTTATGAGACAGACGCTAGAAGTATGGAGTGGGTAGATCGTGCAAATGCGGTTAATAGATCGACCGTTAAGGTGCTTGTTAAGCGTGATAGATGGGCCGATAATTAGTGATATGCTTGAAGTGGCTGAACTTCTTCGATGAAGAAGTCAGGCTGGAAACAATTTAAGAACAGCAAAAGCATATCAGCTCTGCTAGTATATACTTCGTACACTCAGTATGGTCAAATTGAAGAATCAAACTAAAAGAATTTGTAGTCAGGTTTGCCGTGAATTCGCTGCGTAGTTGATCTTGATTGAATTCTTAATGATTTTTAGGAAAGCTGCAGTTGAGTTTAATCCATCCGCAACAAATAGAATATTGTGAATCAAAAATAAAGTATTTTCTGAATATATCCTGTGCAGCACTAGATATTTCTTTGGACAGAACGAATCCATGCGGGCGATCATTGGCAATGTGATCAGGCTGAGCCTCAATAAGGCTCTCGATACCAATAGCGAAGTAAATTCCCGACGACCACTCTTCCACAACCAACGCTGCAATGACAGATGCATACTCATGGCTAAACCCACCAGCGTGTCCATATCGCATGATATCAGCAAAGTGATTACAACAGTGATGATCCATATAACTCAGGAAAGTGGCTTCCTCTGCCCGGTACGAAGAAGGAGTGGAAGAACAATTTGGTAGTCGATGATGGATGCTGGGATCAGTTCAAATTTGACGGCGTCACAGACTGTTGTTTGGAGCATAATTGAACCTTTGTGTTCGACTTTCTTTACCCGGACGTGATGTGAATAAGCTTGATGCGGAATGGATATCACTTTAGCGTCAGGTAATGACCTCTGCGTGAAATCCGAAGCGGAGCAATCGGCGAGATTTGCAATTTGGTAAACATCCAATTGCTGTGCAACTGGGCAGTTATCATAGGCCAGAGAGTAGTAGCGTCACAAGTCATGGCGGTGTTTGTGAGCTGCCATACACAGGTCCCGACAATGCTGATATCCCATATGTAACTAGCATAAGGGTATCTCTTTCGCTTATCGGAAGGTTTATGCCTCATTCAAAGGGTCCAACGAGAGATGATCTCTTACAAACCTTTAGACTAGATGGCTTGAGGAAGGAACTCCCTCCAGTTCATCCATAACTTCTGCCGCCTCTTGGCAAGAGCTTCAAAATGTGGCTTGCTTTTTTGACTTTCTGTTCAATATTACCGTGTGAACTCAGCAAACTGAGGTACACTTTCATGGAAATGAAATTATATATAGAGAGATGACTCGCTTAGTATACCTGGTGGAGTATGTTCTTCAATTAAAGTAAAGCGGACCTCGAAATGAGGCGGTTTGATGCAAGAACTACCCTACTAAATGCTTCTCTTCATAGTTGAGATGACTGTCACTAATATATCTCAGTTCGAGGTGTATATCTTCAACATTTATCAAGTGTGAATCTGGGAGGTGCCAAATTATCCGCAGTTGGAAATCTATCTGACCAATCGCAAATATGTTTTCAGAACAAAAAAGATGATATAAAGTCATGGATTATGGTTTGGATCTACAAGAAACTATTCCCAAATCCCATTCTCAAGCCGAAGAATTTTAAAGTAAAGAATTTTCATAGCGTGATTACTATCATTATGCTAAGTAGTAATGAATAACCATCCATTTAATTCCATGCGTCCACCAACCACCATCTACCCAAGATCGGCCCATTGTATACATCTGTGTAAAATGACACGTTGTATTAAAGTATCCATGGTTCACGTCCACGCGAACAATTTCCACTATATCCCAAATCCTCAAGTGTTCAATTAACCTTCTTATCATATCCTCTAGCTCGTAGCATCAAAACTAACGGGGGTACTGGCTTGTCCTGCAGCCGCAGTATCCAACTTAATGTTGTTGGCCAACTTTGTCTGTTCGGGCGCGGGATCTCCAGACTTTCCTTGAGCTACCTTGATTTTAAGAGCAAGGACTTCGGCGGTGAGTTTGAGAACCTTGTTCTTGATTTTGCCGTTCTAGAGTTTATGTTAGTTGCTGTTATGTACTGTAATTATATGACGGAAAATGGATGGGAAAATATACCTGAAGAGCAGTAGCAGCATCACCATCAGCGGCCGCAATGGCTGGGTTGAATCCATCAACTTCAGCATCCTCAGCAGCATCATGAACCCCTTGAATGATCTTAAGATCAGATGCGGAAACAGCAGCGAGATTGTTCATATCGATACCGGTAAAGAGTGCATTGGCTTCATCTTGAGCGGATCCGGCAGTTCCCGCGGAGATTTGGAAATCATTGTATGCCGAAGAGGTCAAAACACTTCCGGCTGCAGCCGTTGAAGTTGAGCTGGATGCTGCCGATGTGGCTGCGGCAGTTGAGGAAGCGGCGGCTGTGGCCGATGCAATTGCGGAGGATGCCGCTGCTGTGGCCGATGAAATTGCGGAGGAGGATGCCGCGGCGGCCTTTTCCTTCTTGGGAAGAGGAGAGGCGTTAACGACAGAGAGGAAGAGGACAAGAGCTGGGAGTGAGAAACGCATTTTGATTGGATTGATTGGTTGATTGGGGTTTATAAAGGATGGATAGTTGAAGTAAGTGGTGAGTGAAAGAAACTCGTAATATAAATTTTGTAATATAGAATGAATGTATTAACAGTTCAATGGACAGCACAGCTGTTGTAGAAAGTATTGGAATGAATGTGTGTAGTGAAGGTGAAGAAGATGATGCTAATAATGAAATAGAAATGTAATGAGGAATTATCCGGTGATCTTATAGTTCTTGATGCCGTCGCTTTTTTTGCTTACTCTTCCTGATCTCAAAGGTTATTTTGACAGGCACAATACATCTGATCTCCTAGGATATGACATCAATCCCTACGATAAAGGCGTCTATGTACAGAATAGCGGGAAATGAGACGCCCAGTACATCTGAAGTAACATATCTTGCCAGGATCAATTGATCAAATCTGACATCTTCAAACTCGTCCGAAGAGCACTTGTCACTCATCAGATAAGATCTCAAGCCACTAGGCCAACAAAGAGCAAGAATTAAACCTTAAAGTAACATGAATTGGGATGCTATAGGTGGAATTTTGAAAAGGCATTGAAAATAGATCCGTCCCATCTAACTTATTAACGGTTACTAACATACCGAGTTTCATACTTGAGATGGCACTCTGGACTTAGGACGAAGGGGCTATTTTTGATGTTCTTGGCGGTGGTCGAGCGTTTGGGCCTGCCTGATGACAATCGATTTGAGCTGTTTCAGACTGAGAAATCGAAGGATTTCGAAACTCATAAGGTTACTTCAGGTATGGTTGCCTTATATTCTTGCTTCATCATGAATACAACCTAGAGAGTTGGTGTTTTGAAGGTTGGAATTAGCTTCGCATGATAATCTAGGATGTGAGTTCCCTTGGATTGAGCTGAAATTTCCCTCTTCAAATCACTGACATGGTTACAGTTTTCCCGCCTTGAACCTTTTAAGTCGTGTCTATCCCACATGATAATCGTGTATATTCAGACCAGCATACACTTAGTAATGTTGGATCGTATATGCACCCAAAGGACGACGTCGAATATTTATCTTTGACATGGAAGAATTGCAAGAAGATTTGAGATTTTTGGTGAACGCTTAAGATGAAGGGGCGTGGCTGATTCGGCAAATCAAAAGGTGGTGTGGCTGTGATCCACGTGACACTTCTCTCTCTCTGATCTCTCGAAATTCAATTCCATACACATTCATTTTTGTCTTTACCACTTGAATCAAAACAGCTAGAATCACAAACGAGAAAGTGTTCATATCACAGATATTATGAATTCTAGACTGAAGAGTCGTCGATCCCTTTGTTTGACTTGTGGAGATTACTTCAACGAATCCTCGAGCAGTCCCCTTAGGTGCGTTAAATGGGCTCCGTCGCTTAACATGGGCGTATCAACCAATCAGATCATCAGAATTCCTTGATTTAATCTAATTTTCAAACTTAATCTTTAATATAAAAATCAATCAATATCATTTTTTTATTGAAATTTCGAATATAATAATATATACTGATTTTTAATCTTTAGAATTTTTTTAAATTTAAATTTTTTTAAAATAAAAATCAAGATTCTATATTATAAATAGTATAATTGAAAAACTATTAAAATAACTATTTTATTCAATAAGGCTTTATTATTCAAGGTATATCACACAGACTACCTTCGGAGCCCATTTAACGCACCTAAGGGGATATCGGTGTAGCAATGAGTCGAATGATTATGAACAGATGTATCGTGTCACTCCTTTGACATTTCGACCAGGAATGGGACCTCCATCATCATCTTCGCCATCCTCTCGTTGAGACAAAGCTTTCGCTTTTTCTTCGGTTTACCCCGATCATATTCCTCACGAATTTCTCTCTTTACTAGAACGGTAGGATAGGCCTTTATTCTAATTTTGACTTCGACCATGGACTTTAATGCGCTAAGACGTCGAACTCGGAGCGATATTAGATTTGAATGATCGCAGCGAGATCTGACTCTATTCCCTGGGTATCACAAGATCTCGAATCTGTACATCGGCCGAGGAAAGAAAAGTCGTTTGAAAGGAAGATCTGTTATTAACTTACCCGGTGTTCTTCCCAATTATGGTCCGTTCAAGGACAAAACACTATCACAAGTGGTCGGGCGAGTACAAGATGGGACTTTTCGAAGGTTTGATAGTGATCGGGCTATTTCGTGAATGACATATT
This sequence comes from Botrytis deweyae, assembly GCF_014898535.1. Taxonomy (NCBI): domain Eukaryota; kingdom Fungi; phylum Ascomycota; class Leotiomycetes; order Helotiales; family Sclerotiniaceae; genus Botrytis; species Botrytis deweyae. The sequence continues at coordinate 259,132 of NW_024066239.1, forward strand.
TCATGATGAAAAGATATTCTTTTCCAGACACATGAGTTACTTTGTTACTAAATTTTGTGCAATGCGTTGCTTATGAAATAGCCAACACATTTAATTTGCTCGAATTTCCATGATGAACACCGATAGAGGTAGTGGTGTCTTGTCTTCTCGTGGGATTTGGGTGAGATAAATTACAGAAAAGTTGGAACCTAACGTGCGTAGAATCGAGAATATTCGCTCAGCGAGAGAACTGACTCCTCACAGGGCAGGACGTCAAATGTTTCAAAAATCAGCCATGCATGGCTGGAAAATTCCGTCACCAACCCATGGATAAAGTCGTGTGTATGACCTATACGAAATGTATCTTGAAGCGTCACTCTTCTGGATGACTGACATTTCCCTAACTCTTTGTCAAGTTTGTCGAGCAGTGCATCGATCAGATCAATGTTGGATCACCTCCGATCCGTGGACTTCTCCGCGACAATACCATGTCGAAGCAGGGCTGCTGGGATCTATTTCCCTAGGATTTTTCCCCCAACCCGTGAACACTGCTGATAAGCAGTCTATAAACGACGACAGACAAGAAGGGAGAGTAGAAGAAACGAACATTGTCAGGCTACCTGAAGATCGAGACTACGACCTCGTATGGAAGATCTGTGATCTGACCATGGCCAATTCTGCTCTCTGACCCTATAGGTATTCAATTTGAAGGAATAAGTATACACGAATACATATTGTGCAGTTCAGACGTCGAACACGCTGGGTAACTTACCTGAGGGGCGTTAGCACTGCTTGAGTAAGCCCTGGAGCATTTAACCTTTATTTCTTTATGCCAGGGACAACTTGGTTGAAGTTCCAATATCAAGGGCTGAAAATTATCATCACACCCAAATTTTTGGAGTATGATGAATCCTAATATGGCCTCACAATTGCCTATTTAGTAAATTTCCCTGCCCTACGCGAAAAATGTCCTGAATTCGTGAGAATCACCCTCATGCATATCGCTTTGGTCCTTACCGGTATTAGATCCTGTTAGAGTATCAGAATTATCTCGGCAGTTGTTCAGAACCCGGAACCTGATGTTATCTGCATCTAATTTGCGATCAAGAACTCGCTCCATTTAGTAGTCATAGATATCGTCAATTCCAACGCGAAAATAACGAATACTTTTGACCTCAGATAAGATTAATTTTCCGGAAACAGTCTTCCGCTAACACACACTTGGCATTCGCTATACTCTCCACTTCCTTGATGCAAATCTTTCTTCCTTGCACAAGATTAGAAAAGCTTTTCTGAAGCCAAGAGCCAAGATCTGGGGATCGTTGGAAAGTTGCTTTTTCATCTGGAACATCTGCCAATCCCACTCCGCCTAGATAAGCAAGAATTCGACAAGCTCCAACGGCGGAGGGTGGACGTAAACTATAACGGATATAGCACACTCTCCTTAACTCCTTAATTCGGGACCGAACCCTCGAAGTTCTGGTACAAAAAGTTCATTTTACATTCTTAACTCCGCCAAACGTCGGGACCGAATACTCAAAATTTCTAACTCCGGGCGTGATTCAAGCCAATAATGTAGTTGCAAGCAAACTTCCAATCCATAGCCAATTGTACAGATACATCGGACACCGAAATCACTACACCTCATCAGAAGAAAAACTGACAAGGAAAAACGTCCCAAATTGAAGAACTTATTGGGAACTCATCCACGGTGAATTAAACATCGGCACAGGATAAGCAGCGAAGTCCGATAGAAGCGCCCTTTTGAATGTCACTGACATAATAACTGGAGAAAAATGTGCTTATCTACCAATCAAACCCTCATTCCTTCAAAAACAAAAGAGATCTAGAATCTATGACGAGGGTCCACCATAATTCCATTTCTGAGGAGGATTCAGAGTGGAACTCCGCATTATTCTACCATCGGAGTAGTTTTGATGGCGGGTCGAATCGTGCTAACGACTAATAAATTGGTTGGTCTATTGCTATGTCTAACTAGCTAATGATTAGTCTATTAATGTTTGCAGATTGTTTACGAAGTATATAGTAATGATTGATGTGTCCTGCTTTCCATTTACGTCGTTTGACTCTGCAGGCACTGGATGGCGAAATAATCATAATCAATATACAACAACAGAATTCCCCTATTCTCGTCTCTTCTTTTACAACGCTTGATACATAGAAGTTTGACGAGAGTTAATATCAGATCATCGAATTGGCTAAGAGATTGGACGACACCAATAGAAGTTTACAAAAGTATCCGAGGACTTGGTTGGATACATAACATAGTACACGCACGACAGCGCCAAAATGGCAGGTGCTACTTCAACCGAGACGAATGCTGTTGATCGAACAGTTAATAAAGCACAAGAAATACCTACACAATCCCCTACCCATCAAGCCTCACCCGATTCCCGCGCATCGACCGTCGCAACTCCAGAAGATAGCGAAAAGGAAGTCATTGACTCCGAAAATCATACCTCAAATCAAAGTAGCGACGATGTTACCACCACTCCCAATGCTGCGGCTCCTCCTGGGCCCTCTCCCCAAGATCCAGAGGCTTCGCGCACGAAATTGCAAACGACTATTATCATGCTGTCACTCTGCGCATCGGTTTTCCTCGCCGCTCTCGATGTCTCGATTATTACCACTGCTCTCCCTACTATCTCCGAACATTTCCATTCAAACGCTGGATACACTTGGATCGGTTCCGCCTATTTATTGGCGAATGCGGCTTCTACACCTTCCTGGGGTAAATTTTCAGATATATGGGGACGGAAACCAATTTTATTAATAGCGGCTGGAGTATTCTTCATTGGGAGTTTATTGGCAGCAACGAGTGTCAGTATTGGGATGTTGATTGTGGCGCGAGCAATCCAGGGAATTGGCGGTGGAGGATTGATTATTTTGGTCAATATCTGCATTAGCGATTTGTTCAGCATGAGGAAGAGAGGTGCATACTTTGGATTAATTGGAATGACTTGGGCTTTTGCTAGTGCGATTGGTCCTCTGTTGGGAGGTGTATTTACCCAGAAAGTTAGTTGGAGATGGTGTTTTTATATTAATGTGAGTTTTGACACTGAATTTCAATGTTCTCCTGTGGTGGATTTTTCAAGGAATTCGAACACTAACTGGAAATGAACAGTTACCGATTACGGGAACAGTCGCAATCGCACTTTTCTTTTACCTCCATCTCGACAATCCAAAAACACCCGTTTGGGATGGATTAAAAGCCGTAGATTGGTTCGGAAGTTTACTAATTATCGGTGGTACACTTATGGTCCTCCTTGGCCTGGAATTCGGAGGTGTCACGAAACCATGGGACTCAGCTACGGTCATCTGTCTGATCATCTTCGGAATCGTTGTTGCCGGTCTTTTCGTGCTCAACGAATGGAAATTCGCGCGATATCCAGTTATGCCTCTTCGACTCTTCAAACATGCATCTAATGTCGCGGCTTTGGGCGTCTGTTTCTGTCATGGATTCGTCTTCATTTCAGCTTCTTACTATCTCCCGCTCTATTTCCAAGCTGTTCTTGGCGCTACCCCTCTACTTTCCGGTGTCTATTTACTACCATTCGCTCTCTCTCTATCTTTGACATCCGCGATAACTGGTGTGTTCATCAAGAAAACAGGCAAATACCTCCCACCCATTTATTTCGGTCTCGTGGTCATGACACTCGGATTCGGTCTATTCATCAATCTTCCTCGCAAGGCTACTTGGTCTAAAATCATCATTTACCAAATCGTCGCCGGTATTGGTGTAGGACCTAACTTCCAATCTCCACTTATCGCTCTACAAACCTTGGTCAAGAAAGCAGATATCGCGACCGCAACCGCCACATTTGGATTTACTAGAAATCTAAGCACAAGTATCAGTGTGGTGGTTGGAAGTGTAGTGTTTCAAAATGAAATGGAGAAACGGAGTGCGGAATTAGTTAAAGCGCTGGGAAGCAGTGTGGCATCGGAATTGAGTGGTGGAAGTGCGGGTGCCAGTGTGGACATTGTCAAAGGTTTACCAGCTCCCGGAAGAGAAGTTGCGAGGGATGCTTATTGGGGAAGTTTGAGGATTATGGTGAGTTATCTTTCGGGAGCCCTTCAACGAGAGGCTCCTATCGAGTAATGATAAATGCTAACTGCAATATAGTGGATCATATACGTAGCATTCGCAGCCCTGGGTTTGGCAATTAGTTTTGCTATTGGTCAACATGTGCTCAGTAAAGAACACGAGACCACGAAAGTGGGATTGGTAGAACAGGAGAAATTAAGACTCGAAGCTAAGCAGGCGAAGAAAGCGACAGATGTAGAGGCTGGAGTGCCGGTTGTACATGCAAATGGAGAGGGAGAGAAAGCTCTTTCTTGAGAAAACTGCAGGACAGAGATTCTTTTTTATGGGAAAGGTCGTTTATTGCATGGCGTGCGTGGACCTTGGCCTGCATTCTAGAGTTGGAATTTGCATTTTAGACTAAGGTTCGGATGATACCCATACGATATTGATGACGGAAATATGCGCTTTGGGACGGGTTGAATAATTGGGCATTTATGATTAATGGAAACGTATTATATACATATACTGTTAGAATTTTGTACATAATTATACATAGTCTCAACTATAGAGTCTTTCTCTTCGATTGATTGCATATCATTCTATGATCAACGCGCTCGCTCCAATTTTATGCAATATTTCTATAATCTTTGAAAGTCTATACCTGATAGACGATTGTATTAAAAATACCTAGAAACTAGTAACTCATCTAATAATAATAATAGTAATAATAATACAAGAATCTTCGTTTTGAATACAAATAAAACGAAAAGCAATTGAACTGGCAGCCCAATCCGGGTATCCTATCCTATCATAACCGTACCATAAAATCATTTCGCTTCAACTCCTCGCACAATTGAATTATACCTTTCCTCCCGAAACCCTTCCTCTCTCATCATCATCATCGAAATAGCTCCCTGACTTTTCATCCCCCTTTTGCATATCCGGTCTCAACTCACCACCTTTCTTCCCGCTCTGTCTCGAAAGTAAGCCCTCCATGCCCACCACTCCCCCCGCTAACCCCATTGGCCCTAAGAGGATGCCTCCCAGCACAATCCACACCACGATCGGCAATGCCTGCACGGCGCAGAAACTATAATTCGCCAGATCGACAAATCCGGAAAAGAGCACCAATACCGCGACGATCATGGTTGTAGCGAAGCTGAATTTGTAGAGGGTTTTCAGGCCGGGATTTTTGCGCTGGATGGCCGAGGCGGATGTGGCAAAGGTGAGGAATGTAGGGACGAGGAGGATCAGACCGATGATTCCGTGGGCGGAGAGCGATGCGGATGAAGAGCCTTTGATGACGAAACCGAGGATGACGGTGAGGATGATGAGGATGGGGGAGAGGATGTAGAGGAGGGCGGGGATGAAGGTGGTGAAGAGGGGCGATTTGAAGGCGGGGAATGGAGAGGGCAGCGAGGAGAGGGTGGTTACGCGCTTGGTGCTGTGTATTAAAATGTATGTTGGTGCGAGGATGAAGTATGTGAGGATTGCGAAAATGACTGAGAGGGGGTTAGTTTGGCTGTTTCTAAGATGATACTTGAAGTGGGGGAAAAATAACTTACTATGCAAAACAATCGATATGATTGCTCTCGTTATTGGCATACCATTAATTTGGATGTCCATTTTGGCGAGATTAATGGTATATGTGTTGCCCCCATTTTCGAGGATGAAGGTTTGATTATTCGTAATGTTTTTATTCATATTGAGCACGCTCCTCAATTTATTGATATCGATAGTTCCCGTTGTGAAGAGTCCGAAACCAATTGAAGCGAGTCCACCTACACCTGCACAGCCAATAGTGTCAATTCCCATCTGTAGAATAGGATCGAGAGTTGTAGCATTAAGAGCGTTGATGAAAGAATTGTTGCCCGAAGAGGAGCTCGATTCGCGACGTTGAATGATTGATATGCTGGAAGGTGGAATCATGGCGCGGCTTTGAAGAAGATGACGTTTGGCAGTCGATGACTTGGTGAGATTTGAGATGATTGATGGATTTGCGAGGACTTGCTTCACAAGTGTAGTACCCTGTGCACCTAGACCCAGTCCGAATCCCGTCGCTGCTCCACCAACTGAATCGTTAAACATCAGTGTTTGCATTGGAGGTGTAGACATTCCGGCCAGAGTATTTCCAGCTCCGTCAAGAAGTCCTACTGCGAAGCCTTGTGCTACCGCGGCGATGTTCAGATTGGCGAGGAAAGAAGGCGAAGAAGAGGAACCCGAAGTCATATCTGCTTCCGTTACACCCATACCCATAGCATTCGAAAGACCTCCTGATCCCATTAATGAAGTCATTAATTTCGACAATGTGCCATTTTGCAAAAAGCTGGATGTAAGTCCCATAGTAAAATCTTGCACGGCTCCAGCAGATCCATTGGGAGATGTTTCCATTGTAGCTGCATTTTGAAGTCCGAGACCAACAGTTGTGCCTTGCCCGAGACCAGTGCCGGCACTGGCGGCGAGTTGGCTTAGGGAACTTCCAAGAATAGTGCCATTTCCCTGTATCAAGTCGTTTATATTGACACCAGACATTGCTTTTGATAAAAGACTGGTAGTATTAATACCAGAAAGAAATGTTGATGTGAGACCCTGGCCTAGATTTCCAGCTGCGCCATTGATACCACTCGTGTTGAATGCAGCCTTCTGAGATGGTGCTGTAAAATTTAATGCTTGGGAAGCTCCACTTCCTAAGCCTTGTGCGAGAGCAAGAGCGGCTCCATTTAGTGTTCCAGCTCCTATCATCATAGTCATTGGATCATTGGCTGCTGCTTTTGCTGCTTTCATATCGGTGCCAGCTGGTGCGATTGAAATGGATCCGACCAAGCTCTTTGTAAGTCCGGAACCAAGATTTTGCGCTGCCAAGTTAAATCCGGTGGCATTCGTAGTTGGTACGGACGTATTCATCATTCCGGCAATAACACCCAGGGCGAGGCCATTTCCCAGAAATCCTGCAGGCACAGCAATGTCTGCTGCTAATCCACTAACAATCCCTGATATATTTCCGGAGAACAACTCTCCTATTGTCGATAAAGCGCCTCCACCCTTTCCTCCACCGATAAGTTTTCCAGCAGCACTGCTGATTGCCTCTAAAAAGCCTCGTTCTTCAATATAATTATCTGCTGTACCAGTTAGAATTAAAATCTTTCAGCATGGGATTGTTGCTGATGTACCATGTAATGCTCGACGATGTAGCGATGATTGTGGGAGGTGGTTGAGAGATGAAATTGTAAAGAGACATATTAAGAGAATTACAAAAGCCAATATCGGTCTCCATCGTCCAGCTTGGAGAAAGTTTGCAAGAGAAATCATTATGGAAGAAGTTTTTCACACAAATTGACGTATATTAAAAGATGGTTTGGATGTCTTCATTCTTTTAGGAGAACATGACAGCTGGAAGGAATATTAATATGTCCATCGATTATCAAATTATTCATATCAATCGTACACACTGTGAACATGACACAGGAACATAGATTCTCCTTGAAACTTGTCACCTGTCGTTCAAGCGATCCGCCAGGTAAGAAACAATAGATCGATAATAAATTGCAAACTCAAAACAAACGATGGGGTTACGGAAGACGCTGTTATCTCGATTAGGATTACTTCAGTGGCCAATATTGAAGATTTGGTAGCTAAACTAGGATTGTCTAAGGGTATGACTGCCTGATTGAGAGGTAAACGAATTGGGGAACAAAGAACCCTTGCGCGTCTGACTGTGATGGGTCCAATCTATTGAAACCGTGCCGCAAAGAAACGATGCGATGAGAGATGAAGTTTGACACCATTCGTTCTTGGGAATTCTCGAACAAATCAACAGATGTTCTTCAACCACAAGCTATTAAAAAAAGAAAGTCATCATTGGCCCAGAATAAAAATAAAGGTGATGTGAAACAAGCAACACTTGCGCACGATCTTCTTCGTCCGGGTGTTTAAGCTTCCAGAACGGTAGACGGAAAGACCAATGACGGATGTGAAATACTATCGCACGTCCCTTGCACCCTTGAAAGTATAACAATAAGTTATCAGATTCACTATGAAAATCTTATGATATCGGCAAAAGGGAATTGTAGAAGTAAAAGCTCTACATAGGAGTGGTTGGAGAGATGCAGACCTTGCCAACTGTAGGAATAGTCATCCCAAGTACTGATGCGATATGCGGTAGACGCACTTAAATCCCCAAGTGCGGAGAAGTAGTACATACCCAGTCAAGGTTCGAATTCTCTTACCTGAAGACATAGGCAGATATTGGAGTAATCAATCTGTAGTACCATGTAACAGCTGGATGGCTTAGTCAACTTATTTCATCCATTATATAAGATCTAGACACATGGAATCCCATTTAGAAGTCATTCTAATGTATGTGGTACTACCACTGTCATCCAGCCTTGTAGTACCAAGCTCATAGCCTACAACTCTGGAGAATCAGAAGTGCAACAAAACTCTCGAAGACTAGAACGATTAACCACTTAGGGATTGTCCGAGTCAAAATAGGGCGACCAAAATGGCGCTATAGAATGGACATTATTACCCAAGCCACTATATGAACAGGGCCAGATGTCCATTCCTTTTTTCAATGGCCATGTACAGTATACTTCGCAAAGATTTGGTGAGACTGGTTTCAGATTCCAAGATTTTGCCAAGTACTTTCTTCCTTACCAAATTCTTAGCTCGAATGGAATGATTAATAATCGGCATGTCAAAACCACTGAGAAAGAACCTTTGCGAGCATCGCTGTATCCCCTTACGAGTGATTTACCCCGCCTTGTCCACTTTACGTAGCCAGATTATGGATGCTCCATCCAACATCAATCATGTTGTACATCTCGTTTGATATTACTCCAGCACATCATACAGTTTAGAAATCAGAATCCGAAAGACTGCTTGCGGAATGAATGTCGAGCATGAAGTTCGCAAACAATATCAAACAAACACAGCTTCTTTCCAAAGTGTACAAGAAATGAACCTGCTGTGTGTAGTTTTTGGAGGCCTACCTCGCATCAAAATTCGTACGGGTGGTATCAGAGTATGAGTGTTTGCACACAAACAACATGTTCGAGAACCCTTGTGTGTTGTGTAACTCACCCAGGGAAACAAGAAAGATATATCAGAGATGTTGCCTTAATATCACTTGATGCTGTACCGCTCTTTTCCTTGTCTCCCCGGTCATCAACTGCCAATCATGGAGTTTCCCATGTAAGATTCACGACATTGTTCAAACGCGCATTGTGGTGTTGTACTTGGCTTGCTGCTAGCTGAAACATGTAAAAGCGGAGCCGGAAGCAAGCCCAAACTTCGGCTTTCTTAGCCAGTAACGAGATGCGATCATATAAACTTGCATCAACCCTATGATATCAATGAATAGGATGGATAACGAAATGATACTTTTGATGAGGTTGATGCTTGCTCGACATCAGCATTACGCGAACGTTGAAAGTAATCTTCAAAATGATCAATTCATGGGAGAAGGCCTGATTACATAACGAGTCTCATGACTTTTCTCAAGATCACGTTTCTTTTCTGTTCTTACGTTGCAACCTTTTATTCTTCAATTTGTTGCACATCTGAAAATACTGAGCGTGGTTTTCACGTTTTTGCCATGATATCGTCATCCATGTCTCCGTAGCTAGTCCACAGAATTCAGTCGATTCAGCTTTTCTATTCGTTCTCGGGATGGTCGGATATCCACCCTCATTCGGCTCTCGGACTTTCAAGCTATTGGACACCACCAAGGTCGATTATGATGTGCAACAAAAGGTACGATGTGCAACATGTGTTAGAATCTGGATTTGTAGAGAAAGTACGTGAACATGATTGGGTGATTGGTTAACGAGGTAGAAGATGGGGCGGAAGGGCGATGGCAAAGGGCGAAGGAAGGGCGAGAGGGCAAAGAAAAAGGGCACTTTGAAGATTAGAGGTGCAACAAATGTTTTGATAAAACTGGATTCGAGGTCGGAGCTCCGACGCCCTACATGTCATCCAATCATAGCTCCTACAGATATGTAAGCTTACAGCCCTACTCCAATCACAATCATCATTAAGATGTCTTGAGAGGTAGTGTTGCATATCTATACGTAAGATACATGATCTGATTGCATGGCAACAGATCTTGGTCATCGGATTGGACAGTGAGATTACTCAACCATTTGCACAAAAGGGCGTTGTAAGGGCGTTGTTCAATATGAAACTGGAGGCCCTTTTCTCTCGCCCTTTTTGCGATGTGCAACAAATTATGCAGAGTGAGGATCTTGATGATTACTATATCATGATTGGCTAATAGTTGATTCTACATGTGATGCTTATTTTCTAAAATGATCAAAATAATTAGAAGACTTTTGAAGCTCTAAAAGTTTCTCTTAATTCCATAGTCTTGATAAGATAGACATTACAATACAAGCCACCGTACACCTATAATAACTTCTATACAAGTGCTCTATAGTCAGGCCTTCACAGTCATCTTATTTCTTATTTGATACGAAGAAAGATCGAACAGATACAGAGATATATAAGGAGATAGACTATTCGGAAGAAAAAGAAAGAGGTCAAATTCGACCATCTTGTGAATACTGTGATAAATTAAATTGAATTTGAATTGAACCATCAAGTCTATTCAGAGTTTCTTCAAAAAAATTAGCATTTGAATTATCAGTTCTATGAATCAAAAAAGAACGATCGTTTTGTCAAGGGACTTCGTTAGCAGTCATCGCGACTTTTCCTTCCATATTCATCATCTGAGGAGAGAATTATCAGGTGGGATTTATTTGGTCACTGTGGATACAACAAAGGATTTATGGGCAGATAATATGGAACTTAGTGGAGAAGTTATGTACAAGAGGAGACATGCAATTTTCTTTCTAAGAGATTGATGGGTGTTGGAGTTGCGTCGAGATTGATGGGTGTTGGAGTTGCGTCGATTGAAGCGAAGGGGGGAGGAGGAGGGGCAGACACGCAGACTACCGATGAGACTTTTTGATCGGTAATAACAAGCGGGATAGAGGTGAGGATTGTAGGATTATTTGGGAGTAGATGGACATGATAAGCTTCGTGTGTAGTTTCATAGGGCTTATCCCGAGAGAATTAGACGTTCAAAAAAGACAGAAAATACAAATACCATCCATCTACTACTTAGATGTCTACAAGTACTCCAGAGCTAAATCCTCCTTCCCTTGAGGAAAAGCTCACAAAATTCATTACATAAGCCCTGACAAACCATCGGACATATCGGCCGTTAGTCTCCGCGACTTACTGTTCCAATGCGCAAAACATTGTGCAACCACAAAACAAAGGGGGTCTTGAGAAAAATCAAAAATATGATATCATCTCTCGGATTCAAACCGGTTTTACTTTGCGTAAACTCCCTACACAGGACTCGAACCTGTAGCCTCAAGATTAGGAGTCTTGCACGCTACCATTGCGCCAGCAGGGATATCATGTGATGTTGGTGGTCGCTCCTCAAACTAATTTATAAAGGGAATGTTGGGGCTGTGCTGGAAGCGAAGATCTTTAGGTGGGGTTTTCTACCACGGAAAAAATGAAAAACAATTCGAACAATGAGTATTGTAGTCTGAAATTTCGTATGAGAGTAGAGATTTAGTAGATGATTTGTTTACAAGAGTTAGATTTCGTAAAAATATTTGTGTTGAGGTTCAAAACCCGAGCATTAATAAATGTCAGATTCTTGGTACGACTGTCTCTCACAAAGCTAAATTGTAGGCGAGTTGGCGCCTGTATGCTTGTAAAGTCATTGTGAGTTGGGAGACAGACGCAGAGGGCAAATCTTTGTGCTTCCACTTCATTGTGTCTGGGAGTGGAAGTGCACATACAAAGGAGAGTGAGTCCTTTTGTAAACCCCATCCCTTCCAAGTCCCTATTGTAAGCACAGAATCTACTATAACAATCTGATTATGTCTAAGGTATAGCAAAGAGATTCTGTACTATATAGAGATTTCCGTCAAAAGCTTAACACGATGATTTCTCATAAGCTCTAAAACAAACGAAACATTACCCTGATGTTATACCAGCGTGTTTAATTGTCCGAATTGTAGACTAATAATGAAGATTACCAAATCCTCAAATCAATTAGAACATTCAAATCATTGGAGATATTGAATTTGATTTGAATACTGAATTATTTTAAGATTTCAAACTGTTTTTAGATACTCAAACCCTTACATTGGACTACAATCCAGACTATCATATGTACTGCGCAGCCATACTACAACTTTCCGTCAAAACCTCGGCACAATGATTGTCTCGCAGGGTTTCAATCACACTGACGATTGCTGACTACTCAACAGTAGAAAGGTGACCCAAAAAGGTAACCTTCATTCTCAGAATCAAACTGAGCCATGTAGAAGATACATCATGTTTTTGTGAACCTCTCTATAGGAATCGAACCAATATCTCCGGAATCAGAATCCGACGTGCTGACCATTACACCAAGTGAGGATTTACGGGTAATAACGTTGTGGGCGCGACGTTGTGTGTAAAAATATATAGAGATTGATTTTTTTCCTTCAATGGTGGTGGAGTTGGTGGAGAATAGTATCGTGAATCTTTTTGTCACGCAAGCGAAGTATTGGTCGAAACCCCTTTTCTCCACTTGTCCTTGCCTAGAAGAGAAGAAAGTTCCAAAAAAGTTGTCAAGGTACGTCTATTGATGACTAATACTAAGTTAGTGTACATATGCTATTCGTAGGCGAAAAAAGAGGCAGAATTTGATCATTTCTATAATATTTTTATAAGTCGATTATTTTTCTTGAATATTATATAAAATGATTTTTTTTAAATATTGTTTGAAAATTAATAATTTATATGAAATATTTGTGATTGATTTTTAATTCAATTAATTCAGAAGATTTCAATAATGATTTGAATAATCAAATCCCGCCTGTTTTTTCTTCTACGAATAGGTAGGACGAACTACTGGAGGACTGATGTACTGAAAATAGACCATGTTGACTGGATATCTCATTAGTAACTATCAACATTCAAATTCAGACCAATTAGCAGCAAAATTTAACCAGCCAGTCTTTACCATTCAAATGACAGATCATGCCACACGAGGAGGGAAGACTGAATCGCATTCACGTACGATGTAGATGTCAACTCTAAGATTACACCTAAAGGATCGATTAACCATCTAAATTACATTCGAACATTGAAAGCATCCGATTATCCAGTCGGGATTGGAAGATTCGAATGTGATATTCGCTCTTCTCACCCACATGCAAGACATGTAAGACTTACATATATGTATACATACCTATGAAGAGAAACTAGCCGTGATTGCAACATCAAGACCAAGCAAAGAAATTCAAAATTATCAAAGGCTCGAAATCACAATCTCATCGGATCACTGTGAGGAATACTTTGAATCATATCTTCCCTCAATACTGCCCTTTCGATCTATCTCTTTGAACATCACGAATGCGAACAATAAAAAGAAAAATATTCAAATCAAGCAACCATCTCACGATTTTAAACGAGCGTGCATTTATCGGTCTGTCTCTTGTCGGGCAAGACCAATACTCTAGATAAATCACTAAACGTGAATGTTCGAATTGCATTTCAACAATCAGGATAAACGAATGACCCAGCTAAACTCAAATATTCAAGGCGTTGGAAACTTTCAAATGAGATAAATGTTCATGAGAAATTGAATGTTCCAGGCGGATTCAGATGTCGAAATTCGCTCATCATCGAATGACAGCTGGACTTTAAACACCTGTACGGGTATCAAGTATTAAAGGCATAAATCTTCCATTTTGCTAGCTTCTTTGATATGTTCCATATAGACTGTAGAATGTATCTAGAAAATTACAACACTAATAGGTCTCAGAGCAAAGTTGAGACTGGATGACCTACTATACTACCATGTAACATCTCTATAGAGTTCTGTAGTTAGACTCAAAGATATCGAGCTCAGAACATGGATAGTAGTGAGAGTGAGACTGAAAGTTATCGTAAGTTTCTCCCTTCTTCCCACCACTTGCTATTATCCTGAAAGAGATATAAAAAAATATAGGCATGTACGGCAAATATTCTCCTCTTGATCCTATGTTATTTGGAAACATTTTCCAACGGTTAATTAATACAGGATTACCACGAAGTTTATTCCTGAGCGTGGACATATGCAGTATCTATATTCCTGTCATTATAGTATAGTTCCGGATAGACATCACATACATACATACTATTCAATAGATCTCTCTCACTCCAAAGATATCAGAGAGCGCACGTGATTCTCCCAGTCATATGCAAACCGTTGCTCGGCTGCAGTTTGCATGTTCGAGTCCTGTGTTAAATGCTACCTAGGTACCTACGCATACGTCTTTTTCATTTACCAAGGGACTTACTTCATCTTGGATTTGAATTGAGTGTTCAGGGCCCGTTATATTATCGTACGTCTTAAGGACATCAAGAGATCATGAGATTATTTTTTTATGATGCCTGACGAGCTCCTCGATGGCAGTTATGATCGTTTTTGTAGTTGGGAATGGAAAAGATATATTCAGGTGAATGTCGCTTGCTAATCTTCCGGGGCTGCTCCTTGATGATGGATGATTTCCAAAGTAAACGAATACAACGCACATTTTGTATCAGGATGGAAATGGCATGTATATGCTTACGTCAAAGGTAATAAAACCAAGAAATGTTCTTATACATCACGGCAAATAAATGCGTGATCGATCGCAAAGCATAAAGTTCATCTAATCTCTGGATTTGCTCCCACTTTGATTTATCATAAAACGTACTAAATCATCATCGGTCAACCACTCTCCAACCCACAAGTCAGAAATCATCTGTTCAAAAGAACACTTTATACCCAAGCCTTCCATATTCCACCCTACACTGAAAATGGCAAAACATCCACTACACTCTCAACTCCCCCATGACTTCTCAACCACAGTCTGTATCTTTTCCGCAGAATCAGCGCCATCGGGATTCGAGATCTCAGCAGAATACTCCGCGTCAGCTTTCGCCATGTCATCCTCTTACGCCATATGTGCAATCAAATGCGGCACAACGTTATGAAATCGCTTATTCATGCGGACTTGCATGAACGTATTCTCCACCACGAGCTTACGGGCCCGACTACTTCGTGTTTGACCAATTCGATAAATCCGTGCGAGTGCTTGGCCCTCTTGGGGATCGGAGAAGCTGGTGCCAGACATGATCTCGTCGGAGCAGTTGTGTTGAATGTTCAGGCCGTACGCCGATAGCTTCGTCGACATTGTCATCCCGAATGGTGCTTCCCTGCCGAGTTGAATCTGGGAAGCAGTTCTTGTCGGTTCACCTCGCTCAGACTGGGATGGTACGATTCGCAAGAACAACCGGTTGCCTTCGGGCACTATTGATCAACGTTAGCATCTTTCCTGTCTCTCTTCACGCCCCCTTCTTCAGAAGCTGCGTAACATTTCAATGAAAAATTGAGGGATTGGAAAGTCCGTCCACACGATAATGATTCTCTTCATCACAAACACCACATCTGCAAGCAAGAACGCGATCCGCTTCACAATTGTCGATTCCTCGCACATCACCGCGAATAGTTCGGTGTTGGTCGATTTCTCAATTGGTATGGCACCACTCCATTTATACTTAGTGTTAAGTTCCATGGTTTGAAGTATGCTTGCCTTATCATAGACCATTTCCTTGATTTTGAAGGATTTGGGTGACGACTAGTTGACAGATACATTTTCCGTCTGTCAGATGGTGAGAATGATTCGGGAGTTTCCTTGGGATTTTTGTATTGATGCGTGCTATTCGTAGTCAGTAGATATTCACATCTGCAAATATTCTTCAAATAGTCTGTCAAGTAATACACACCTTTTCAATTTATTCAAAGCTGCAGAAAAAGGTTCTCCAAGAAATGAATTGAAGTACTCTGAACTGTTGTGTAAGAATATAAAAAAGAGAAAGGTGATAGATCGATTGAAATCTTGGTTATACTAGGTAGGTATTATTCGCCGACAAGTCGTCCTAGCAAAACTGAACGAAAATTCTGAAAGATTCACTTGAGGTCGTAGAATTTCTACATATATCCATCTATGTCTCGGTTTTCAACTCGAAAAGCTGGAAGGTGAATATTAATTAATAAACCTGCTATCGCTAACTATCTCTGTACTTTACTTTCCGTATCTCTCAAGTCCCAACCACCTTCCTCTTTCGACTCTCTCCTCTCCTCTTCCATCCAACTTTCCAACTTTCCAACTTTCCAAATCTCCAAATCTCCAAATCTCCAAATCTCCAAATCTCCAAATCTCCAAATCTCCGAATCTCCGAATCTCCTCAAGCTCAAGCTCCGAGCAACTTGCATTTCGAAGCAAAAGCCATCTCCAACACGGAAACCAAACACCGTTTGTTCCTAAAAAGATACTCGATCTTTCCTGCAAGTTTAAGTTACTTTGAAAATGTCATTACCATCATCCAACTACTTTTTCGGAATTGCAAGATCGACAACCCAGACCGTTTCGCCTTCACATATGGGACCAGTCACAACGACTACGTATTGAAGGCTGAGGAAGAAGGGTCGCAGAGATCGAACCTCCGTATAGTTACTGGCTGCAGAAAAGTTAGAAGACACAAAGGGAGATCAACAGTGTCACATTAAAAAACACCAATCCAAAGTCCAACAAATTACCCACGGCTGTCTTGAAATACATTCAACAAAATGGAAGAATTCAACCTGTCCAATTATGACCTCAATAATGTCAACGATGTGGCGAAGATGGAAGGCCTTATTCTACAAATGATGGATAACGTACGAAACGATGAGATATCGGCTGAAGTGCTCGATGAATTCACCAGTTTCCTTCATGACGAGAAGGTTCGGGATATTGCGAAGACGTTGATCCCAGAAACACATATTCAATCAATATCTTCAGATCCGTCTATGACTATGCAGAAGATTGTTCAGGCTTTGGGAGCTTACAAAGAACATACCGAAGCGAAGAATCACATGGCGGATACCAAAACAAACTACTAACGGCTCGACTTGGGTTCTCTCTTGTGCGGATGCTTTACCCATTGAAGGAGCTCCAAGAAATTACTCCATCGCAGATGCAACAATTGGAAGTTATCATCAAAGGGGTAGAGACCATTATGAGTAAGTGTGTTGATCCCTTTGTCTTAGCTTACTTACTGAAAAATTACAGATCCAAACATTTCCGAAGAAAGTCCAAACGAAATGAAACACCCAGAAATTACTCAAGAGGATACAGCGGAACCTACAGTGGTAGCAAATTCGCTATAACTGACTTCAAAAATATTAGAAGTATTATGAAATTGGATGTGTTGTGGCTTGAAAGTAAAGATGCTATCAAAGCATTGAAGACTACCTAGTATCAACGCTCGTTTAGGTGAATATACTGTTGAAGGGGAGGATCTAAACAGTATAATTGGAAACAAAATTTAAGGAATATCATTTGAAGAAAACCGGGAATGCATTACAGCAGGAAAACCTTACCACGGAGTGTTTGTCAGGTATTCTACAGCAATGGGGGAAAGAGGCTGGTTTACCAGTAAGCCTTGGTGTAGTCGACACCAAAAGAAAGCAAGTTTACCTTATCGACTCAACTACTCCATCCACAATCATCTGGATGCAAAATTCTGGAGAGGGGAAGTGGAATGGCTTCGGCCGACAGCGTAAAGGGCTTGGAGATTCTAAGGTATTTGAAACATTGTTTTCGGAAATGCTGTTTAACTAATAGATGGAATTAGGGCATAAAAGTCGACATACATTCCCACAATTCCCCAAATTTTTACGACATCACTGATCAAGAATCGATTAAGGAAAAATTTCGAATACTTATTGCAGATGATGATATAACTCTGTTTACCGACTATGTCCAGTACCTGACAGTGCGCGCAGACGCTGATGAAGAATTGAAACTTCTTCTTGGAAAATGGATACAGGGAGAAGTTATGCAGCCGGCAGATATCGGTAATCTGACAGCTCGTCACTGGTTCAACGATTGGTTATGCAATTATAAGCGGAGGGATGCTTCCGATATGTCAGCTGGAGACGAAATAGCTGCAATGGAGATACCAGAGACACAAGTGACAGAGGCTAGTGATAGCATGCACAAGCATATAGGAGCAGCGTCAAACTATCCAAAGTTATCGAACGTTCTCAACCGAACACCCAAGAGGAAAGCGAAAGATGTCTCCTCCATGGGCACAACATCTTCGAGTAGAGTGGGAGCAGCAAAGACACCAAGGTTGCAAGTCGATACCAGGGAGAATAGCGTTGGAGGCGGCGCAGAAGATTCTCTCTCGAACGCAGAGTCCGGAGAGTCTAAGGAAATACCAGAATCGGTCAATTCTCAGAATACAGGAGAGTTGATTGATTCTACTGCACCCGGTCCAAGATTGGAGATACCAGATAGCGAAGAAGCGCTCCTTGAAGCAAAGCTATCCATGATACGATCAATATTCTGTCGACCAAAAGACAATAGAGAGGGAAGAAAAGAGAAGACATGACGGGAAGGATTATGTGGTGAGAGGGCTACTATGATGCAACTAACTGATCATGTATACTGACTAAGCCTTGTGAGCAGTTGAACCGAGAGACTGAACAGATTGGCAATGGTGGAAGGATCAAGGGAAAGGCTGTCAAAGTCAAGACTTGGCACCGAACGCAAAGAAAAAGATGAGCGTGGAACAAGTTGCGCAATCTGGCCATTTGCGCAAAAAGAGCGTAAGTGATAATTGCCCTGGGTCACCTGCAATTGAAGAATCGCTTACCCTATTCAAGAGATCAGAAAGTACTACCAACGATGTCTCTGAGACTGTCGCACAGCTGCCAGTTATGCAGCTGCCTCCTAATACTAGAGGCGTTTCGTGCCATTATTCCGGAGGATGGGAGCATGAGCATGGACAGATGGCAGACTTACGGACAATGAATTTCAGACCAGCACAAAGCGTTATGCCCGACTTGACGGCCAAAGGTCAACAAAAAGTGTTGATCAAATTTGTCGACGATCCGGTGGTAGTGGAGGGGATGAGGATTGAGGAAAGTGGGGGATTGATCGTGTGGCGCTCTTGGGAACCAAAACACATCTTTGTTGATGACAATGGTGATAGGATGGACGTTATCTTCAAGAGAGATATGATAAGTTGGGTCAGAAATGTTTGAAGGCAGAGAAACTGTGCATTGGGAGGATATACACAATAGTTGATCATACAAAATTACACTAGTTTAAAATAACAATTATATTTTTTGCAAAATCCACTCACTAGCTGGATGTTCCTAGAACTAGTGTACACTCAGAAGACAAGGCTGCCAAGTAGTGGGTAATATTGTGTATTGGTCTAAAAGAGGTAATGGGGGGATGATCTCTTATATATCCACTTGTAATCTATATACGGCAAGTGCACCCCCTTCATCTCCACCTTCCTTCTCACTCTATACGACCTCTACACTCTCCAGTTTCCATTATTATAGAGTTTCTACAAGGGGTAAACGCTGTCGACGTAGTTTCTAGTGTAGTGTCTAACATTTAACCCTGAAGGAAATCTAGAAGTATGGACTGGAACAAAAGATATCAAAACGATGGCCCAAAAGAGTTGCGTCTTCCTGATCGCCCGTTAGCGGCTGTCATCTTACTTTTCCGTAACATGAGACCGTATGTTATTCGGAGAGAAGACTTTGTTCAAAGATGTTGGAAGGAAGGAAAGATGGATGCCAGATCGCGAATCACCCTCAAAACGACCCCAGCAAATTCAGCTTGGCTTGATGGCTGTTTGGCTCCCGATATGATCACAGTTCAATCAACTCTCGCAAGTATGTGCAGACGGTCACTTCTCGGCTCATTCACTCCGTCCAGCGCAGTTTCCGCTGCGACTAGTTTCAAAGAGAAAGACATTTGAGTTATACATCGGCTTGCACACTACTCAGCAACAGGCTTTCAAAGACATACAATCACCATGACTAGAGATGGGGAATCTCACGAATGGTCACTGTGGGCAGTATTCTATCCAGATTTGTTCCTGAAGGACGAGGTCGGATTGAAATACTTAAGAATGACAACCGAAGATTGCCGGGAATTTCAACGCCAGTCCCAGGAATTGAAATCCACTTCAGACGACTCCAATATTTGGTTTGATCTTGCGGAGCCGTGCGACAAACATGACAAGTCTAACAGCCAAAAGCTTTTTTGTCTTTTTACCATCGTCCATATACATTCTGGATTGGTTATGATCCGGGGGACAGTTGTGGACCCGCTACTGCTCATCCGCCGCAAGGTATTCGAAACATACAGGAATACTTGCGTGTTGCTAGAAACGATATATCGCATGCCTGCCTTGGTGGCCCCTTCCACTTCACCGATCGCTCCCTTTTCGAAACATTTGATGAAAATATTGATCGGGCCATTCTCTGTTTAAGGGATTACGAACAATTAATCGAAGAAAGAGTCAATTTGTGGCGAACTCTACCCGGGTACGACGAGTGGATTGAGGGAGGATTAGCTGGCCACCGCAAATGGTTAGAGAACCTCGAGGGGTCTAAGCCGAAGGAATGTTTACATGACGCATGGCAACTTGAGACTGAGACAAACGACCCGATTACCCAGGCAGGAGATATGACACTTTGGAAGGATGGAGGAAATGGCGTAATGAATTGGGAAAGCGAGCCTGTCTTTGGACTGCAGGCATGGGGTTCGGATGGAATTCTCGAACCTATTGAGGAAGCGGGTGAGAGTTTGGATGAGACTGTAGTCGAGCACATCGATTTTGACGGTGCAGAAAAAGGACAACAATCTTGATGTAGCAAGTGTTGGGGGGGGCGGGTGGAGGGGAGTTATGCACGCCGAGGACACCACAGATGACCAGCAAGGTATCAATGAGACTTATAGATTTATATAGGCAGCGCTATGGTTGAATTTTGATTTTCTCACAGACTCTGAGACATTGATTATGTTGGAATATTTGCTCCAGGTCTTGCGATCTCGAGTCTTGCCCCAAATAATGAAACTTTGACAAAATAATACAAGGCAATCTGTGTATTATTCCATGATATATATTCTTCTATGCACCTTTATACCCACATATCAACATTAAAATTCCAAACATCCATCTTTTCTACTTCAGGCAGATCCCGACATCCATCATCCGAAATCCAATCTAGTCATAAATCATAATCAATCATCCCTCGTATACGCAGAGCACTGTCTCCACTTCTCACCATACCTCATAACCAACCAAGGCACCGGCGCCACCACCAAACACACACCTGAAACAATCATAAATCCCCATCCGTATCCCAACTGATCAGTCAACGGACCAACCACCAACGGTAAAAATGTACTCATCAAACATCTTGTAATGAGGACCGCCGTCAAAGCACTTGCCGAATACAATCCAAATGCATCCACCACATAAGCCATTAGTGGAACCATACCCGTTAAGATAGCGAAGCCCTGGAGACCGACTAGAAAGAGAAGCAATGCAGCGGGCCAGCCCTTTGCGGCGGTCCATCCAAAAAGCGCGATGGAGATGGGGAGAATGCAACCGCTGATGATAGTGAGAGGCATGCGGAATTCTGGATGCGATTGATTGTTATTCTTGGTTCGGAGATAGATGTATATGCGATCTATCAGCATGTTACAAAGGAAGACGGCAAAGGTTGATCCAACGCCTAATTATGTTAGTCAGATGTATGAGATTCGCTGGAAGGGATAGCGTGGAGCTTACTAAAAGCAATGAAAGAAGAACCAATTGTCGTGGGAGCAAATCCATAGACATTCTTCAGAACTTCCGGTAAAGTTGTCGACATGATGTAATAAAATGTAAAAACAATTGCACCATAGAAGGACAAAATTTGCAGCACGAAAGATCCCCCGAATACTGCTGCAGGTCTTTTGATAGCCTTCCATATAGCAAGCGCTGTATGTTCACACTCTTCTTCCACCACAACTTTGAGTGCCAGACCATCCTCATTCTTTTGCTTTTTCAATCTTGCAATTCTTCGTTGTAGAATACGAATTTTATACGTTTCCCGAAAGAGAAGAATAAAACAAAGCTCGCAAACACCAGCCATACCCGCCGCGAACCAGAGAACATTTCTCCATCCGATCGATTGGGCAATTGCTCCGGTAATAGCAGGTCCAATAGCACCACCCAAAAGTGGTGCAAGCATGAGTGTTGCCACAGCTGAACCTCTTTGGTCAGGTGGTAACATATCGCCAATAACAGCCGGATTCAGAACATTCGAAGCCACCGCACAACCCGTCATGAATCTCGACAGGATGAACAAATGCGACGTTTGGCTACACGCAGCCACGACGGTCCACACGATAAACAAAACATTCGCCACGCTAAACACGGCCGCTCGACCGTACACTTCGGAAAGCGGGGCAATGAGCAACGGACCAGCGGCTTCTCCGAGTTCCCATATCGTAACCAGAAGAACGGATGCAGATTTTGATTCTCGATTCTCGAGATCGAGGACAATTTGTCGGGCAATGGGGACGACGCCGATACAGGTGAATGTTCTGATGGATTGTTAGATCTTGAGTTTGGGTTGAAGGTGGGATGAGATGCGTACACTGTGAAAGCCAAAAAAGCTAAAAGCAAAATCACTCCATTATGATAAGCCTTTGGCCATTCCAATGGATTTTCCGGGTCTCCATTGGGATTGAAATCGACTCTATGATCGAAAACTTCATCATTTGGAACATTGACATCCGGTATGTATGGAAATTGCCCAGCTGCGGTTGTAGGCGGTGGTACCGGTGCGAGCAATGGCTGGGTCTCGTCCATCAGTCGGTGTAGGATTGTGTACGAAGAAAACGAATAAGAGATAGTTCGTAGGTATGTCTAAAAGATTGAAATGCTCGAAACCTCTTTCTCCTACTTATATACTCCAAGATTTCAAGAGATATATTTATAATCTAAATTCAATACCGGTATGTCGTCCCGAAAAGCAAAAGGCGGTGCTGACAGCGAATAATCATTAGCAATCTGACCGCTTATCAAATTTCTCCATACATTTCTCTAAAGGCGTCGACCTGCCAAATTAGTCGATAGTAAGTGGAATTATTGGTGGATCCAGCCACTTATTCTCTAGCCACAATTATATAAAACCAAGGGACTCGGCTGATTGCTCTTCTCTCACATAGTCAGTCTGGAGTATCAAATAACTTCATGAATATTATATTCGTGAAGTACTATCACTATACTTTCATCATTGTCAATCGTCCTTCAATTATCAAGCGGGACAAATCTTGTTAAGGATTACAACCGTGTCTAATCTTCATTTTCTAGAGAACCTAGAAGGGTTACAAATAAACTTCAAATCGACCTGAGAATACTTCATTAAGCTGTTCTTCAGCCCCAGGTCTCGGTATAGTAAGTATCAACTGTTCAAATACCGACTTCTTGTTTGCTATCAATCGTGGCAGCAGAGCCATAAGCTTTATCGTATCAGATGTCAATGCGTTGCGTTGCAGGGTGATAATACGAAGGATCATGAATATACGCAGCAGTATCACTAGTGTGTACTTGCCAGTGACAGATATCAAGAGTTCATACAATCAAAAGAAGGATTCACATACATTTACCAGTATCCCTCCGCATTTATCCTACATGCTTTTCGTTCTCCTCCAGCTCGTCTCGCCTTGCACCGGTAAGCGTATATGGCGGGTATGGAGTATCGTATCTATGTGGGTCTAAGTGGATCGATTGTTCAAGTGAGTGGATTCAGGAACATTTCCAACAGTCAATAATAAGAAAGTTTCTTTGAAGATTTTATAGATTAAGAGTCATATTATTGAATCGCAACTAGACGTATAGGTTATATAAGCGAAGGTATGGGAGAGTAAACTTTCTAGCGTCTATCAACAACCCTCTCGATTAATGGCTTGAAAACATTGTTAATTTGTTCAGCGTAAGTACTGCTTGACAGAGAAGCAGAAGTTCAAAACTCTGTTATTGAAACTGTAATGTTGGAGCAAGTGTAAAAGTCGAAATCACAAAGTCCTGCTCTATTGTCGATAATTCTCTCCCGATGTGGATACACGGCGTTAAGAAATTGTCTGGTGTCAAAAAATCCCTCAATTTGCCTACAACAACTAAGTCACATCACCAATGATCAACATCACGTAAAAAAAGATATAGTCACCCCATCTAAGGAAAGATCAAAAACAATCACAAAAGAAAATCGCCCGATGAGAGGCTCGAACTCCTGATGAGTGTCACGTGTGGCTGGAGATGAAGGGGGAAATTAGCAAAAATCTGCAAAAAAAACATTGTAAACGCCCGATGAGAGGCTCGAACTCTCAACCTTGGGCTTTCATATGATAGAATCTATCTTAAAAGGCCCACGCGCTAACCAATTGTGCCAACCGGGCCGGTGTTTGCTCTGTTTGTTCATGTCAAATCTGGCTTAGATTAGACTATATACAAGTCCGCATTGTTTTCCACTCTCGGTACACCCGCTTGTCGCTTATCATTCCGAGCACCACCAGTGGGTGCACGGACCCATTGCGACACGTGACTTCTGAAAATATTTTTAAAATAAATAGTTTCAAATACAAATAATTAATTCAATTTCGAAATTTTGTTTAATAAAAAATAAATCAAGTATAAGGTTATATTCATTAATAGAGAATTATATCGAATATATATATAAGGGCGCACGTACTCTCTGAGCACGTGACTCGGCTCTACTAGCCATTCTAGTCTAGCTAGCCTTTTTCATATATATCTAGATATCTACCTGAATAGATATCTAAATAAAAACTCACTCAATCTCTATATAATCTCTCGTTCCTTTTTCTTTATATATATACAAATATATAAGCAAATACATATTACATACAGTACTACTCCAATACTAATACTCAACTCTAATACTCAATTCCAGTATTCAATTCTAATACTCAACTCTAATACTCAACTCCAATACTCAACTCCAATACTCAACTCCAATACTCAACTCCAATACTCAACTCCAATACTCAACTCCAATACTCAACTCCAATACCAACACCCAACCTATATACCTACCTACCAACTCAGTATCCTCTCTCCTCACCATACAACTCCCTCTTCCACTCCCTCACCATATAACTCTCCCACTCCCTCTCCAAAGATCACGAGAATCTAGAACAACCTACCTACCTACCTACCTACCTACCTACCTACCTACCTACCTACCTACCTACCTACCTACCTACCTACCTACCTACCTACCTCCCTATCTATCTATCTACCTACCCTACCTACCTACCTTCCTACCTACCTACCTACCTACCTACCTTCCTACCTTCCTACCTACCTACCTACCTACCTACCTACCTACCTACCTACCTACCTAATAAACCAATAAACAAGTAAATACAAAACAATACAACAAAAATACTAACCATCCTAAATAAACCTATATCCACCTACCTACCTCCCTTCCTACATATTCAATTTCTCCCCTCCCCTTTTTTCCTTTTCCCTAACTATACTATCTATTTATCTATCCATTCATTATTCAATTCAATCCAATCCCAAAACTACAAGTAAACCCAATTGTACAGTTTCAATATAATCTTATAATATAGTTAATAGATAGATATATGGAAGGTATAAATACATACCTCCCTCCCTCCCTTCATAAATACATACCCATATATATATATATCCTCTCTCAAAGTCCGAATTCGTATCATCCATCTATCGTTTATTTACATAGCTAGCTAATAAGTAAATAAGTAAGTAAGTAAGTACTTAGTGAGATGAATGGAATGAGAAACTTATATACATATATACATACTTACATATATGTATATACGTACATACATACATACATACTCACCCACTCAATCTCTATTTGACATTTTCAAAAGAAAAAAAGAAAAAAAGTCAATTTCCACGAACAAATCCTCATCTCACCCAAAAGAAATTGATTCCTTGAGTATACATGTTATACACATTGTGAGATTTAATATTTCTCGATGAAGAGGCTTCCTTTTTATTTCACTTCACTAGATTCTCAATATACCCACTTACCTGTACATATACAATTCATTCCTCAGAACTCACATGCACATTCAAATTTCACATATTCGAAGTTATTAGTTTCGACACTTCCTAGTAATCAATATAATACACTTTCCATACCTCATGCCTCCCTCCAAGCAACACCACACCACCAGTCAAAGTACTAAGATTCTCCAGAATCCCAAACACAAAGCAAACACCAACATACACCTCATCTCATTCATAGTTGTGTACTTTCGTCAAGTGCTCAACCATTTTGAACGGCGTAGCGAACTGCGGTGGTTCAGTTTCTTCCTCGTCGCCTTCGTTCGTCATTTCACAATTTGGACGACTCAACTTCCCACTCCCCTGTAGCCTCAATTCTTTGGCAACAGTTCTTTTCAAGAAACTCAGTCGACTATGATAGTCTGTGCTCAAGTGGATATCAAGCTCACGGAGACGCCAGGATTTCTCCTTCTTCTCCACAGTAGCTGTATCGTCTAACAGACATAGGTGGCACCGGTGGCTCGATCCAGAATTATTTGTGACAATTTTCAAATACTGTGGCTTCGGTCTCGGTCTCGGTCTGACTCGTCTGTAGTTTCTTCCCTGGTAAGTATATGGTGCCTTCTCCAGCCTTTATGAAAGTGGATAACTGGGAGATCCGATCTTTGAGTTGGGATCTCTCCCATTCGTTTTCCGGCTCCTCAGGCTGAATGATTATATTATCGGGCAGACCTTTCTAGGCTTCGGGCATCTCTCTTGGATCACTTTCAATCTCTTGTTCCGTAACATCTATTTCTTGGGTTGGATCTTCATCCACTTCGAGGTGTCTCACCATATCGATCAACCGTTCTCCCGATGGTGTCAGGTTCATTGCATCGTCGGCCTGGTCGATAATTTTCTGGATATGCTGGGGTCTCTTGCCATGATTATCCTGGGTGGCCAATTCCTGTGCCTCTTTGGTCCCCTCGAGTTGTTTAGTCTCGATGATAGCCGTCCTCTGGAAGGAAAACATAGTGAAGTGATGAAAAAACCCTAGAGCTGAGAGCGTTGATTGTAATCGTGGGTTCAATGCAGACTCTTTATAACAACATTTTCGAAAAGATAATCACTCTTGGTTGTTTGTAGTAAAACTGGATTGATATTTACAGCATCAATCTGTGATATATAAATATTTTGCAAAGGTGTAGTGATTTAATCATTAAGAATTTGTATTTAAAGAGCCTGTGTTGAAAAGCTAAAAGTCGGTTAGCACAAAGGTAGCATCCAAATGATATCGAGTTGTTTTGATTAATAAGAATATAAAAGTTCTCTCAGGATCAAATCTCGATTTTCCATATGGATCGCGATATCCTTTGACAAACCAGAAAAATATTCGCACAGCAAGACCTAAAAGAATTGCATTAGTGGCAGTACTACACATGTCTCCAATATAGAGAAATGGACTTGCCTCGATTGCCCGGTTACACATAGAACTCCACATCACTCCATCTTAATGTCTCGTCAATGAGGATGCCCTTCTCTTTGTTTGCCTCATATTTAGGGCGTACGGTTATACTGCCTGGGCGTTATCTCCTTTGATTCCCAATATTACTGATGTAATGTCTTTGTCGGCCATATCGATGTTATCGTATGTATATATATATATATATATTAGCAATACCGAGAGCGTGTGTTGCCAACTCTCATGCTTCTCCAGTCCCCTCGAGCTATCTCGTCTCAACGATGGTCATCCTCGGGAAAACCAAATAATTGAAGCATTGGAAAAAGCCCAGTGTCGACAGCATGACTTTTTTTGATTGTCGATCGAAGACAGGTTCTGGTAGCCATTTTCTTCAAGATAAGATCAGTCAATTCACTCTTTCTTGGTTGTTTGTAGAAAGATCGGAGTTGTTTGAATCCAGAAGATTAATAATTCATTTACCTTTGGTAAAATAAAAAGTCTTGTTGGTGTGTGTGTAAAGGTTGAAGAAACAAATGAGGAAGGAGGGGCGGAAGAGGGGCAATCTCGACCCCACCACTTATGCTAGTGAGAGCTCGGACCCAAAACGATAAGCGCACAGGCGCACCGCATACTTTTTAATACACGGGCAAAATGTAAACCTCCAAAACTGTCTTGTCTGAGGTCTACCTGAACGTCCAAAATGAAAACTTCAAAACGAATGCGAAAATGTGATAACTGAGGGATTCGAACCCTCGCTCTTTCGAACCAGTAAGATAGATGAATCAGGTCAGCCTGAAACTGGCGCCATAACCACTCGGCCAAGTTACCGCTTTCGTCGATGTGGTTTCGCATTGATTTGGTGTATATATAGCCATGTTTCAATAGTTGAAATCGTTAATACAACTTTTAACCTCCGGACGACTTTTCGGGTCTAAAATTTTGGGACTCATTTCTTCTCGGAAAACATTATGGTATCCATCTCTAGCTGGCATTCCATTCTCCATATAAGAATCTGTTTTCAATAATCCGAAGAAGAATACAGATTGTAAATCTATATCTGAAGGTTAGAAAAGCCATTTTCCCCTAGTTTGGAAAACTCAATACCCTCCAGCACTCCGAGTTTGCTCACTACCTACTGCCACATCACATCTAAACCACTATAATATCACCGCATACCTATACATAAATTCGCACAAATACGAATAAACCATACAAATTCAAGTGAATGCACACATACAACAACAACAACAACAACAACAACAACAACAACAACAACAACAACAACAACAACAACAACAACAATACCACAAATCAATAGACCCAATAATTGCTGACTGTATTTCCAAAACAACAACTTGGGATAACATGTTACCAACCAAGCGTCAGCCAACACCCCCAATTCGAATCCCCCATGTTCTTCTAAACTCCCATTCCATCTCAAAGTCCAACCCCTCATTCACACCATCTAATCTAAACAATCCCATCACAACCATCTAAAATAACCCTCCCTCAGAGTCAACATGCCCTGGCCATTCTCTCCCAACCATCCTGAAAAAGCCCCGGAATATGCAAATGAGAAAGAATAAGCCTACATAATAATCGGAGGTATGTTTTCCTCTCCTCTCCTCTCCTTTCTCTCCTCGCCCCCCTAACTCCCACCTTTAACTTCATTCCCCACAGGCGGAACCTCCGGGTGCGTTCTCGCTTCCCATCTCAGCAGCTCCAGTACCCATAAGATTCTCCTCCTCGAACGTGGTCCTGCAAATGATACCTATCTCTCGTATCCCGCTTCTTTCCTCTAATATCTATGACCCCTCCCCAGACGCTAAATCCTGGGTTTGTTCTCCTATGAAATACTATAATGATCGGGAATCTTTAGTTTTCCGAGCCGAAGTACTAGGTGGGTAGTAGAGTTAATAATGAAGTATATACTCGTGGAACAAAAGGAGATTACGAGGGATGGAAGGCGATGGGATGTGAAGGATGGGGATGAAAAGATGTAAAGCCTTATTTTTAGAGAATGGAAAAAGTTGTAGGAGAAGATATTGAGGAGACGAAAGAGCGCGGGAGGGGAACGCAGGGACAGTGGGTTATGAAATCTTTTGGGTATGAGGAGTGGGGATGGAGATGTTTGAGAGTGTGAGAAACATATTCTTGTTTTGCCTGGGAGAGTAACTTGCTAACTATATCTATCATGATAGGTCTACTGATGCAGCTGAAAAAATGGGATTCTCTCGAATTCCAGATACTAATGTGGAAGATGTATCGGTCGATGGATTAGCTATGATATACAGTACAGTTACTGAAGATAGAAAACGAAATTCCACTTTCCATTCTTTTCTTCCGAGAGAAATTGCTCTTGAGCGAGAAAACCATTTGACCATGTGTACTAACACTACTGTAAATCGAATTTAATTTTCAGACGACAATGGAATTCCTCGTGCGAATAAAGTTGTCTTTGGAAGCACTGATCCAACATCTACGAAGACTTTCGAGGCCAAGGTAAAAAAAAAAAAAGTAATTATTTGCTCTGGTGCGCTAGGTTCGCCGCAAGTGTTGATGTTGAGGTGAGCTAGGATTTTGTCTCAAAGCCTAAGTAATGGATTCTGATCTAACGTTGATATCTTCAGCGGCATTGGTCCTCGTCAACATCTCGAAGAACACAATATCAAAGTCATCCACGACCTACCCGAGGTGGGTTCCAATTTCGTATGTACTCTCAACATCCCCAGGACAAAAGACTCACCATTATTAACCATAACCCTCAGAACGATCGTCCAAGTATCCCTGTGGCATGGGAAATCCCAATTTCAAAATCCATCTTCCAAGTCGCCGTATCCCCCTTAAAAGCCATTCTCGAATTCGTCGAATATCTTCTCTTTGGAACCGGTATCATGAGTTTACCATCTCAAACACTCAGTTTCTTCATCCGATCTTAATCTCTCAATAAAGATGCCAGCGGACCACACATCAAAGATTCCTCACCCCAGAATATCGAAGCTATTCCCACAGAAACATCTCCTCTTCATCCCTCAAAATCCCAAAATCTAGTCCCGGATATCGAATTAGTACCACTCGCCGTAAGCGCCATGGAAGATATGAAAGAACACCAATCGACATTTTCCAAAATGGGAATCTTTTGCACCCTCGCTGTAATCTGCAATTCCCTATCTCGCGGCAGCGTACGACTTAGATCCTCACCCGCGCATGCCTTTCCCGCCGTCGATTTCGGCATCTTTTCCAATCCAAGCGATATGATCCTCGCCCGACGCGCCGTCCATCTCGCCCTTGCCTTCGGCAAAACCATGCTCTCTGCCGGATTTCCTCTCCTCCGTCCCGTCACCTTCTCATCCGAGTCCCAAGATCTCGATGTCGAGAATGGAAATCATGAAATAATGGATAAGTTCTTACGTCACAGAGTACGAAATACGTTCCACTATTCATCGACATGTCGCATGGGTTCTGAAAGCCGATGAAAATGCTCCTGGGGTGGTAGATAACGAATTGCGTGTCCATGGGGTGAAAGGTGTGAGAATTGCAGATGCAAGTGTTTTCCGTAAGATTGTGAGTCATCATACGATGGCTCCTGCGGCAATGGTTGCGACAAGATCTGCCGGTTTCGTGGTGGATGCGCAGAAGAATAGTTAAGATTGAGTGGGGAGGTTTTATTCATGCAAAGGATCAACGATCTGGTCTTGAGAGAATAGAGTGTATCACGATCTAGATGTGTTTCAAGAGGATTTGTAGAAGTAATATGAGGTCATTTTTAAGATATCAGATCGCGATTATGCATTTGCGACAAGCGCATTCCTGACAAAGTTCGATCGTGGCTGTAAGGTTCGATGGTGGTGGTAGCTCGATGTCATCTTGCGTCTTGGATCTTTTATCTCTGAGTCATCATCATCGTTGAATCATCGATGATCGTTCAAAAGAATCTTCCCACTCAGTATGCACAGTTGTAACTTGTATCCACATTGCAAGTACACATATCCACTCTCTCTGCAGTGCTTGAAAAAGAAGCTCCACACAACCATCTCGGCGCATAGACTCAAAGAGGTGATGAACTACGCTGACATAAGAACAACTGATTTCGGGAAGCAACCGTAGACATTGTTCCGTGAGGCTCAATTAGAATCTAGATAGCTGATGTTCTCCATCAAAGCCCTACAGCCATGGCACTCAACAAGATCAACATCGCGCCCCGAGCTTCGGATAATTCCGATTTCTATCAATATCGTCAATCTCAACAGGTCAGCCAAAAGAAAGCAACGGTGAGACCGCGACACCCAGTCTAGTCCATCCATCTTCAATACCCTATCTCGCCGTCTTCAAAATCATGACCCCCGTGTTCCAGAACCGTTACCATCAAATGTAGTACAACCATAGGCTATTTCTGACAGCATTTGATCCTCCCTTACCAGCTTCTGCCTACAACACACAGCCTATTATTTCGGTGAACCGGTACACAGCAAGACCCTTCAACCTAGTTACACCGAGTTCACGCTACTCCCCTTCCCAATGCCCACATCATAAGGCGAGATAGATAGGCGTTGGAGATACTAGGATGAAGGATGAAGCGGAGACGCAAACATACTCTCCGTATGCATGGAGGGTACGATACTAAGAGTGCTGGACGAACTGGTGTGGGTGGAGAGACTGCTCTTCCATTTCCATCTCCCAATGAACTTCTTCCACCTCAGAATTCCAAGGGGTAAGTATCCAGAGTATACTGTGCACATCCAAATCCATCCTACCAAGCCTTTCCATCCAACCCAGCTGAAGATCCCACACTCGTAGCACCACCCGCCGAACCCGCAACTCGGGTCCGATAAGCCCCTTTGGAAAACGATTTTCCGGGCCGATGATCAAATCACAAATTCGCAATTCGTACGATCGGTACGATTCTCAAAAAACTCAATTCGGATCGAAAAAGTATTATGGGGGCAGAGTATAAATGTTCCGTTGAAGAATTTTGCACGCGGGATGTTGGGGGTGTTCGCCGGGGAAGTTTTGTTGGGGGTGCCGAGTGATGGATGAAATCAAGCACGGATTTTCAAGCGAGGACTGAGGTGCACGTGAATGGTTGCGCTCCCCCCGAGTGTTTGATCGTGGCAGGTGATTCAGCTCAATTTCTTAAAACGCCTTCAGAATTTAAATTAGCAATCCAATTTGAGATATTGCTGTCAAGTAACAATCAAAACACATGCACAGCATAACAGGTGACACCAATTCCCAATAATAATATTTCGCCACCCCCAGATCCGCATTCGAAAGAGAGGACATGTGAAAATACTACTCGACAAGCGAATTAAATCCCAACTCATCTTCTGGCCGACGCCTCTACCTGTCTAGATCTCATCTCATAATATCCCACGCTTTTGCTCTCGGATCCCTCGCTTTCGTTTTAGCCTTATCATCAGATACCTAGTCCGCATCCGCATATGCAACTGCAAAAATGCCTACCCCTATCCTTTCCCAGAAGTTATAACACATCCCCAACCTATCACTCATCCCCTTTCAAAAACATATCAAAAACACTCAACCCATACTCAAGACAAGCATCCGATAGACTATCCTCCTATCATCTCAGTACCCACGCCCCGCAATCTCTCACGAGGTTGACTCGGGTCCAGCATGCTGCAGCTTTGTTTCCACCACCACCGAATCTCTTCTTGGCTCTCCTCACTCATTGGTCTTTGACTTCAAAGTGGCAAGTAAGCCCAGTCTTTCCGACAGGCACCATTGTATCACTTGTCCCAATTCCCTTACCCCGCATTCGATAGCGCTGACTGCAGCTGCTATGTATGTACGTAGATTGTCTGTTTGCGTGTTTGTGCTGGTGGATGGGGGTCGCCAGTCGTAATAGTAACCGGCAACGATACCGTGGCTAGGTTTTAAACAAAGAAAAAATTGGAGAGATTAAAAAGATCATATTCGAAGTCGACAGCACATGAATACATTGCATTGAAGAGGTAGATATATGTGTAAATTATGTATTTGTAAAGATTTTAAAGGCAAATTTCCACAACGCCTAGCTGAGGATATACTTCATAATAAGTGATACAGGGATAAGAAAACTCGTAATACATGTAACAATTGAGAAAGGACTCAAACCCAAAGTTTACGGAATAAAGTCAGGCGGTGACATTTGTTTCCAAGGCCAGTGAATCTCGCGCATAACATCAAAAGAACAACCCATTCTCCCTGAATCCTCCCAAGCTCCTCTTCTTGCCTGTTTACCCTCATCTCCTGCTGGCCAAATTTGTTTTGCTTTGCCCCATAACCTTACACCTGATTGTCCGTCCACCCAGCGATCAATGTCGTATTTGAAGAAGAAGAAATGATCGAGCATAGGTAGACGTGGTGCTGGCTGTTGAACAAACATATCTTCTTTCTCTTCACCCTCCAGATAAGATAATCTACCATCAACTGATAGAGTACCAAACCATGCCTCACTTAATTCTTGTAGAACTTCTCCAGGAGATCCAGTAGACACCTTTAGCATTCTTTGAGGGAAGCCATTACCGTTAGGAAGTGCGCAGCCTGTGTTGATATCCAATTCCTTCTTGACGTGAGACAGGTAACCATTCTTTCCGCCCGCTTCTTCCAACGCTTTAATGTTTGATCGGACCAAGTTATGCCAATGATCGTTTGATCCGCCTCTAAGTCTCCAGTAGAGTAGTCTTGCAAAACCACTGTGCCCATACCCGTCGTAATTACCCCATGGGTCTTCCCCGAGACTCATATGTAGTTTTATTCTCTTTAGGTTTGGCCATCGTGCTAGATCCTTCAATTGGTATTCGAATGGAACAAGCGAAGGACTGTCTTCGGATAATTCAGACTTCCTACGGAAAGCTGAACGACCTAATATATCTATCTTGAGTTCGACCGAGGTAGCCATCGAGGCTATCGAACCTGGCAGTCTGCCGAGTATAGGGTGATCGATGTATGTTCGAGGAAGAATACCATCGAGAATGAGTGAGTTCTGCTCCCAGAAGACAACTTTAGCTTCATGGTAAATTTGACGACAGGTTCGTAAAAAGGAGAGGCGTATGGTTTCGCCGTGAGATTTGGAGCGGATGGTATATGGGGGCTTTCCAGCTGCTGAATATTCTTCTTGAGGGTAATCGGGGTCATTGACCACGCTTTCGGATAGATACACACTTCTGGAGTGGGATGATAGAACATATCCGTATATTTGATCGCGAATCTCTCTTGGGAGAGTATCTAAAAATGTACGAGCCATTGTGACGTTGATTCACCAAGGTGAGGGAGGGATAAAGAGTTGTTTGGATTAACAGACAATATATAATGGTGCAACCGAAAGTAGTAGATATATAAATGTGGAAGATATTTTCAATGGTCTTCTTTGCGTGTAGCGGTGTAAATATGTAAAGTGTACAAGATGGAGTGGTATGAGGATTCAAAGGTCTGGTGATACAGGATACTTATATAGTAGTGGTCCAAGTGTTGTTAGATGCTGTCGGAGAGTGTTGTTAGATCGACAGATATGCTTGCATGACCCTCTGGGATTCCAGGATCTCTAGAAGGAAAGGTTGTCAAGGGTATGGTGGGATTCCCGGATAAAGCCTTGTCTGTGGAAGAAGCAAAATCGTTGGTAAATGTCAAAATAATGTGGTGCCAGGGGGAAAGCTCGCTCACATCATTCTATGTCAGCCCACCGTACAAGGTTCTCCAAATCGGAATAGAGTCTTTTTTTTCTTTCTGAATGTAGGGTCCACTAGGTTCTTGGAGAAATGTGAGTAGGGTCCTCTAACTTTCTGCAAAGACAACTCTTTTTATACAAGAACGCTTTGGAGTAGACAAGTGTTACGTCTCGGCGATGTCCAACAGTTGGATGAAAACTTCGGAGATGTAACGATCAAATTCTCGTGGGGCTCAGACTCGTTAGAGTGAAATAGATTACAGAGGAAATTCAATGGTAATTCATCTTGGTATCTCATTGGTATCTCCATACTAAATATAGATTAGTGACATGTTCTGCCCCGAATTCCAAGGCGATTAGATGCACTTACAACCGTAATGATTTGAATATACGCCGACATGTCTTTCCCATGAAAACACATCGGCTTTTAAAGGAGGAGTACATAGTACCTAGGGAGCTTTTCTAAATTTCCTCCATATTCCTTGTAATTTTCCCCAGATTTCTTCCACCGCTCCTCAAGAATGTACTTTGATGATTAGAAATCATTCATGTATCTACCATTCATGTGGCACAATATCGTCACCTGCACTCGTTCAATCGCCCCCTTCTCTACCACTGGGACTACGTGATCGGCTTCTGGCTCTACCTTTGGCAGGTGCCCGACCTCCTCTACCCTTTCCTCCTGGTGGCGGTCTAACAAATGCAAAGTCCACCTCAACAGTCTGTTCCAGCAACTTGGTATTATGCGCACCGTCAATAGCGGCCCTTGCCTCGTCCAATGTTGGGTATTCGATCAATGCGTAGCCCTAGTTGCAGACATTCTGTGTTAGCTGTCCGAAATTGTCTTACAAATCCCCAAGGCGAGAATGCTAAATTGATCCGAGAGCTTCCATGCAAAAGACGTAATTGTTTGAGCTCACCTTGACGTATCCAGTTCTTCTGTCGAGGTTCAAATGAAGATTCTTGATCTCTCCAAAGTCTGCGAATTTGTCATTCAAGTCCTCCTCACTAGCTTCTTCATGTACATTGGTGACGATGATGATCCAGCCTTCGATAGATCGTACCGCTGTCGCATTTGAATGAGTTGTCATCGAGGCATTCTTGGTGTCATTTCGTTGCTCTTGTGGTGATGAAGGCGCATCGACATCCATTTCGGTATCGGCCATGATGATGATGTTTTGAAAAGGGATACGGGTTATCGTCGAGGAAGAGTGCGACGTTGAGAGATCGTGGTAAGGTTGACGGGTTGAGGGTTGAGGGTTGACGGGTGGTGGGATGATTTGTAGGTTGAGGTTGTTTTGTTTGGAATGTTTGGAAATTAAAGTTCGCGAGATCCGATTTCCTCAACCTCAACGCTATCAGGAATGCCTATCATGTTTGATAATTCATCACCTCACCACCCATTGCAAATGTTGAATAATTGAATACACAACGACGACGACTTAATTAAATTAATTAAATTCATTAAAATTTTATGTTATATTTACTCAATCAAAAGCTACCTACACTCATCACAAAACAATCTCTATTGCTATACATGATTATATATTTCTCCTCTATCTTTCCTTTCTCTAATCTTGTTGTCGTTTGCGGTCAAGATATAAGGTAAGATCTTGCATCTCAACCAAAGTCTACTCGACATTGAACGAAGGCATGAATTTACCTCATTGTCCTGTACATGTTCGTCATAGCTAGTGTGCTTGCTGTCGCCTCAATACGTCGACTTCCACCGAACCATGGAACATCACGATAAAGACATGGATTCGACAGCAATGTCAGGCATTATGTTTAAGTGGCTCGTCGCATTGCTATACATCAATGTAACCTTCGCTGAGCTCAAAGGTTTGGGCACTTTTTAGGACAACGAATAATCTCCCCGGCTGATTATCCTTATTCCACATGCGGTCGCTCAACAACATCCACAAGACGATGAACGTGTGATGCATCACTCCGAACTTCCTGCAGCCATCAACTTACCCACGACACCAGCCGACAGAATCCTGACGTTTGAACCGACACTTCTGCTCTAAGGGAAAAAGAGAAAAGACATAAACACTGACTGCCCAATACCTACTGCGTGCTGATCCAAATCCAGTTCTATCCACCTTCATCGAAAGCATGAAACGCAACGATCTGAGCCATCTGAAGAGATTCGATCAGTGAAAAACGTGCGTCAAAACAAGACACCAGCCAGGCATGACGTGGAAATGGGACAACATCTCGAATGCTTTAACGCCCGCATCAAAATGAATGTGGTGCCAACACTCAGTACCTATTTCGGCGTTAAAATGTGAATATCACGGCGTTAAGAGTTCCACCAGTCCGCTATTTTCTGCGGGGCTGCGCACAACGTACTATCCACTCAGAATCACTGCCCAGCTACCAGCCACGAACTTATTAATGAAAGCACTTCCAAGGTTCTTTCAAATCATCCAAAGTCGTGGAACCAAAAGAAATGGCAAAATGTTTCTCACGACATGTGCAGGATTTGAACCTACGAGGCCGAAACCATAAGATAACCGAATCATTCATTCAAGTCTTACCCATTAACCACTCTGGCAACATGCCCAGTCAAAGATTGTGTACGGTGTATGAAGATATTCTTCCAGCAACCAATATATATCACACTGCACCACGGGTGGAATGTTGCGGCCTGGAAAGAACAATCAAGTGAGCCGGCATTGATGCCGCGAGCTTCTACTCGATGCCTTAATCAAAATAGCGCGTTCTGGGCCAAGTTCATGAGACGAGCACAACACCATGACATGAGAACTGACAAGATTTTTGTGAAGGGATGGACACCAGGCATTGTGAGAAGCAAAAGTAGGCTGACATTCATGGTAACACGCGCCAACATATCTCATTCACCAGATACGTGTCACAAAGGATGGTAAATAGATAATATATGGTGACCCATTGCGCGGAAGAGAACCTCTGAATTTACGAAGTGGTCCTTGAGCTCGATGACCTTGATAGGTGAGCGGTCTGTACCGCACGATGTTAAATGCAACGCCTATCCTTTTCAATGCGCCTACCACCCTCGCCAACCATTGTTTCTGACCAGGAAAATTGAAGGCCAGTTCAGCAGACTCCAAATCTCAGATAAGAATTCATTTACTCTCGCCTGGACGAGCATATGTCACTACCCATGGCTTCACTAAGACTACCTTTGTCTCCGGCTCCTCGGCTGAGTATCTGACTAATGCACCCGAAAGAGCGTACGCAATAGTCCAGCCATTTGGCACAGCATACTTCTTGCAATCATCCTCCCTACGAACTTCAGATTGTACGTCTATCTCGTCATCGTTAAGCACGTTTCCTGGTAGAGGAACCTCGCAGCGGTACACATCTTTGTAATACCTCAGCTTGATGGTAAACTTGAGGGCGTTCATACAAAGTGTCTGCCAGCGACCCATGAGCTGATCTGTCTCATTCTGGGGGTGTTTTAGTAAGGGGTCTAAAAGCCACATCAATTCTTTAGCGACGCGGATGCAAGGGCTTGGTAGACGACTTGGGTCGACGGGTTGCAATAGTTTCGCACATTTCATTGTTACGGTTCTCCATTCGGCGATTTCGTCGTGTTTGTCTAGAGGTTTCAGTACTCAAAATATATCTATTCAGAATGAAGGTGGATGGTGAGCGCAAAATACCTGGGTAGTCCTGATTGAGCATTGTCTCGAAATTTCTCAGCCCAAGCTGCATATCCAAGCTCTCATCCATATGTTCAAGTCCAAAGAAAGGTTTGAGCAGCAGAGATTGATCCAAGTGGCCGAACACGAAAGCTCTCACTGCATTTTGTAATTCAAATTGTTCAAGACCAAGACTGAAAAGATTGGAAAGATAATTTTCGGCAATCTGTAAGGTCGGATTTCGACGTACTGGATGGACTCGCCTCATTGTATAGAACCTGTGAATGATGCGATGGATTTCTTCTCGTAGCCATTTAAATTCTTCGCAAATAACTATTTCGTTGATCTCCATTGGTGCATTTGATTTTTGAATGATTTCTCGAAATCTCATGGCTTTTTGTTTATGATATTCAATTTCTTCCTCGAGTGCTTCAAGCTTCTGTGGCAAGTCTACACAATTGGATGTCAAACGGTTCTGATTATTGGATGTTGTGAGCTCGTTACTCAGGGTGAGATTCTGTCTCTTTTGTATTTCGAAGTTTTCCAACAGATTTTGATGTTTTTGAGCTTGAGATTTCTGATCCATGACCACTGTGTTGTATTTATGCTCAAGTTTGTGAAGCTCGTCCTCTTTGGCTTGAAGTAAGCTTTTCGTACTGTCTAGATCTTCGAGAGTCTTCTCAGCAGCTGCTTCGCAAGATTTTCTCTGGTTGAAGCAGACGCTGATATCGTGCTGTAGCTTCTCGCATCTGGTGTTGAGTTCATTGTTTTCGCGAGTGAAATTTTCAAGCTGCTGCGAGAAAGCCTGGTTCTGAATTCTAGCCTGGTCTCTTTCTTGAAATAGACTATCCATTTTCTGTTTCAAGAGATTGATTTCAGTAGCAAGCTGTGTAAGGTCGTTGGTGTTGTGAAAGGTGACAGTCTTCCCTGCTGTTTTCCTCGGCTATGACAATTAATAATCTTGGTCTGGGACAGTGGCTAGATTGTTTACTTACGAAAAGTCCATCATACAATCGACGAAAATAACAAGGCCGCCTCCTGATCCCATCATAATCTGTGGGTTCTTCTGTTTCTCGTCTGACGTGCAAATATGGATCGTCAAAAGGAAGTTGAGATTCCATGTTCTCCATCATCGAGTTGGTATTTAGCTCCTTGTATTAAATTGCGGAGTTCCGTGACTGCGGTTTGTAGTTCGTACCAAAGATATGCTCCTGCGAACGCGATATGAATCCGAGTTGTGGAAGACTACTTGTAAGCTAAGAACACGGCGCAGAAGGCCAACAGAGTGCATTGTCTCACATTTCTATTCTTCCATATCATTCTCAGAGCACCAAGAAGGTGAATCCCATCTTCTAGATGTGCCATCGAATTTTTTAACAATTGTAGACTTGGCTGGAAGCTGCACCAGTCCAGCCAGCACACGTTGACGGAGTGAGTTATGGAGCAGAGATTTCATGATCAAAGAATCTGTGAGATTTGGAAGTTTGGAAGATTCTATTACGTTCGTCGCTGAATCTACTTTAGTAAGTTGCAGAATGTACCAACACACTAACAAAGAATTTATCTTAGACATGATATCCATAAATAGAGGTTTCATCGCAGTATGATATCTTTTCTGTTTCTAACAGCAGTACACTGTGTATCTTCATATCAACAGCTTAGTACCGCAGTCCTTCTTGCGACACTTGTCACCATGGTCAACAAAATAAAGCAAGATAAGCCAACCAGTGGAACTTTGACACCCCCTAGAGATCAAAACACTTACAAATCGGATGAGCAAATAATTATCGCAATGGACTTTGGAACGACGTATAGCGGCGTTGCATTTGCATTTCTTCCAAGTGAGAACCCTATGGTTCATAGTGTGGATGTGTGGCCAGGTAAGGCTTCTGATGTACTGCTCTCTTTGAAATTTCTAACCCAACTCAAAGGGCTTCTCTGCAAACAACCGAAAACCCCTACGATCATAAGCTATCATAGAAATGGCGGAGGCTTCGCCTGGGGAGCTCAGAAACATAACGAACACCCGATACACGGAATCAAACTACTACTTGATCCTACACAGGAAATGCCATCTTATGCTTCCGCGTCGACTTTCAGAGGCGACCTCAATCGCTCGGGCAAGCCAGCCGTTGAAGTGGCAGCTGATTTTATGCGAGCCATTTACAAACACGCTATGGAAAGAATCGTGGCTGGTTGGCCTGAGGATTACATTCAAGATTGTGACAAGAAATTTGTCCTTTCCGTGCCCGCTGTCTGGTCAGACAGGGCGAAAGACTTAACTTTGCAGGTTGGTATCTTCCGTGTACATGCGTTGGTAGGCTGACTGGTATTCTTCATACAGGCAGCTAGGAATGCGGGGCTTTATCAAGTGACTCTCGTCAAAGAGCCGGAAGCAGCAGCATTATATGCGCTAACCGAATTCAAAGACACGTCGCTATCGGTATGACTACACTCTTCCTTATAGGTCACCGACTAACATCTCTTCTAGATCGGTGATGCAATCGTGATTTGCGATGCTGGTGGTGGTACAGTGGATCTCATATCATATGAGATCGTTAAATTGGATCCCAGGTTAGAGTTGAAAGAGCTCGTACCTGGTACTGGTAAGTCTTATTCTCGGCTAGTATGAACATTGGGCTGAACCGCATTGAGGCTGTATGGCAGGCTCATTGAATCTCAACAAAAGGTTTGAGGAAGTCCTCAAAGAACTGGTGGGGGAAGCTCAGTTTCACGATCCCAAGAATGCTAAGGTTTTCGCGGATGCCTTGGTGCAATTCGAGTCTTCTGTCAAGCGAAGCTTCGATGGTGACCTTCCCGGTGACGAGCATATATTCAATTTTTTCATGGGAAATCTCACAGACGGCGAAAAGATAGGCCTTGAGAACAATCATTGGAATTTGAAATGGTGAGGCTGTCTTCAGTCAGCAAATATCAACAGAGCTAATACGTTAACAGTTATGACTTAAAACTCATATTTGACCCTATAATTGCAGATATCATAGTCAAGGTCAACAAGCAGGTGCAGGATGTTATAGCCAAGAGACTCTTGGAGAACCATCCAAAGGCGAAAACTATCAAGGTTATAAAGATAAACTACCTTGACGTTTCTTGAAATTTTCAATAACCCTTTCTAGGCAATCATACTTGTAGGCGGTTTTGGTTGTTCGGGGTACCTCAAATCTCGACTTGTTCAAGAGCACCCAACTATCCAACTTATCCAGCCGCATGATGCTTGGTCCGCAATCGTCAAGTAAGCTCTCTAAGTGCAAGGAAGAAAGTTGCTGATATGCTGTAAGGGGTGCTGTCCTGACTCAGCTTCCGCAAAAAGTCATGGTAGTTTCAACACAGGCGACACGGCACTATGGTGTCACAGGTAGTCATATCTATCATGACATAGAAGATAAAGGCTATCCCAAGTTCATGGATGAATACGGAAAGTGGAGAACACGACGTGTAAGACAGAACAACTTCTCGCTCTGATTGCCTACTCACAAAACTAGATTACTTGGTACATACAGCGCGGAGACAATCTCCAACGACCACAGAAGATCCATTTCTCGTTTTATCGAACTATTCACAGCATTTCGGATGACAATCTTATATTCAGGGAACATCTTGAACATTGTGAACTTGACAGTGCGCCTATCCGCCCCGATCCGACGGTCGCAGTAAATTGTAGCCTGAAAGTTGATCTGAGAAGCGTGGATCCAACGACGTTCAGGGAGAAAACTGACAGGTTTGGAAACCCGTGCTGGGATGTTCATTACAAGTTGGTAGTGACAATCAACTCCGCTATCATGATGTTTTCACTTGAGTACAAGGGCAAAAACATGGGTAGTGTTAAAGCGAAGTATTCCTGAATTCCAAGTCAGAGGCTACTCAAACCCAAAGAGGCTTTGATTACAGATATTCGCACTGTAGTGGTATTTTTTTCAAGGGAACAAATTGTTGATACGAGGAACTTTGCGTGTTGTTTTGTCATTTGGTTGGAGGTTTCAACAGTGGGCCGATGAACTCATAAAACGCCTCTCAACTTTACAAGAAGCATAATTAATTCAAATCTCTTCTGAAGTTTCTGAGAATTTATTCGCAGATTGTTTGATGTATGATGAATCATTGCACGAATATTCAAGATGCTTGAAGTGACACTCAAAGCGTGAAATTGAACTGATATTTTCATTGTTCTCCAAATCCATGCCCCCACTATTGTTTGATGCATCTGGCCTTGATGACGGCTCGAAATATCAAAGTGAAGGCCGAGCCATCAATTGGTGACTAATTTCTTCGTACAGTGTGTGGTGCACTATCTTATACCAAGACTTTTAGCTTGTCATATCATACCTCTTTTCACTATCATTACAGTCGAGGACAACCTCACACATACTAAATAATACTTTTCTTCCTTAAAACTTCATCCATTCTCTCTCAAAACATAACCCTGATAATTCAAAGCAATAATTAAATTTTAATGAAGAAAAAGAGCACTGAGGTATGTGAGAGGTTGCCTTCGGTTAGGTACATAACAACATTGGATAATTGATGTAATGGATATCGATCGAACAAACATCGTATGTACAAAAAGATTTTTGAAAGACTTGATACTTACAAGATCCGACACTGAAAACGGAAAACGGAAAAGAGTAAGCACTGTGATAAGGGAATGGTTGGCATGCTAGCGAGACTGACAAAGAAATAGTCTCTAGTTCTTTGACAATGAA
Source organism: Botrytis deweyae (assembly GCF_014898535.1). Lineage (NCBI taxonomy): Eukaryota > Fungi > Ascomycota > Leotiomycetes > Helotiales > Sclerotiniaceae > Botrytis > Botrytis deweyae. Next base: position 302,591 of record NW_024066239.1, read on the forward strand.
TGATATGGTGGTCTCTTTCATGACAAAATTAGTGAAAGTAGTCGGATCAAAACGCTCGTGTCCTCAAAATCTGCTCCGTGAGCTCAACGAAGACATAATTCAACCAATCTCCAGAAGGTGCAATTACAGTATTCAAAATGAATCCCGAGATTCCCGCGCCCAGAGACAGCCAAGATGTTCAAGATGGAGGAACTGTTCAACAAGCTGTAGAACTGGTGGGTAAGATGCTCGAGCAGATTCAAATTGAGCTTGAGAAAATGCTATCTCAACGTGGTGAAGTCCCAGTAAGTTTGACCCCAGTCATGCATGACGTATTTTGTAACCTCTGAATTGTGGCTTCAATACTGCATTTTCTTTTCCATTACTAATGAACATCATTCGGCAGTCCGAAGCAGATGCTCCCGAAAATGAAAAGGATGAGTCGCAGAAACGATACAAAACCCTTGAAAGCAATTATCAGAAGATATCAGAAGAGCTTAAAGTCTTCGGCCGCCAAATAGCTAGTGCACCCGACAAAAGCGGCCAAGTTCAAGCAGAATTAAAACTTGCTCAGGCCAAAAATGATATCGAAAAATTGAAAGCCGAGGTTCAGAACCTTCAAGCTCAGTGTAACGACTATCAAGCACAAGCACAAGCTCATCAGAATCCTCAAAATGTACAAGAATTAGAGACTCAACTTGAGGAACTCAAGAATGAAAATAAAGAACTGCAAAGAAAAAGAGTCGAACGGCTGGACAAGGACCCTAATGTGTGGCGTCGGTGGGTCCACAGACACAACAGTGTGGAGAAGGCTGGGCCAATGCCGCTGTATGGAGAAAGATATAGAGACATGTTACATATGCTGGATAACTTCGTCTACTTCAACCTGGATTGGAAACAAGAGCCGAAGATGGAGCTTATCGGTCAACAGAAATGGAGAGACAAAACTTTGAGATGGGCTTTCGAAACGAAACCAGACGTTGAACGATATTTTCGCCTCAGAAGGCCTGTCTTTCAATTTTTGAGCGATGAGATATTGCTTCAGCCAGCATTCGGTCTTGATGATGAAGACGAGGGTGTAAAGATGGAAGCTGGATTTACAGCTTTTGAAAGGAAGCTCCGGGAATCTTCTAAAGGTGATGACCAGATAGTGTCAAATGTAAAGCTGGTCCTTGCTAATGACTTTGCAGATCAACTTTTCGAAAGTATTGACTGCCATAATTGGAGAAAATTTACCTACAGGTGTGCAAAGGTAATTCGAGAGAGAGATTCAGAGAGGAAGATAGTTGCTTTGGCATCAGCTTGGGAAGACTTCTTAAGACCTGTGCCAAAAAAAGGAGATGTAAAGATCGCCCAGAAATTAATGTTAAAAATTTGCAGAGAGGCCTTCACGTTGAGTCAGATTCTGAGAGCAGAGCCACTTGATTATTATAAGATATATTTTCCACAACCCGGAGATTCAATACCACCCGAGAAGAAGGATAAATATAATCCTGAAACAATGGAGGTTCGGGGCGAGGAACCAGGATTTCCCGCAAATGAGGTTGGAACTGTTGCGTATACTTATTACGGCGGATTGTTTTTCCGGGATATTCACCAACAGGAGGTGTGGAATTCGCTTGTACCAGCGCAGGTAGTTGTGAAAGTGGCAGCGAGAGAGTGACTTCTCCTTACTCTCATGTGTATTCGGACTGTTCAAAACGGAATAATAGCACCAGATGGAATTGGCACGTTCTCTTTGCATTGATTTTAGGAGGTGGCTTACGTCTAGCAATCGAATCAAGATCATTTGAAGTAGTCTCGTACGCATAGAAATCTTTTCCTGGCAGAGAGCTGAGAGCGGGGCGGATAGCCCAAAGAACATTTGGAGACATCGCGTGGAAAGACATACACACTGTTGAGCACAATATAGGGAGATTTTTCCCTTTAATCGGAATTCGTCTTATTGTTTCATTACATATGCTAATCATTGACATCCACCTGGTGATCTCACATGTATGATCCAGGACCCTTACATCAACTTTTTGGTTTACAATTCTTGGTGAATAGTTGTAGCAATCTTCTCGTCGTTGTTCAACTTGATATCTTCGGGTCGCTCGGCATTAGCAAGACCAAGTCTCTCGTTGATACTTTGCATTCTTGCTTTATCTGCAGCCGCAATACTGTCAATGCTACCGCCGAAGTACACATCGAGTTCCTCCAATGTCTTGTCCTTTGTTTCAGGGAAGAATTTCCAGATGAAGAAACCACCTCCGGCACTGAATACAGCAAAGAAGATGTATGTACCATATTTCATGGAGTCAAGCATGTCTTTGGTGGTCAAGCCGATGATAAAGTTGAACATCCAGTTGGTAGATGCGACAAGGGAGACACCACGGGATCTGACACTGGCTGGGAAGATTTCTTGAGCAAGAACCCAAGTGACAGGTCCCCAAGAATAGGCGAAGTTGACCGCAAATAACCAAATGAACACAATGGCGACCCATCCTTGTGTAACAGCAAGGCCTTCATTGAGGTTCCATTGGTCTTCGTAAACACCTTCGACGGCAGCGACAACGATGTGGCAGATGCACATACCAATGGCACCAGCGATCAGGAAAGTCTTGCGACCGAATTTATCAAGGTACAAAACAGCTGGTAAAGTGAAGAGAACTTGCAAGATACCAGTGACCCCAGTAGCGAGAAGAGTAGTGGTAGTGCTAGAGAAACCAAAACTGGCGAAAATTTGAGGGGCATAGTACAAGACAGCGTTGATACCAGTAAACTGTTGGAACACCATCATAGCACATCCTAAGAAGATTCTCTTGAATACATGAGGAACGAATAATGCTTTCCATGGGGCCATCATTCCACCAGCGCCAATTTGCTCCGCTTGGGTTTCCTCGTCGAACATGACAGCGGCCTTAATTTCGAGGAATTCGGCTCGCAATAATGGATCATTGGCGTCAAGACGTCTGAGTTTGCAGAGAGATGCAATAGCCTCTTCTTCGCGATGCTTCAACATCAACCATCTAGGAGAGAATGGGAAGAAGAACATTCCAATGAAAAGGGTCCATGCTGGAATCAATTGCAATGCCAATGGGACTCTCCAGGAAATTTGGTTTTGACCGGTACAAGGGTGTCCATGGTTTGCAGCAGCATTGTAGGTGCCATCAGCGAGATATGGGTCTGCAATACCCTCTGGCTTACACTTGTTTCCACCAGAGAAGGAGAATCCAAAGTCGAGCCAGAAAGCAATGGTAGTTCCGATGGTAATGGAAAGTTGTTGAAGTGACACCAAAGATCCTCTAAGTTCTGGAGGGGCAATTTCTGCTTGATATAATGGAATGACCATGGAGAACATACCAATACCCACACCGCCGATGATACGACCTGCGAAGAAGTATGATGGATTCTGAGCACCGGTTTGGAGACCAGTACCGAGTGTGAAAATGAGAACGGCAACCATCATACTGTATTTTCTTGAGATTTTATCTGCGAGGTATCCGTTGAAAAGAGCCCCGAGCCAGGCACCAAGCTCAAGGGAAGCAACGAGCCATCCTTGAAGTGTCGACGAAGTGAGAGTTGGGAATTCGTTCTCGAAGTTTTCCATAACCAGGATTGGGGACATGACTCCTTGGTCGTAACCTGTTATTCCAATGTTAGCCAGTGCTCGCTAGTCATAAGGAATGGAAATGCTTGTACTAACCATACATCATACAACCCAATGATGCGAATAAACACGTCAAGAACACATAAGGATTCTTGAGCATGCCCATGAGACCATGAGCTTTGGCTGCATTCTGTCGAGCAACGAGCGACTGGCTCGGAGCCCCCTTTTCTGCCATAATGGCCATTGTCGTCGGCGTGAAAATGAAACGAGAGCGCAATTGGAGGAGTGAAATGAGGGGAGGCGGAGCCCGATGAAGACGAAATGAAGACAGTCTGTGAAAAGAAGACAAAGAAGAAGAGAACTTCATATATATATACTCCGTATTTCCCACTTTCTACGGATATTCAAGGATAAAGCCTTTCCCGCGGGGATTCCCGATCAAGCTTAGGCTCGAGAACACTAAACAGCAGATAAACTCAAGAGTAGTCTTTCAGCAAAAGATTCTCCCCACTTCAAAGTGGACGCTCTGGGAAGGTGTGCCACGCGTTAATTCCCAACTCTTTGGTTATCAATGCATGGATAGAACTCATGGAGGATTCGGGGAAGCCTGAATGTCATACGAAGATCCCCATTCTTTCATCTTTTCCAACTTCCTCCCCAGGATTCGTTGCCAGTAGCTCGGGTTGCCATTTGTCAATAAACAACCGGAGCTCAAGCCACTCCTGAATATCCTGATTCCTTGCATTCCCATTAGACCAGAAGTTGTGTCCTCTCTGAATTCCCCAATTTTAGACCATTCTTCTATTTCTGAATTAGAGAGTCGCGCGCGCCACCCTGAAGAATGATAAGTTTCGGCTAGGATTCTACCACTGGATCATGTGCCAAGGCTACGGGAACAAACTAGATGCAAGGATTATAGTGCCAAAGTGCGATTAATAGGGCTCCGAAGCCTTAGCCTATCAACTGTCAGGCTGGCTCTACAAGCCACCCGTCGACTGGGGCGCTGTTCGTCATGCGAATATCGTCAAGCTTTGCTTGGACTCTTGGCCTTCAACGACATCAGACAAATAAGCGCGATAGTCAATAAGTTTCTCGTCGATAATCGAAGACTTCTCTCGCTAATACGAACATGTCGGCAACGAACAAGACAATGTTTACAACTCCTCTAAACTCCGCACTCATGACTTCTCCTCGACCGCTAACAACACTTTGCGGGCGGCGGGTAAGATAGACTCCATAGCTATTCGGCCCTTTCTCTCCAGATGGAGTGACTGTTCGACCCCGAGGTTCGTCGGGGTGGGGAAACCCCAACATCACTTTGAACATCAAGAAGCTGAATCTCTACTTCGTATATGGTAAGAATATCCTAGTGCATGTTTGATAATTCTATTTTTCCTGGTGTCAGTGGAGACACTGTGGTGGGGACATTTGTGAAATGGTGACGAGGAGAGTTTCCGGAAAATGAAGGGGCTCACATCAGTTCTAGCTCTATACGTTTTCAAGAATTTTGTCAATCAGACAATTTTAGTTCCCGCAACAGATCGTTTTACCAGCATCATATCATTAGATACCGAAGGATGTAGATGATGAAAAATGAGCATAAAATTCTGAAATTGCTTCAACAATTTCTTATTTTCGGTCCCGACAAATAGCGGGATTCTAGGATTGATATCCGAGCATCCTCACAGTCTGACAGCCATACGAACTAATCAACGTCCATAATCACCCGATGACCACGCCTTATTGGAGGAGACAGACAGACATACATCAGAGCACATCACCAAAGCAATTAATTACTTTCCTTGTATCGAAAGAATGTTTTTTCCAAAATCCTCTCTTTGTAAGCCAAACTCCTTGCTAAAGCCGACTCGGGTGTCGAAACGGCACTGAACACTGGGAATAAGAGCGATAACCGACGTTTAGCCGACTCTCAACCTTACTGAACCCCAAATTGGAGACCCAGTGTTTGTGCCGATACCCGTTCACCTTGGCTTACGAAGCTCTCATAAAATTCCAATGAATCGATAAACCAACCTCGATTTCCATAGTTTGAGTCAATAAGCGCAATATAAGGCCCGACAGGTGCTCGGATTAGACTTCCTGTTTGAATCGCAACGCTGACAACTTTTCCATCTATGGTAAGGTAAACGGGCTTTAAGTTGCTAAAGCGGATATACGTCAGCATATGATCCACCATCACGTGGAATCTTAACAATGTCCCACATTGACAAAGTCGCTGGATTCTGGAGTCTCCAGGTTAGATTTAGTGGATATGAGGAGATGCAAGATGGAATTGCTGCCCCGCATGGAGATTAGTGACGCCAGTAAAGTAGGATGAGAGCTCGTGCATAAGCTTGATGCACGAAGTGCACAATGGATTTCACTCGTATAGGACATGTTGATACTGTTTTCTTCCCTGCGAATTTCAGAATCCGCCGGCTAGACGGTTCAGGTCAGAGTCCTTCTTTTACTAGGGGGAACTAGAAGTTGGATCGGTTCCTTGATGTTCCTTGACTCGGTTTTGATGCTTTGCGTGGCACTTCTCGTCATTGAGAGTGGGCAACTCAAACTATTTTAGTGAAAAATCCATGTGCTGTCAAAGTACCATCGACATTGATAAGGCTAGTGGCCTAATCGACATGATAGATTGAAAGTGGCATATTATCAAGCGACATGATAAGCATCTCGCGAAAAGAATGCAGAGATACCCCCCAAAACTTCATGTGGATTGTACGAATAGCAATTGAAGCATATAACTAGAGGATTGATCTGCAGTTTGCGGAGGTGCGGGGATTCGGTCCTTTTCCAGATTTACTCCAATATTTACAAATCTGGTAAGGCGAACCCTACCGTAGGTAGAGACAACTTCACTTTCCCCAGGATCTCATCTGCCAAACATGGTAGCATTATTTATCTCACATCTTTGCAAAAACGATGATGATGATTCTATATTGGTAGTATTCTCGGTCCGATTTTATGTCAGCTCAAGGGTGTGGGAAGAAATCTACAGATACGAGGCTTGACCGGCGCCAATTCAAGTCAATGAATACAGTCTATTGTATATTCTTCGCACTCGCTCATGTCCGGCTAACTCGGAGGCAAAGTCCAATAGTTTTGCCTTGTTAACGAATCAATTAAACGTGTCGTGAGAATGAGTGGATGTTGGGCCTTCTAACTATTTGACCTCGGGTCAAAATGTTCCAAAGTATTCATTTATTATCATTTGAAAAGAAGGGTATATCAACACTATCTTATTCATGAACGAGACCATGAGAGAAGAGAAAACTACCCCCGTGCCATTCTTGCTGCTGACCCATCATACTATGGCCATTCACTGCAACCATTGAGCAATCTAGTCATGTCTTAAGTCTGAGAAGCAAACTTTGCTTTCCGGAGAGCGTTCGAATTCCAGACATGCAACAAAACTTTACGATTCCAACCGAGAGATAAGATATTGTGCGTCCGGAGAAAGTTTAATCTCTAGATGTGCAACCAAACTTCGAAGTTCAAAGAGGTGACAAGATGATTGCACCGCTCGTGGAAACATTGTATCTCGATATCTGGGGAAGTTATCTAATACAATTGCTATGCCATATTTGGCCTAGTATTCACCGAACTGGCGTATAGAGATTGAAGGATTCAGGCCTTGTGCTTATGTGATAACGATATGGCAGGGGTGGGATACTACTCGTCTTTCAGTATCATGATTAGGATTCGCGATATGACTTTCATTTTGTTAGGAATTGGTGAATCATGAAGTTTGATTGAGGTTACTCGAGACTTTTGGTAGTTTGTTGCACATCTAGAGTTAGATTTCTCTCTGAAGGGCATACGTCAAGACTTGTGATAGGATGGTTTGAGGTGCTTCATCAAGTGAATGTGGCTCATGATATGGTGGAAAGGATTTTTCTCATTGTTTACAGCTTCGGTTGGTACCTTCATATCTGAATGTATCAAGTATTTACACGAGCAAGTGCGCACACCGCGCAATGGCCTTCACGGAAACTTCAAACAAACTCCTCCAAGCTGGATACTTCAGGCATACTTAAGCAATAATGGTCTTCCACGTTGATGTTCAATTGATTTCGCTTGATACGGGTCTCTCGTTTCTTAAATAATATCATAAATCTAGAGAATAATGGGAGAGCATTGTTATTATTGAGGGCGATGCGTTCCGCAAGCTATATCAGCTCATAGTCCATCAAGGGAAGCTCGGAGGTCGATTACAGACATCCTCGCGATTTTGTGTAATTTAGGGTTGATATTGAAATGACTTACGGCAATGCACTGTCAGTTTTATAAACAACACCAGAAATCAACGCGATGGTGGCAGAAAACTAGTCATCGCTGTGACTTCAGATGTAAAGATAGAATTACAAGATGAGTGAAATTATGCTCCTGAGTAATTTTGAAACTAGACAGAAAGTTAAATGGTGTGTCACAAGTCTTCAAGTGACATATCCATCCACAATGACAACAAAACCTTTAGTATTCCTATCCAGCCCACCTCCCACCTCATCCAAACATTGTGTTCCCTGTTCTTCTTCTTCCAAGCCAAGCCTCTTTCCTCCACAATCTAAGTGTATACAAAGCTCGCCCTATGAATAGAAAAAACCCTTGGCGTTCGTTCAGCTCCGTATTGCAGAGTTAGAGGAAGTCCTCTAGTTCAAATATCTCTATCCATCATCTCTCGAAAATTCTATCGTGCCCAGAATGCTGGATATATTATTACTCTCGAAGAAGTAATGGGATCTCGGCTTGATAATAATATACCATACGAGAGCGTTGATTAGTATGAGTCGAACCGACAACGAGATATCTAGATGATAGTGGTGAATTTTTAAGACAGCGATAGGTTTTAATGATAGTATTTCTGTTGGGGAGCTACAAAAGCTCTTAGGTTACATTCAACGTAATGAGGAATCTTTCCTTAGGAATATATGCATGCTCAACTTTATTACAGCATGAACATTTCAAACTTGAAAATACAGAAACTCCAAATCAAACAAAAGAGTATCATCTGCTCAATCCTCAGACTAACGAGAATCGAGAGAAGACGTATATTATTTAAACACACAGTGTTCTTCAAGCATAGCCATGTGTAACGCGAGCGCTGGGTTTTGCAAGCGGAACTAAAAATAACTGCGATTTACACACAACTAAATTACCTTCCATTTCCACTTCAAATGGTTGTTCTTTTGAAAATCGAGAACTTCTCGAGTTCTCGCGTAGGTAGCATCGAATCTGAGCATAAAAGCGCTATTCTCAATGCACCAGATATCCACGACACTTCTGTGAGTTTCGACACTGGGCTTTTTCCAAGAGATTGGTGGGGTGTAGTTGCGTAGACTTTGAATTATCAAACAACTGCATCTTGGAGGTTGTAATTGTATAAAACTCACTTATATTCACAAACTGATTCCTCATTTGTGAGGTTCTCATTGTCACAAAACTTAAACATTGACCGATGATGAGAAAACATGTGATGAATCTCTCCAGACGGTGAATGCCGAAGCGTAACTCTGCTCTCGCATGTGAGATTCTCATGTTGAATAAGTTGAGCGATGATAAAAGAAGACAAATAGGTCCTTAATAATGACACTCAACAATCATGCTTCAGTTCGACAATGATTCCTCGCTGGCAACACATGCCTTGGCAATCCCCCTGCTATTATGATGGTGTAATGATAGCAAGCAAAAATGAAGACGTATGTTTCCGTGGTCTTAACTGCAATATTTTGACACTGGGAGGGAAAATCTGCTCTCTTTATACTGATCCAAGAGTTTGAAAGAGCCTAGAAACTTTTATCCAATAGAAGTATATATATTTACCATGTGCTCTCAACTGTGCGTATTATGATCTCTAACTCAGTCTCTCCCCGTCACTTCTCATAGCTTCCAAATCTGCCTTTCGAATTCTATCACACCATTCTCATGCTCAAAAAATGCCTCTTTGTTATCAATCTCTGCTGTACTATCCGAGCTGTACTCACTCTCATCCGGACTCATAGTTAGATCGAAGACTCCGTATCTAAATTTCTTGCTATATTCTACACTTACTTAACTGACAATTCGAGAGCGGGGATCCAAAGTGAGAAAGGAGAGATGGAAAAAAGTCGTGAGATGAAATGTGATAATATGAATTAATTTAATGACAACAAATTGTCGGATTTTCTCGAACGATAATAGCAACAGGAATAAAATTAAAGAAATGTCAATGGCGATAATGCAATATGGAGCAAAAATACCAAGTACTCATTTCTCCCACCAGTTGATACAGGAGTAACTCCACCTTTCGATAAAAATGAACTTCTAATGTGGCGAACTAGTTTCGAGTCTTGGGACGAAAAAAGTTTGGTCCAAGTACCGGAATAGGCATTGTGCACTTTCATGGGCTTCAAAAGTCACGTTTTTGAGTATTTTTCTAGTTGCAGAGAAACTTCTTCCGAGGAGGATTTGTAGGCGTGCAGCTTCTTTCCATAAAAACCAAGTTAAAGACTAACATAGCAGAAATGAGAATCAACCTACCAGCCCTCTCCTTGACATCTACTTTCTCATCAGATCATTCAGCCAACCCCAGAAATCCAAACATCCTCCCCCCTAAACCCAGAGCCTCAAACCCCAGACTCTAAACCCTTCTAATCATCCCCCTTAACCTCACATAGCCAATCCAATCTCCACCCCCCGGACTCCTACACACACTTTCCAAAACCTCACAAACCTCTTTCTCGGCCTCCTTTCTCTCTTCCCCATCCCCAAGAACATCAAACAACTGTTTCCCCATCAACTTCACCCAGCCTTCTATTCCCCCCTTATCTGCCTGCGTTGCCCTGTATTCCGTTTCCAATTTCTCGATCTTCCATTCTCCTTCTCCTTCTCTATCAACATCCGAAGAAGAAGAAGCCGAAGCAAGCGCACTCCTCATCCACGCCTCATCAGGAAAAAACCAGGGATCCGCCTCCCTCGCCCTCTTTAACCCCCCCTCACAGCGACGCCCGATAACACTCAAAAACGCAGTGCGCATCTCGGCTACATTACCCATACCCCCCATTTCGAAAACGAAAATGCCGTTGGGTTTGAGAAGTCTTTTGACTTCTGTGAAGAACTGTATACGGATGGATTCAGGGCGGAGAATCCAATGGAGTGCGGCGTTGGAGAAGATTTTCGTGTAGCTTTGGGATGGGAGAGTGGAGAGATCTTGAAGGGAAGATGCGTCGAGGACTGGGTTGTGTTGGGGCAGTGTAAGTATGGTGTGGGAGAATGCAAGGGTGAATAGATGGACAGGAGAATGGGAGCAAAAATGAAAATGTAAGCAAGTACCTTGAAATGTACAAATTCCCGGAATCTCTTCACCCTCTGCAACAGCAGCCTTTTTGGCAGCAGCAATCATATCCTCCGAACTGTCAATTCCATGGATACTTCCTGATCCTTTGGAAAGCGTGTGTGCGATCTGAATGGGGATGATTCCATCTACATAGGCGAGCAAAGTCAGTCTGTTTGTTCTCGTCCTGTTGCATTTCCTCTGCTTCCTCTCTCTTCATTCTCCTCCCACTCCTCTCTCAAGTAAGATGATACCCGAAAGAAACGATAGCCCAATCCAACACACCCACCTCGCGCACTAGTAAATTCGCAAGAGAAGAAGAAGAAGAAGAAGAAGAAGAAGAAGAAGAAGAAGAAGAAGAAGAAGAAGAAGAAGAAGAAGAAGAAGAAGAAGAAGAAGAAGAAGAAAAAGAAGAAGAAGAAGAAGAAGAAGAAGAAGAAGAAGACACAACAACTAACCACCACACCCAATTTCCAACACCACATCATCACTCTGCACATCCAACCAACCCAAGACTTTCCCTGCAAGCTTTGGAACAAAGGAAGCGGAGTTTTGATAGGCCTATTTCATACATATTAGCTTTATTTTCTAATCTTCATTCTCCCCATGGATATCATTTTCCTATTCTCCCATTTCTCGTCACAGTTTGTGGGGAAAATCGTATGAAGGAAGAATACCGAAGAAAAATTAGAACGAAGAAGAAGGGAAGGGCAGAAGAATAAGAGGGGAACGATACCGAAGCAGACCAGTGATCCTCTTGATTCTTAGCTTTTTCCATGATTTTCAATCACAGAAATGATAATTCTCAACGTGAATTTCGAATTCGAGATCTCTATTCTAGAGTTTAGTTCTCAATCGTGGCTGCAGTTATAGCTGTAGTCGTGGACGTCGTGACGATTCGATGAAAGGTCGATTCGAAATGAATTAAAATATCGATACCAAGAAATCCAAGAACGGCAAACAACAAGTAATGATCACTTAATAAGATCGAACTGTCGAATTTTTGAATTGGGTGCAGATATCTTACCTTTTATATACCATTAGCCCTCCTGTGAGATGACATCGAATGTAAAGTTGAGGTTCAGATGTTCACCTCCGATGTCGGCGCGATGCGAGATAGGGGACAGAAGCGAACGCTCGAAACCCAATCCACCATTGCGTTTTCCTGCTTTATGTTTATGATGTAAAACACGACAGCTGAGTTGACTCGGGGGTTAATTTAGTTTGGAAGAAATTCTCAAAATATGACAGTGACTCCGATCGCGCTTCGAGTTATCCACCCCTTTTGGGTCGGTCGTATAGGCTACGACCATTCACAACTTTCGAATTTCACACTCATGCTAACATACTAATTTTAGAGGGTATTTTAGATATTAATCTATTCTATCAACTAAATCTCACTCCCGTGTCAAAAACATGCTCAATATTCAATGGCCTGCCTCCCAACTCCGATTTCGCTCTTGAAAAGCAGTCATATGTAAGATCACCTTCTTAATCGATTTCCAAAAGTTTGTATTTATCCTCATCCAATAAATCTTCAATCCTATGCATAATAGCAAGAACCTTTTCCTCTTCCAATCTTTGACCCACTACTTGTATCGCTACCGGAAGTCCATGCATAGCGTTTGCGTCGTAATGCTTATAAGCACCGTATGCGACACCATTCAGAGATTTAAGGGAAAAATTGGATGGGAGTTGATCGAGTTCTTTATCAACATGGGTAATAGGCATGATGCCTGCAGTGTAGTCGAGCTATTTTTGTTAGCTGGAAATTTCAAGGGGGTTATGCAATAAACTCACCAAGTTGAATAAGAAAGTGTAACCACAACTGCTGACTGCATCTTTCATTCCGTCGTGAGGCACCGCTGGTGTGGCATTTGGTGGAGTGATCATGAAGTCGAGTTTCACTTCTTCTTCCCACCAAGCATGGAATTTAGCTTTGTAAGCTTCTCTTTTGGCGACGAGTTTCCATTGCTCATAAGCAGATTTCTCATGCCATTCCTTGACCAATCCAGCCCAAGTATCATCTCCTCTAACGTATTTGACCCAGGCCCAATACATCCACTTGAATGGACTTGGTAATGACATAAGAAAGCTCATTGCTTTTGCTCCGGGATCTTCCCATTCGCCAGTTCTGAAGAATGATTTGAATGTCTTGCAACCATCAGCGTTGAGAAGTTGTGAGCCAAGATAAAGTGCTTCGTATGGAGATGGTGGATTAACATCATAGACTTCGTGGCCATCTTCTTCCAGTACAGCCACTACTTCATCCACAGCTCTCATACAAGCGGGACTTGGATCCACAACACCATCAGTTCTTAGTACACCAACTCTAAACTTCTTCTTTTCGCTGAAATCCTTCCATGCTTCCTTTCTCCATGGAATAGGGTGGACACTATGATCATACTTCCATGGCTGCATACCAATCATAGACTTTGTGAAATATGAGAGATCTTCCAAGGTTCTTGTCATGGGACTAAACACACTAGGAATACCTTCTTGACCTGGCATACTTGTGCACATACCATTCTTCGGCCATCTTCCAGTTGAGCACCTCAAACTATAGATTCCCGAGAAATGCGCTGGAACTCTAACTGATCCAGCAACATCTGAACCAATTCCAATTCTTCCACCACCAGCTGCTAATAAAGCAGATTCACCACCGGTAGATCCACCTGGCGAGTATTTGTCATTATGAGGATTTGTGCATCGTCCCCAGAGATCGTTTGTTGATTCGAAACTTAGTAACGTAATGGGAAGATTTGTCTTGACATATGGAATGGCTCCAGCATCTTTCAATATTCTCACCATGGTTCCATCCTTCTCTACCTTGTTACCAACATTGCTACTGTATCCTACGGTTGTATCGAAACCACCAACTACAATTGAATCCTTTAGACTTATAGGGATACCTGCTAATGGTCCCTTGAAATTAATACTTCCATCTGTAGTCCAACCTTCAGCAGCGTCAATCATAACTTCCGTTACACAGTTTGTTTTCTCATGAGCTTTGATTGCAGCTTTTCCGTATGCTCGAAGGATATCAATTGGTTGGACAGCTTGATTGTGAACATCTTTGACTAGTTCCTCAATGGGTTTCGAGAGAACTTGTCTTTCTGGATTGGTAAATGCTCCATGATAACTCGTGAGGCTTTGTATTCGTTGAGTTCGTTCTGCTTGTTTGAATTGACTATATGGAAAGTTAGATATTGCTGTGCTTGGCATTCCCCAGAGTTCCTCTCTCGCACCAAGGTGATTTTGATAACGATAAGATGTGAGCATGGAGCGTGGGATGAACACTTACCAATCCCTCCTGTGTTGGAAATAATCAAGTAGGAAAACCATTTTGAATATGAACAAGTCGACACTGCGCAAATATGTGAGGGTATTTACAATATCAACGACACAGATAGGAAGAGAAATCGACGAAGAATGTTGGCTCAAGTTGTAGCTAGACGGGGGACTTTAAAGCCATTGATATCCGGCCTGGAACGGAAGGACCCCTCCCTCCAGATAAGCGGCTGTACATTCCTAATTTGGCCAATTAGTTAGAATTCAACGCATTCCAAGGTTTAAACGTATCAAATCAGAAAACAAGCATATTGCGGGGAAAAGTGGTGTAGCGTGCGATAGCTGTGGTGTGTCAAACGAAAACTCGACCAAAATCTTCAAACAAATCATATCAGGAGAAGCTACGAGGCTACTCGAGTACCTTGGCTATACGATAAACGTGCTGCTAATAAGCGTCAACACCATCTCCGGATCATCTGACTACTTTCTACCCCTCTTTTTATACATCGTCCAACACTGCCACATAGTTATCTTTCTTATCAAGATGTCGACTCATTCAACTCCATATTCTTCCATCTCGACACCGGCAGCCATAGTTCACGACGGTGCTGTTCACGATTTCGAAGATCCTCGTCACGAATACCAAACCCCACCGGCATCCATCATGTCCAACTCAGAACATCTACTCATATGTACAGCATGCGGTACACAGTTTGATGCCGAAGAGCGATCGATTCTTACCAGATGTCGAATATGCGACGACCCACGACAATTCGTACCGCCCAGTGGTCAAGCATTCACTACACTTGCGGCTTTGAAAGCTGGGGGTCAATATAAGAATCAATGGAAACAACTCGATAACGATGATCGATTCTGGAATATATGGACCGAACCTAAATTTGCCATAGGACAACGAGCGGTTCTTATCAAGACACCGCTTGGGAATGTGCTGTGGGACTGTATAACTTATTTGGATGATGAGACTGTGGACTGGATCCATGGGCTGGGTGGATTAGCGGCGATTGTGATATCTCATCCGCATTATTATACTACACATTTGGATTGGGCAGAGACATTCGATTGTCCTGTCTACTTGAGTTGGGAGGATAAGAGTTGGTTGAACCGACTTGATAGAATGGGAAAAGCTAGAACATTTGTTGAGGGAAAAGAAGAGGAGCTTGAGATACGGGGTGAGAAGACGGGTGTTAAGATGTTGAAGCTCGGTGGGCACTTTCCAGGAAGCTTGGTTTGTCTTGCTCATGAAAGATTATTGGTAGCGGATACTCTGGTAACCACACCAAGTGCATTGGGAGATTGGAGTAAGGGTCCTGGGGGAGGAAAAAATACAAGACCGGATGGAATGAATAGTTATGCTTTCATGTGGAGTATTCCTAATATGATACCCTTGAGTGCGGACGAAGTAGCTGGAATGTGGGAGGTGTTGAAACCTCATGGCTTCTCAAGTACACATGGAGCTTTTGTAGGCACGGATGTGGTTGATGGTAGTAATGGAAGCAAGAAAGGGGTCAAACAGAGAGTACTTGAAAGTATGCAAATTCAAGTGAGGAGAATGGGTTGGAACAGCCATGTCTTCTTGAAAGAGAATCTGGATGAACAGGAAGAAGAGGTTCTATGATACTTATGATAACGATAATGATGATTGATACCCCCATGTTTCAGTATAGATCTATATTGTCTTATCTAATTTAGCCTGGGAGTTTTAAATGTTTCTGAACAAGCTTAGATGTTGATCAGAAATCGTACTTGGTTTATATCATGTCCTTATATATATCGCTAATGTCTACTTCAGTCTTATTTCGAGCGCAGCGAGCAAAGGGGGTTTGGGGGCTTGCCCCCATGAATGGGATTATACTGATCGCATAAAATCAACAATTTGCTGGCCTTTACAGTATGAGAGACTTGACTACTTGCAGAGCTGACTATCGTACTAAATTTTGTAAGATGGATGTTTGAGTTGGTAACTTTAGATGACGCTCCTCTGGCCCTCCGGGGGCCACTGCCGTGGAGGCAGACTAATCGTGAGGGAAGAGATATATGTATATGATCTGATTTAGTATCCAATTTGAGTAGCCAGTCTGTATAGTTTCTATATACTTTAACAACTTTCTCATTCTTTACTCTGTGGCGTCTAGTCTTGCTCTATTTATCATACATATACCTAGTACTTTTATATAGTAATAGATACGTTTCTGTAGTCATGTTTGTATATATAGATATAGATATATATATGTATATATATAGAAACGAACATCTAGATTCTCAAATATGGACTCCGCTCTCTTCCAGATTGTTTCATATAAAAACCTAATAAGTAGGTAAGTAAACAAATGAATGTATAAACTTTCTTTAACTTAGACGATCCTAGTCGAAGCCCCTGAATATCAACCCTTACCTATCCATCGTTATCGCACAATAATCTACAGGGTCCTTCCAGGGCTCAGCCTCTCATCTGATCCCCAATTTTAGTTCCTACAAGCTCCAAGCTTGAATTTCCCAGCGTCGTAATCAAATAATTTCCATCGACGACACAAAATAGTCATTTACCCCAATTCTAGATATGCACAGAGAAGAATACGAATTCTCCCACAAATACCCAGAGTAGGCATAGTATTACACATAAGAGGAGTACGTACCTTAATATAACATAATTTTTGGTCATCATTCCTTGGTACCGAATCTTAGCCAAGGGGATTCGGGTATGGATGGCATTTGATACTACATAGGTAGGGGAAGCAAACCACAAGTGGAAGTTGTCAGAATGGCAGCTTTTTCTCATCATTCTCAATATATCCATTCGACGCGCGATCATTTTAGGGAACCTCCTTCAATCTGGAGAAGGTTATTATTGGTTCTGCCGACGGATCTGGCCGTGTCTTTGCAGAGGATGGCAGACCAACAGAATTTCAATTTGGTTGGGGGGAAGACATCGAGAATACCGAGGTTAGTGAGGGGATGGATGAGAGATTGGAGTTGGAGACGAGCTTTCAGTTTACCGCATTTGTTGGTGTGTGTTTGGGTGGTTGTCTTATTGTCTGGAGAGCGCTGGGTTTTCGAGGAAGCTGTGCGAGCTTGTGCGTGGGAGAAATGGGAGAGATGGGTGAGTTTTCTTGAGGAGGGGGCGATATTCTTGAGATGGATAGGACGAGGCTGATGAATATGTTCCATTTGAATAGCCTCCAAATACTACGCCGCATCACTTAATCTTTCTGGCAGACCCTCAATTAACGGATCCGCATTCATACCCTGATAGGCCATGGCCGTTGTCGACTTTCACCGTATGGCACACGGATAATTATATGAAGAGGTCTTATATACAGCTTTCGAAGCAATTACATCCAGATACTATATTTTTCTTGGGAGATTTATTTGACGGAGGAAGAGAATGGAAGACCGCGCATGGAAATTCAGAAGATCAAGCATGGGCAAAAGGAAGACGACCAGAAAAAGAGCAAAAACATGTGGAGAGTTGGGGGAAACGATACGGAGAGGATTTTTGGCTGAAGGAATATGGTCGATTCTCTAGAATCTTCTCGGACAATTGGAATTTAGGAGGAACAGAAGCCGGAGTTGGGCAAAGAGGACGAAAGCTCATTGCAAGTTTACCAGGGAATCATGATCTGGGCTTCGGCGCACAAATTAAGGTTCCCATTCGGGATCGATTTGAGGTTTACTTTGGAGATGTAAACAGAGTGGATGTTATTGCGAACCATACCTTTGTTTCTGTGGATTCGGTATCATTGAGTGCTGGAGCATCAGAACGTCCAGTTAGTGAGACTGCACCTATTACCAAACCGGTCGAGGAATTTCTGAACAATGTTCAAGTCTCCAAACGAAAAGCCGTGGCTAGAGAGTTGGACTTTCAGGCTGGAAAGGAAAGAGTTATACAATATTCTCATTCAGTTCAAGATGTTGAACTAGCAGATTACGCACACTTACCAACGCTTGACCCTGGACCAAATGGTGCTGAATTTCCTACTATTCTTCTTACGCATGTACCGCTATATCGAAATCCTGGAACTCCATGCGGTCCTCTCCGAGAACATTGGCCACCAACTCCACCACCAAAGGGTCAGACCATGCCAGTCACACCCGATCATAGAAATGCCATTAGTGTATCCAAAGGATATCAATACCAAAATGTCCTCGGCGATGACGACTCCAAAAAACTAATCTCAAAAATTGGCAATGTAGTTTCTGTCTTCTCAGGCGACGATCACGATTATTGCGAATTAGTACATCCAGAAGACAAAAATCACGCCCGAGAAATAACAGTCAAAAGTATGAATTGGGCAATGGGAATTCGAAAACCTGGTTTTCTCATGCTGAGTATGTGGAATCCAGTTGGCGCGGATGGAAAACCTCTACATGCAATTCCTACGGGTCACGGGGCTGAAAACACGCATATTTCCACGACGATGGAATCGCATCTTTGCTTATTACCGGATCAAATTGGTATTCTTATAAATTATGGCATTTTGGTGGGTATATCACTTCTTCTCTTGATTATTCGAGCGATTCTCGTGCCTTTTACAAATCTTACCCCTTTCGCCCTCGATTCAAGAGGGTCTCCTTCGGGCCCGGGTAGTCCAATTGATTCGGAATTCTCGCTGTTGCCAACTAGTATCAAAGATCTCAAACGCGAAGATGAGGAGGAAAAAGATCGGAGGAGTGAAGGGAATTCGTCAACTTCGAGTACGGCTACGGTTAATAATCTCGCAACTCGGACTTCCAGAACGAGAACCTCGAGTCCGGCGAATGGATATGGGTTGCCAGGACAGGGGTATCCGAATGGAGGTCTGTATCAACAGGCTCAGCCGTTGATTGAGAAGGCGGGGTATTATGGTGGGTTGGAGGGAAGACTTAGGTGGGAAAGTGAGAGGGAATTTGAGATGGAGATGGAAAGGGAGAGGAAGAGGAAAGTGGAGATGGAGAGGAGGAGGAATTACAAACCCTGGAAGATAGTGGTCTGGTGGGGAGGATTTAGAACTACGAAAATGGGGAGGATACTGAGAGAGATGGGGTGTAGTGTTTGGAGAGTGCTGTGGGTGGTTGGTGCCGTTTTCATGTGGTTTACTTGGTTTGGTTAGGGGGCTGAGTAGCTGGGTAAATGAAACGAGCCGAAGAGGAACTTTAAGTTGTGTTTTTATCTTATTTTTGGCTGTTTGGCGGGCGCATTGGCGATGGGGCATTTGAAGCGTGTTTGCTTACCTACTTGTGTGCTTTATACTTTTATACTTTCTACCGTCGCCTTCACTTCTACTTGTAAGTGGGGATGGGCTCAGGCTCAGATCTGTTTCTCTTTATAAACATAAAGACAAGCTTTGATCTGGGTTACTTGCGTCGCTAGCGTTGATTGGTTGCATTGGGATATGGTAGTGGATGGTGGGATACACTGATCTGCATCGGTCTGGGTTATGGATGGTTGGATGGATGGATGGATGGATCGTTTTTTATGATGATCGAAGGCTGGAACTCAAAAAAACAATGGGGTTAGGAAGAGGATTGCTTTTGCAGCCAGCGTTTGTTTGTTATGTTGGTGGGATAGCTGGTATGGTATGGTATGGCATGGCATGGCATGGCATGTAGGTAGCTGTTGAAAATGAAAATGGAAATAAATATTTTGTTATGAGGCAAGAAAGGAAACTGTTCAGATTGGATGAATGGTTAGTTGTGAACAGTGATTGATTGCTTGCTTGCTTGCTTGCTTGCTTGCTTGCTTGCTTGCCTGATTACACAGATTGGTAAAACGGCAAATATTGGATGGAGAAAGGGGGAAGTAGACGAGACAAGATGAGGTAGATGGGAAAATGGAGATAAGAGGTGATATGTATGCCTGACGCGATATAGTACCAAGTAGATAGTGCTTGCGGTAAGTTATGTTTGGATACCTATCAAGTTTCCTTGCATATAGTATGGATGCTTGGTTATGGCGTGGTAGGAAGGTATTCTTGGTGGTTTTTGTGGATGTAGTGATGAAGATTTTTGAGTGGGGGAATTGATGATGATGGTTATTTGTAGTTGTAGACGGTTGGCTCTTGCTGAGGTGAGTATTGGAGGGTTGGAATGGGATGGATATCCATATATATGTGTATTATCAAGAGTACTTTGGAATTACTTGTGTATGTATGTGTATATTAATAAAGATGATTTTGACATTGGGGATTCGGACACGATTTACTTTGAAGCTACCAAGTACCTACCTACCTTGGTAGGTATGTAATTTAAACTCCTCAAGGCTGACCAGAAGTAGCCACGCCAGGTGATTTTGGATTCAATATCTATAATGGTATCAACGTCCTATCTTACAAATCCCATCTCTCTCAAGACCCATCAACAACCTCGTCCCTCCTCACCGGTGTATTCCCAAAGCTCTCCAACCCCCTATCACCAGCTCCAATCTTCTCTTTTGCCATCTCGCTAGAAGCATCCACGAGACCCTTCACATCATTCATTTCCAATTCCTTGATACTCGCATCGGCTTTGAGCGCCGCATATCTCTGACCCGCTTGCGTTAACAACACTTGAACTTCCTGTTCCCTTTTCCCAATTTCCAGTTTTTCCTTTTCTCCTTCTTCAATTTTCTTTTTTCGCTTAGATAATTCAATTTCCATCGTACTCAACGTATTCTGTAATCTTTCCAAACACTCCGATAACACCGGAATCGGTGTGATTCTCGCCGGAACCTGATTTTCTTCCCCCGCGGCAGCCGCATCATCATGTTTATGAAGACCATCCATACCTGCTCTCGTTTGGGCAGCTTCATAAGCAGCTCTTCTTTCCGCTTCTGAATCATCGCTTTCTTCATCCGAGCTTCCTTCGGCTTGTTGGATCAGATCTGCCATTTCTTTCTTCCGACGTCGTTTCTCCTCGCGTTCTTGTTTTTTTCCCAAAGAAATCCGTCCATCGTCTACGAATTCTTCAAATCCTTCCATGATTTCTTCATCGTCGCGCACTAATCTTGATTCTGGTTTCTTTTGTCGAGGAAGAAGTGAGGTAATTCTTCCTCCATCTGGTTCATCATCATTTAACGAGATGAAATCTTTTTCCCTCGCCATTCTCGCCCTCCTTTCTTTCTTTTCTCTGATTTCCGCCTCGGTAGGTATGATCGCAGCACTCCCTTCAAACCCTCCAACTATATCTCCGTTCCCGTGTAAATCCACAACCATTGCTCCCTCCAGCTCACTCGCATCGAGGAATGGTTCTTCTCCTCCCCCAACTTCTACATCGGCCAATTCTCTCATGGCAGAAGCCTGCGAACTCTTTAATTCTTTCAAGTAGTCTTTACTATAACTCGGTCTTCCCATATCTGAATCCCCATCCCCATCCCCATCTTCATCCCTCGTCCTCATCGGCAATGGTACTCTCTTATTAATCTTCTTCGCATTTCCCTCTGTAACCTTCCTCGAAAGAGGTTTCTTCACCAACGTAAACGATTCATCTTCCTCGAGATTCTCGGCATCGGAGCCAGATATTATATCGCCTACTCCAAAGGAGAGACGGGAAGATGCGGGTCTCTTTTTCTTCTTGAAAGAGGTCGTTTTGACGCTCGGGGGTTTGGTTAAAGAGCTATCGTCGCTGGGAGTATCGATTTTCGATGTATTGTCTTCATCTTGTGTTAGATCTTCGAATGCGATACTCCGGCGCAAATTAGATTTCTTGAGGGGTTTGCGAACTGCCGACATCGTGTCTCTCTTCAAATCTGAAGTTTCTTTCTCTTTCCGTAAAACAGGTATATCAATCAGTATCCTCTACTGTCAAATCAACCAAAAATGCTGTCCTCAAGTCGTAATAAACAAAGACGCGTCTTCTACAATGAAGCTGTCTTCCGCCTCGCCATCCCGATAAATAAAAGTCACCCAAATGCACCTTCTTATCACCACGTGACATCCAGCATCAGCCTCACGAAACCTCAATACAGCCACGAAATTTTGGTGTGTATTCGTCGCAAGCAGTCAAGCTTCCAATTTAACACCATCTACCCGACGAATTCTACAAAAATATATCGTCAAGATGCCTCAAGCTCAGCCTGAGCTTAAGAAGGTATGTGCGATTTCTGATGTTCCGTATCTCTAGGAGTTGGCGGCAATATGAGCAGGCAGGAGATTGAAAGCATATTGATCAACTCGAGCTACTGCGCGAGAGTCAGGCAATATGGGAGAGTTGAAATTGATGGCTGATACTATGCGACGATGTAGTACCTCGATAAGAGACTATTTGTGCAGTTGAATGGTAGCAGAAAGGTTATTGGTGTATTGAGAGGTTATGATGTGAGTTCCTCTTCTTGCGCGCATCCCAATTCATGCTAGCTAACGCGCATAAACAGGTCTTCTTGAACATTGTGCTAGACGATGCAGTTGAGGAGAAAGACGGTGGTGAGAAAGTAAAGATTGGAATGGTTGTATGTTCTTGCATTTCCCGCAGACTCACACTCAAACGTTAACAAGCCCTTCAGGTTATCCGCGGAAACTCAGTTGTTATGCTCGAGGCATTGGAGAGAATAGGTGGAGGAAGGGAAAACCGCGAACAGCATTAGGGTTATCAAGGGATTCGATTTGTTGGAGAGTTTGAGGATGGAAGATGAATGGGAAGGACATCGAAGTATTATATCTGGACCCGGGCGTTTACAGGTTATATGAAATACAGATTGCATATTGAGGAGCACGGAAGAGGAGATAAAACAATCTGTTTGGCAAGATGAACCATAATTTCTCGAGCTGATGCTCTTTTCAGAGGAACTTTTGCAATTCATGGACTTGGGCCTACTATAATGTGAAATGCGACTGAAAATAATATCTGTATCTCTTACTTCAACTCCTCCCACTTCCCCTCCTCAAATCCATCCATGAGCATCCCCTCAAACTCTTTCACCCACCCCTTAATACCACCCTTCAAAACCGCAACTTCCATATTACTTTTCTTTCCAAACTTCGCTACATCATCAATGTAATCCTGCATCCAGCCTGCACATCTTGGTCCCCTCCCCGTTGATGATCCTACATCTCATAAGCATCTCGTTTCTCAACCCCAGACACGAAAAGTACATACCACAATAGAAAATGACCTTTGTCATACCCGCTCTATTACAGAGTTCATACAGCGACTTGCGAGTTTGATAGAAACTCTGAGCGGGAAGATTGAGTGAAGTTTTGATGGTTCCGCCCTACACACACATACATCAGAGATATCCAACCTCAACCTTGAACTGAGTTTCGTAGAGAATGGTATGGTGTCATATAGATTCCCGCTCGAGAAAGCTCTCAGAGTACGTAGACTATATCTCCAATGCGATATATGAGGAATATACGTACCACCCAATCATCTCTTCTAACATCTACCAACAAGAAAGATCTCGGCTCAGATGTGATATCCATATCATCAAACAACTTCATCACATCATCCGCAGTGAGCTCTGAACATTTTGCTCTGGCTTCAGGGAACGCTTTCCACCATGGAGCTTCTGACTTTGTATCTTTTGTGTCGGTCATGATTGTTTTGATATGAG
Source organism: Botrytis deweyae (assembly GCF_014898535.1). Taxonomy (NCBI): domain Eukaryota; kingdom Fungi; phylum Ascomycota; class Leotiomycetes; order Helotiales; family Sclerotiniaceae; genus Botrytis; species Botrytis deweyae. The sequence goes on from NW_024066239.1 coordinate 326,297, forward strand.
ATGAAAGATGTGTAAAAAGTTTAAGAAGTTTGAAAAGTTTTGTTTGGTGGTGTGTCATGAGTTAGGCAGCTTTTCTTCCATAGGTGGCTTGCCAATCTCACGCATTTGCTCCATGTCATTAGGTTTCAGATTCACGTTCATGAGTCGAAAAGCTCAAATATATGTGATATTCCATATCATTTCGTTCATTAAATACAGAGGTATATACAGGATGTTGGATTATACAACTTGAAACGAGAAAACTAATGACCCTTTTTACCACCCTTCTTTGCCTTTTTATGCGCCTTTTCACCCATCTCCTGCTCATAGATTTCTGCAGCCGATTCTCCTGCCTTTCTCTTGGATTTCGCACTCTTTACACCAACCACTATATCCTTCTTTCCGGATTTAGCAGCATTTTTGACTTGCTTCTCGGCTTCTGCCCACCCTGGTGCTCCTGCTTCGATTTCATATCTGGTCAACGAATTAGTATTGTAGTATCTGAGATGGCTAGATCAAGAACTTACTGATCTAAAGGGAGAGCATCAATAAGCTCCCTTTGCTTCTCCTTCAAAGCCTTCAAAGCTTCATCTCCACCTTCCTCCAATTCTTCTTCGAGTCCCTGTTCTAGAGGTACGAATCTATCATCTACAACCTCGTCGTCCAAAGCTTCATTTGCATCTTCTCTACTGACACCGATATTTTCCCGTCCTGGCATCTCAGCCTCGATAGCACCAGAGACCAAGTCACCAAAATGTGAGCTCATCTTACGCATGATTTTGATGAACATGGCCAAGAGTTGAGATGATGGAAGAGACAATTCGGACTCAATGGCGGTCAGATCCTTTCTCTGCAAGCCAACGGCAAGTAGTATCGATGATTGAATACCAGTAAGTTTAATGTTGGACTTCAAGCGACCAGTGAAATACAAATTTGCAAGTGTTGGAATGAGATCCAAAATGACGTGATAATCAAGCATGTTATTTGCATATGATTCCAAGCGTTTAAGATCGAAAGGTGACATAAGTTTGTCTAATTCTTCTTTTGAAAGTGGCTTGGGGGCGGCTTCTGGGTCGGATTTTGAACCAGCGTTTGCTGATTCGTCAATGCTCAAGGCCAGAACTGAAGGGAATTCGCGGAATTGGTATGAAAGAAGGGATAAGAATCTGCGATGGAAATCTCTAGAGAACGCAGACTCCCATTCTCTATCTTCACTATTCTCCAAGGTGCGAACCATAACACAAGTGTGCTCTCCTGTCAATTCGTTTGGTGTTTGACGAAGATAGAGAGGTACAAACGAAGCCCTTTTCCAGAATCTGTGTAGAGGTTGAGTAAGGCCGTAACTCACACCAATATAATCTAGGTTGTCGGGTCGCTTTTCGGATAATTTTGAGAAAAGGGGTGGCATCTTTCTGATGTCTCTAACCTTGATGTTATCCTCAAGAAGAGATGAACTTGTCAACTCCTCGTCTGTGACACGAGTGATTGTCTCTTCTACGTAGTCATTCGTATCTTCCGAGAGGTTGGTAAACTTCCCTTCGTAGAAAGCAGTAAGGAGCTCGAGCGCTTTGCTTCCATAGCCCATCTTGATGTAATCAGGATTTGTTGCTATTCTGACTACTCGTGCTCCAGAGAGACCAGCGAAGTCATCGTCTTGAAATTGTTGACTGACCAACCAAGGAATGAGATCACCAGCTGCTCGCTGACCTCTACTCAGGCTGTTCATGACACTTTGTTTGCTAATTTTCCCTTCGAGAGCCACTTGAATTACGCAGAGAGGTTCTGGTAAGTGTTTACTGTTCTCTTCAATAGGTGGAACAAGGACAAACAATTGATGAGCTGGAGCATCACTCATCAATTGAAGGTCATCTGGGGTATTTTTGTAATGACTCGCGACATAAAGAGCAATCATTTGCTGCAAAAACTTTTCGGAAACATCATGGAAAGAAAAGAGGGTATCACGATTGACGTTGAGCAGTTGACATTGTGAAGGATCTGGGCATCCTTGAAGAGTGTTTAATCTCGAGCGAGGTAAGGTGGCGTCAAGGCAGAGCAATTGATTGAGCCATTTCTCAACAGCGTCACCTTGTGCATAACGAATAGGTTCAGACAAGGTAATCTCTCTTAGCGAGCGACCTCCTGAGAAGCTATTATCGGCACCTTTAGCAGCAGCCTTGCCACTTGATCGATCAGCTACCTCAACATCTTCTGTTCCATTGGTTGTTCCTCTAGATTGTTCTCGAAGTTGTTTGATCAATTTCAAAGATAGAGATCTTCCAGTACCTTCGTATCCATTAATGGTGGATGCCATGAATACTAAGTAAGGACCCATAAGCTTCTTTACGAGTGGCAGCGGTATTGCAGCGGCTTCATCGATAACCAATAATTCGGCTTGACCAAGAACATGCGCATCCTGTGGTCTGATGTATTGGATGGTTTGGCGATGTTGACGATGAATGTTTACTCGAACAATTGCTTTGTTAAAATCCGGGTTTGTAGACTGTATAATTGAGTAGTCGACGTGATCCATGTAGTTAAGAGCATCGAAACCCTTAAAGATAAATTCGAACAGGGTTTTCAAATTCTCTGGACTTGGGGATGTGATAAAAATGTTACTATATCCATGAGCGACGGCTGCTGCCACAGCCACACCAAGCGCTGCAGACTTTCCACGTCCTCTTCCAGCAGTCAATGTGACAGTGTTCCTCAAAGTTTTTTCGGCGATGGCGTCTACGAAAGTGAGAAGAGCTTTGGCTTGGTCCACGGTCTTTGCCAAAGTGACGAGAGATCCAACTGGTTGTGTGTCTTGTAGGGCTTCTTTCATGCTATCCAATTCTATCTGTGATTCGCTTTTTGGCTCGTCCAAATCCGGCGGAGGTAAAGCCTTCACGTTCTTTCCGCCGGATATAGGAAGAACATTCAGCTCGTCGTCGATCACTAAACAGGACTCGCATTTTCCAAGGGACAAAATGAATCGCTCGTTGAATCTAGCAGTAACATCGTCGTGCGCTTCGGTTCGATATCGAGAATGAATATCCATAGACAATGTGTATAATTGCTTCAAACTGTTCATGCCTTTCAGTAATAGAACCACAAGCCCTCCACCCTCAACTGTTTCAATAGTTCTGGCTAAAAGGTTCGGTGTGATGGCTTCAAAATCCTGCAAAATACACATTCCGAAAGTGTTTCCCAAGATTTTCTCGGTTTCCTTGTAGTAAACATATCGAATGTTGTGCAGCGACACGAAAAGTTCGAAAGGATCCTCAGTATTTGCTTCTCTAATTCCACGTTTGATTTCCTTCTTAATTTTAGTTTCTCTCTTCTTTCGATGACTGTAAGTAGCAAATCGATCAGTATGCAGCTTCAAAAGAAGGTGACCATCTTCGCTACTGACCTCGTGAATCCTAGAAGCTTGTTCTTATATGCCCACATGACTGATTTGTTCTGTTTCATGTCCATACTGGACATAATATAGTGTAGATGTACAATGACATCCTTCGTTCTATCTCCAACAACGACAATGAAGCTTCGTTTCTTCTCTTGGATGCCATTGCGAATGAGCGCGGGGATGCGCTGATCCCTATTGATGTTAAGGTTAGTTGTTAAGATAAATACAATTCGGAGTATCGATTAAAAGCTTACACTGCTTTACGTTGGCCGACCATAATTTACAATTGTCTGAGAGATCAAAAACCTATTCAATGGCGATATAAACACCAACAAATTGAGGTATTGATGCGCCGGGAACTTTTTTTGGCGATTGCACTTATCTCGAACTTTTTTTCGACAAGGCCTTGTGACGCTAGAGCGTTTGGAGTGTAGTAAGTATGCAAGGCTGCGCGCGGATAAGAGCACTTTTCACGAGGCTGAACACATGTAATCAATATCTGCCTCACTACTACAAAATGAAAACGGTTTCAAGGGTTTCTTGTGTCTGAAGATCGAAGGTGATGTATTAAAAAGCTTATGGGTATTGTGAATTCTCTCGAGGGACTAGGGTCAAACTTGAATCTATCATGCTTTATCGCCAGCTATGCTTTTTGATACTCCAAATATGTACCATCCAAATTCCAAATTATAAAGCAATTTCTCAAGAACAATTTACTGTAAAGATTCAATAACAAGGGCAGATGCTCCACCACCGCCGTTGCAAATACCGGCAACACCAATCTTTGCCTTTTGCTCTCTCAGCACATTGACCAACGTGGTGACGATTCTAGCTCCGGAACAACCAAGAGGATGTCCGATAGCGACAGCACCTCCGTTGATGTTGACCTTGGATTCGTCCAATCCGAGGATCTTCATGTTCGCCAAAGCGACAACCGAGAAAGCCTCGTTGATCTCGTAATAATCAACAGCTGAAGCATCGATCTTGGCGTGTTTCAAAGCCTTAGGGATGGCCAATGATGGCGCGGTGGTGAATTTGCTTGGTGCTTTTTCTGCATCACCCCAACCAAGAATCTTTGCCAAAGGCTTAAGACCGAGTTCCTTCAACTTAGCTTCCGAGACTAGAACAAGAGCTGAAGCACCATCGTTAAGGGGTGCAGCATTTGGTGCGGTGACGGTTCCTCCATTTGGCAAGAAAGCTGGTCTCATAGCCTTGAGTTTCTCAATGTTCAAGTTCTTAACCTCATCATCTCTCTCGACCTTGACATTTGGCTTTCCACGGCCACCACTGACTTCAACTGGAACGATCTCGGTCTTGAAGAGACCAGCTTCGGTTGCCTTTTGGGCCTTTTGGTATGACTTGATAGCATACTCATCTTGTTGCTCTCTGCTGATGTCGTGATCGACGTGGCACTCTTCAGCAGCCATTCCCATATGCTCCTTTTTGTTGTAGGCATCAGTGAGACCATCCTTGAGAACACCATCTACCAAAGTTTGGTCGCCATACTTGGCACCATTTCGGAGAGTTGGGAGGTAGTGAGGAACGTTAGACATAGACTCTGTACCACCGGCTACAACAATATCGGCGTTGCCAGTGATGATTGTTTGAGCAGCGAGAATGATGGCCTTGGTTCCAGAAGCACAAACTTTGTTAACGGTAGTACAGACTACGCCTTCAGTGAGTCCTCCAGCAATGGCACATTGACGAGCAGGGTTTTGTCCCAAACTATTCCAATTAGTTTTGAATCATCTACAAACAAGTTATTGGCCTACTTTGCGGATAAAACATTGCCGAAGAAGATCTCCTCAACATCTTCAGGCTTGATTTCTGGTACGCGCTCAACGGCAGCTGAATATCCGTTAGTCTCAGAACTTTCCACACCAGAAAGATGTAGTGAGCTCACCCTTGATGGCGATACCACCTAGTTCAGTAGCACTCTTGCTAGAGAGGGAACCCAAGAATGAACCAATGGGTGTTCTCACAGCGGAGCTACAAACAACACATGGTCAGCATTTCTCATCTTTGGAGAAAGGGTCACGAGAAAATGAGAGGGGCATGTATGCCCAGAAAACCATCCAAGTGGTGTGAATCCTGAGGAAGGAGAATGGACAGAAACTTACACAATATAAACTGGAGGAACTGAAGACATTTTTTTGAGTAGAATTACAAGATTTGAAGTTTGAAAATAATATTTTGGGAGAGGGATTAAACCTCAACAAAGCTGGGCCAGATATTTATGGTGAGGGCGGTGAGGTGAGGTGGCAGATAACTAATCAGCCCCGCCTATCCTTGAAATCTCGTGCCACTTTTGAATCTTTTGCTTTGTATGTGTTGAGAACAATGTGAAGGTTCATCTTCGGACAATGCCTAGGTGGACATAAAGTAAAAGAGTTCCTCTTTGGACGACAATGTCTAGGTGGATATAAAGTAAAAGACTCACAAAAGCAGCCAGAATAGTAATGCAAGCCTTCGGAGTCCGAGGTCCTGGTGGTCAGTAAATGATCTAATCTAATCAATCTCTTCATCTTCATTCTCCACTATGAATCCATTTCCCTGATTTTTATTAGATGAAGTTTACCTAATGTGACAAGGCTGTGTCACGTGATCTCGAAAAAGTACCATCGCGAAACCTCGAGTTTTCGACGCGAGGCCGGTGAAGTTGTAGCTTCATTTCCTTGACATCCCTTGATTTTCATACATTTTTCTGCATTTTACTTAGTCGCGATGGATGACCTTTACGATGAGTGAGTCACCTCGACGTCTTAAGCTCTTGGGAAGCTTGACCACAGCTAATGTTCTTGCAGGTTTGGAAACTTCATTGGTGAGGCCGAGGAGTCGGACGAGGAGTCTCAACAAGGCAATGATGCGAGCGCATACGTCTACGATGAATATCCAGAGGAGGCGCCAGAGGAACCCACGGGACAGGAATTGATGGACCTTGATGGTTGGTTATAAGCATTTTCTGGAGCTCAGAAGGGCATCAACTAACAACTTTACATTTAGATGAGGGACCTTCGAATGCAGTAATATTACATGAAGATAAACAATACTACCCTACTGCGCAACAAGTATACGGAGAGGATGTAGAAACTATGGTGCAGGAAGAAGATGCGCAACCCCTCACGCAACCAATTATAGCTCCGGTCGAACAGAAGAAATTCAACATCCAGGAGGCGGATTTACCACCGGTACATTTCGATCGAAGTTTCATGGCCGACCTCATGAATTACCCCGAACAAATTAGAAATATTGCTTTTGCTGGGCATCTACATACCGGGAAAACCGCGTTTATGGACATGTTGGTTCTCGAGACTCACGACATTGCTGAGCGATTAGACAAAAAGACCGGAAGGAAAAAGGATGAGCAATTGCGTTATACAGATATCCATGTTGTCGAGCGTGAACGAGGACTATCTATAAAATCCGCGCCTATGAGCTTGGTGCTTCAGAGTACCAAGGGGAAGTCGCATCTTCTGAATATCCTTGATACTCCTGGCCATGTGAATTTCGTAGATGAGGTCGCATCCTCGTTACGGTTGGTGGACGGAGTGGTTTTAGTTGTTGATGTTGTTGAAGGAGTGCAAGTCAATACAGAGCGGATTATCAAGCATGCTGTTTTGGAAGGTTTGCCCTTGACTCTTGTTGTCAATAAAATGGATCGTCTAATCTTAGAGCTCAAGCTACCACCTACGGATGCTTATTTTAAGCTGAAGCATGTCATTGAAGAAGTCAATACTGTGATCGAGGCTACTTTACCAGGTCAAGGCGAGAGCCGACGACTTAGTCCAGAAAAGGGAAATGTGCTCTTTGCCTGTACCAGTATGGGATGGTGCTTCACGTTACAATCATTCGCAAAAATGTATGCGGACAGTTACGCCCCAAAGAAGAACCGAGGTCCTGGTTTGAACAATGAGGAGAGTGGTATTAATGCGCACGAGTTTGCAAGGAGATTGTGGGGCGACATTTTTTACAATCCCTCAAGGAGGTCATTTACTCGAAAGGGTGTTGAGGAGAAGTCAAAACGCTCTTTCGTCAATTTCATCCTGGAACCAATCTATAAATTATACTCGCATACCATTAGTGAGAGTCCAGAGGATTTGAAGGATACTCTGGAATCACTGGGGATATTCCTCAAACCATCACAATACAAGACGGATGCCAACGTCCTTCTGAAACTTGTCTGTGAACAATTCTTCGGTCCATCGACCGGGTTCGTCGACATGGTTGTACAACATATACCTTCTCCGGTGGAAGCTGCAGAGAAAAACTTGGAGCGTCATTATACTGGTCCATTGGATACAACGGTCGGAACGGCTATGAAGAATTGCGATCAAGATGGTCCGTTGGTCATTCAAATAACAAAGCTCTTGAACACAAGCGATGCTACAGGATTTTACTCATTCGGAAGAGTGTTAAGTGGTGTTGCACGAGCAGGCACGCAAGTACGAGTCCTTGGTGAAGGATATTCAATTGATGATGAAGAGGATATGAGTGTTGCCACCATTTCGGATGTGTGGATTGCTGAAACAAGATACAACATTCCCACAGACGGAGTTCCTGCCGGCAATTGGGTTCTTCTTGGGGGTGTGGATAATTCGATTGTCAAATCTGCAACCATTGTACCCCTTGTGTTGCCAAATGAAGAGGAGGCATACATTTTCAAACCTATTACCCATTTCACCGAGTCGGTCTTCAAGGTAGCAGTGGAGCCGATCAATCCTTCTGAGCTTCCTAAGATGTTGGATGGTTTACGAAAGATCAACAAAAGCTACCCTCTTATCACTACAAAGGTAGAAGAATCTGGCGAACACGTCATTCTAGGCACGGGAGAACTCTATATGGACTGTGTCCTGCATGATCTCCGACGATTATATGCAGAGATGGAGATTAAAGTTTCCGATCCTGTCACACGCTTTTGTGAGACAGTCGTTGAAACATCAGCTATCAAATGTTATGCCCAGACACCAAACAAGAAGAATAAGATCACCATGGTGGCAGAACCTCTCGACCAGGGTATTGCTGAAGACATTGAAAGTGGCAAGGTCAGCATCAAAAGTCCTGCTCGAGTGATTGGCAAATACTTTGAGGAGAACTATGGTTGGGATTTATTGGCTTCTAGAAGTATTTGGGCATTTGGTCCCGACGACTTGGGACCAAACATCTTACAAGATGATACCATTCCATCCGAGGCAAGTACATTCCAGAAAGCACCTGTTCGCTTACCCCTTGTTAGTAGCTAGCCTCCTAGCCAGGCTAGAGCTACTATCGTGAGTGCCTGCATAGGCTAAATAGCCGTTGTGTTGCACAAACGGAATTATTCGGCCCTTCTTATGCTGACTGATCTACAACAGGTGGATAAGAAATCACTCCTTAGTGTACGGGACACCATTCGACAAGGATTTAGTTGGGCTGCTCGAGAAGGACCACTGTGTGAAGAACGTACGTTTCCACTGACTTTTCATTTATCCTTTTCCCCAGACGCCCTCCCTCTCTCCCTTAACCCTTTTGCTCCTAGGTCATCATAGATCGTAATTGTGGACGACCTCGAACCACAATATTACTGAATTAATATGGAAACTTCCGTCCACTACTTTCGCACAGACCCTTGAACTATAATCCTACCCCTGGACAACTTTTCATTGGTTCATCTATCCGAGTTAGTGCTAACATCCCTTGTAGCAATCCGCAACAGTAAATTCAAGATAACAGACGTGATATTGGCTCCTGAAGCGATCTTCCGGGGTGGAGGTCAAATCATTCCCACATCCCGACGCGCATGTTATTCTTCCTTCCTAATGGCTTCCCCAAGATTAATGGAACCCGTCTACTCCTGTTCCATGACCGGACCTGCAGATTCCGTCACTTCGCTCTACACTGTACTTGCCCGTCGTCGCGGTCACGTCTTGTCTGACGGACCTATTGCTGGTACACCTCTCTATCGCGTCAGTGGACTCATCCCTGTCATTGATTCCTTTGGTTTCGAAACCGATCTCCGTATTCATACTCAAGGTCAAGCAACCGTTTCCTTAGTCTTTGATCGCTGGAGTATCGTCCCCGGTGATCCATTAGATAAAGATGTTGTTCTTCGACCTCTCGAACCAGCAGGCGCACAGGCCACGGCGAGAGATTTCGTCCTCAAGACTAGAAGAAGAAAGGGTCTCAGTGAAGATGTAAGTGTGGCTAAATTCCTAGAACCAGAACTCTTTGCTAGTTTGAAGGAAACGGGCATTTTGGACGGGTAGGTAGGGTTTATCGAGTAAATCTATCAAACGCGCGTCCTATTGGGAAGGAAGAGCTTGGCAGAGATCTGTGAACCTGGGGTTTGATTATCTCATACTACATAAGGTGTGATTGTTCTTCCAAATCTAGAAGAGAAGTGATATATCATATGGGCGTTTTTTGGGTGGTTCGTGCATAGCGAATTGAAACTACTAAATAAATGAAAAATAATTAAGATCTGTATATGCATGGTTTTTGGTGCGTATGCACAGTTAGAAATATCATCAAGGTGAAATCAAATCATAGCGAATTCACGTATTGAAAGTTAGGTCACAAGATTCCTAGGAGACATTCCTGCATGAAACTGGGGATGGTGGATTTCCCACTGCACTCTGTGCATGTTCGTCCACTGCAGCTACGCTGGGATATTGACAGCAGTAGCTCGAGTGTTGTCGATTTACTTTTATTGTGCCGTGCACACTCAGCATTTATAATATTGGAGCGCAGAACTCAAAAGCTGGTTGGAACTTGGGGTGAGACCAGAGAAGTGGAGAATCATCCGATTGAGAGGGCTGCTAGACGTTGGCGATCATTTTGGATGGAAATCGGATTGGAGATGGAAAATAGATGTGGAGTCGCTTGACTAATAGCTGCAGGTGTGCATATATGTATTTGAACAATTTAAGGCTCTCTGCCTATTCGTAGGAGAAAAAACAGGCGGAATTCGACCATTTCTAAGATATCCTTTACAATTCAATTATTTCCCTTCAATATTATATAAAATAAAATTTCGAAATATTTTCTGAATAATAAAAAGCTAAGATTTCTTTTGATCTTTTTGAATTTATATGAATCATTTATAAATTATTTTTTATTCAATTAAGTTAGAGGATTTCAATGAAAATTTGAATTATCAAATTCCGCCTGTTTTTTCTTCTACGAATAGTCTGCATCCTATGTATGATTCTTATCTCCATTTTTCCATCTGCATGTGCCTGACACCTACTTTGTCAGTGATAACTGAATAAGTAAGGCAATGGTATGGAAAATTGGGATATTTGTGCATACAAAGTGACCTCAGATGACTTAACCCCCCATGTCTCTACTCATTCACGAGTCGCGACAGTACCAACAGAAACAGAGATGCCGAAAGCTCGGGATCTCTGGATGGACGAAACTATCACTTCACCCACTTGTTGAGTAGATCGTAGAAGAAGAAAGGCAGGTCGTCATGCAGAGGGAATCGCAAAATCGATTGGCACGGGAGTGGGAATGGAAAAACTATTGTTCCCTCCATATATATCCCTGGGATTTACGTTTCTGTACGTACAGGTACATGTGTCTATGTATTGACCCTGGCTGTTGATCTGAAGTTGGATTACTCGATTCATAGAACGATTGAAGAGATGCATGCACCTGCTTTGTAAACATTAGGGTATGCATGCTTTGGTTTCGGTACCTGGGAGTTGGCATCGTATTGATAATGTCATGTCATGTGTACGATTATAAGTAAGTTTACATAGTACATACATGCAGTAGGCGCTGTACACACACATGCGTAGATATGGATTGCATGTCAAGAGGAATTTGGTGGATGGATTGTGGTAAGGCTTCGATCACGCGAAAACGATATCTCTCTGGAGTTCTCCAGTTCCAATTGTTCTTAAAACAGAATATAGAAACACTATATGTATGGCTATTAAGACCAAAGAATATCGCTATACTTCGGTACAATAAGGAGAGAAATTTAGTCCGTCAGAGTGGTTCCCTTTCCTACAGACATCCGCCCTCCAAAAAGAACAAGTAAGAGGATGAAAGATGATCCGCGTGCGCGCGCGGATATGCACGGATAATTGATTAGATCTATAACTATTCCTCCTAATGCAGTGATCAATTGTACCTACACCCAAGTAGGTAGCTATAGTAAAGTTCAGGGCGCAAATGCTACCACTTCTTGAATCTTGATTTCTCTATCATACTATATTCACATCCTTCCTTTGCATCTCACAATATCATCCAATCAAATAATTCACCAGGTGGCATAAATGTTCCATGAATTTAATACAATTATGCGGCTCGGTGATGCCGATATGTATGTACTATGCATGATGTTCGAAAATGTGAATGGATGGAAGCGGATACTTGTCGTTAAGTGATATTGTATCATAATGAACATGGATGATGAGGTTTTTGATCTGAACGGTTGCCAGATTTTCATCTGATCAACGAACGAACGAACGAACGAATGAACGAATGAACGAATGAACGAACGAAATGGTCGAAATACTGGCGGAAACCACATGCACTAGGACCAGGATAATGATGGCTAAAAGTAACTAACTGAGCATCAATGTTGGGGAAGGATACTTTGTAATTGGTACAGCTCCTGCTCCAATGAAGATGCAGGGGAGTGGAATGTTGAATTTAATGGTGATAGGATGAAATGGTTCATCCCGAAATAGACTTATCATTGAGAAATTAGATTATAGCAATTCCTCAATGAAGAAACTCAATGCAGTTGGGGGTGGCAAGTGTGGATTAGAAGATTTTGAATTCCGTGGGGGTAAACTGGGAAAAAGAGGAAGGACGTCGCAAACTTAACCAGCATTGGCTTATCCAGGAAGGCATCACAGCACGTTTCTCTCGTAAACTCTATGCCTCGTGAAAAACTCGTGTCTACAGTGTCCGGGCGAGGATAATGACAGGCCCAAGAAACGTAAAAGAGGCGAAGGGCGGGGGGTCTACATATTAAGCACGTGTGATGGAATTGTTCTAGATTTCAAGGATTCAAACTTTTGAGGTCCCCGAAACCTTCTTTTCATGGGATTCTGAGAATTATGCTTATCTTGTGTGGAGAGCTAACGAGAAGCGAAAACGAAGCAAAGGTTTGAATCTAGCCCCTGAATGTGAAATGAATGGGCGGCATTAAATGTCGTGCAGTATTGTGAAATGTGATGAGAGGGCTTCAGATGAAATTAACAATTGCCCATCAAAGGAAAGAGAAGACGAGGGTCTACGTAAGCTTCATGACAGTTTTTTTGTCACTACCACCCCCGAGGCATGATTGATTAAGCCCTAAGGTTGTAATCTGCCAGGGCGCATCTAGTGGGTCGAAAGGTCTCGAGTTGCTTGGGAATGAGGGAATATTGTGAATAAGTGGAGGTGCTGTTGTGTTTGTGGGGGTAGAATTTGCATGGGAGCCCTGTCATAGAGTTGACTTTTGGTAGGCCGACAAGCTTTGCAATGTGGAGATGGGGATTGGTGGCACCTTTGCAGTAGAGATGGGAAGTTTGATTGGCTGTCAAAATGGCATTTACGAAGCAGGTTTGTGGTAGTCCATGACACTTGTGGAGATCGACGATGGGAATGTTCTTTGGAACTACCAGAACTTTGTGAACATTGACCATACCAATTGAACTTTGGGAATATTGTGACACAAATTAGACAGCAAGGCGCGGAAAGATTCTTTAGGAATTTCGCTTTGACGAGCACAGTATCTGTATCGTGGTATTACACGCACATGCACATGCCAAATCGGGTTGTAGATAGTATTTGGTGTGGGTTTTTGTGATGATACTTCATATTCGTAGTTCATTGATTGGGGATGGATCTGCGTAACTTTAAAAAGAATCACAGTATTGCGGAAGTGATCTCGTATGTGGCAACGGTCTTCTCGATTTTTTCATAACGAGAAATTCCCTGCACTGGCTAAAGCAGTCTCAAAGAAATCTTATGTCTGTGAATATGATATCATCAGCCATCAAGACAGGTTTTCATCATCTTCCTTAGCAAATTCATGAGATTGTCATTCTCGAGGGCAGCCGCAACACGCTCCTTGTCAGCCAGTTGTTTGTTGACTTCGTCAGCTTGGCTGTGTGTATCCTTCTTGATCTTGACCTCGACTCGGTATCCTGGCGGAAGAGCTTGTTCCAAACGTACTCGCACGCCAAGTCCAATAACAGTTGCTAGGGAGCAATGTGAAACCGTTGGCGTCAATTCAACCAGTACGCGAGACAGTGCTGCTGGGTTTGTGAGATCAGGAGGCGAAACAAGATGAACATCCTCAAGCTTAACTACTCCGAGAGACTCCAATGAGAGAGGATGCTCGGGGTCGGAGATTGGTGCAATCAAGTCTTCAAAATGTCAGCTATGCAAACTTTGGAACGCGACTGACCCAATTTAATACTGAAATTTAGATAGCGCTCGTTATAATAGTGAATGGTAGAGAGGTATCAGGATATTCATTTGATTTTGAGATACCTACTGATAATTGCACGTTTGATATGTGATACGATGCTAGGATATATCGAGAACTCGAAGAACAATTGGTATTAAGTGAATTGGAAATACGTGAAATGCTTACCATATATTTCCTGTTCATCTATTGGCTCTAAGCCAGAGTCGTCTGAGTCTGAGTCTTCATCTGAGAAATCTGACATATAAAAAGGATCCAGTGCATAGCTGGGTTTTGCCATCAATATGCTCTGTATACCATGTTTCTTGGCCGAATAATCTCGAACCTTGCGCTTTTCTCTTCGACGTGATATTTCGGACACATTCAAGATAGTAGGATTCGCATTGTCTGCCGATGCCATGTTGAGATGAGTTGGGGGCCACTTGGGGCTCTGCTGGCTAACAGGAATGGCTTTTCTGTGCTAGTTGGATAGCTGACAGGTTCAACGTTGCGACTCGGGTTAGATATGTTCAGCTGGGCTTGCGAGTCGATAGGAAGCGGGTTATTGAATGGATTGCAGGTTAGAGGTGCAAGAGCTTGAGCTATGGTTTCTTAAAATCTTGAACGTAAATTTGATAATGACGAAGAGGTTTATCAAATTCCCTTTATCGATAAAGCGAAGTGGGATAAATCTGAAACCTGAGGCATGATATCAATTCATGACTAATCACCTAATGATCGAGGAAAGCCAAGGACAAGTATTGAACTTAGAACTCGTAAATACAATGATAAATCATAAATACACCAATAAACACCGGAGATTTTTGCGTTGATACTGTCCCTCATTGCATTTCCATGCAAGTCCCTCTTTTGCCCTGCTCTTTGTTGTTATATGGTAGTCCTATTTCACAAAGTGTCTATCTCCATCTTGTGCAAAGTTTCAAGTCCCATATTAGAGACTAACTTTGATATTTGTGGCACGCTCCGTGCAATCCCATGGCCAGAACTTGGAAGTTCAAGGATGTATCAAAAGCTCACCTCAAAATCTAATAAATGTCCTGAGAAGATTCATGAAGGATCAACAAGCACGAGCCATCTGCATCTCGTGGCGATCCTGCGCTTCCAAGGTTAAAGGTTCCGTGCTATACTCGTTTCCGTCCCGGAAGATCTTTAAACCTGGTCTCTTCATATTTGAGATTGCCAGACAAATGAAACTCGTCGGCAAGCTGGACCCTCTGGGTAGCTTCAGATGATCTGATCAGACAAGTTATGATCCGAACCTCCGTGATGAACGGTGTAGATTTTGGAATTCGGACTTTTACTCTTTTGCTTTCCAAGAAACCAGCTTCAATGTACGTTCCAGGTAAATTAGACTTCCACTGCCTGTGCGTCTCACGAAGCCAATGGCCTTCCACGCCCTTGTTGGCAAAACAAATACTGAAATCAGCTTATGGCCGCCATAATATCTACCTCTTTAATGTACTCTTCCGTGCGAAAGGTTGCTGGCTCGAGGAACTGCAAGGGGGAGACAGATTGTAGAGAGATTATCGATCCATCTGCAGGATAGGCAATCTTTGTCTATCGACGCCGAAAGCCGTCAAACCGTTTTCCTTACTCTCAGCAAAAAACAATGGCCGATAACAAGACCTGCATGTATTCTTCTTCCCTTGTGAACAATCTTCAATGGACATGAGATATCTTTGAGCCACCGAACCATGTTGCCGGGTTCGTCTCTGCTTGTCGAGTGGCTGCGACTTTAGGGCACGGAATCATGAGGTTAAAACATCTGATCTTTTGGCTTGTCCTGAAATCCCAATATTCCTTGTCAGAGCCGTATCGCATGTGCATTGTTCGCTGCATTTGCTGGCAACTGCGTCCCATATCGCCTGAGAACTGATACCCGGCGACCTTTTCTGGGGCTGTTTAGAGGCTAGTACAGTGTTTGCGGGGCAGTAGTACCTGTCCAGAGATCCTTGGATCCACTCATCATCTAAAGAAAGGCATTATTAATGGAGCAGTCTTCTGAGAGTGTATTGAAAATATGCAAAAATACATTACAGCAAAACCTCTCCATAAGGATACCGGTTTTTGTAGACTTTTTTAAGGATATATAGAGGTATCCTTATATAGAGGTATCCGACTAATCCCGACACAGTAGTAATCCACTTCCGATTAGTCCCGATCGGGTTATATTCCGTGACAATTTCGGAAAATTTTCTACTTTCATAAAATATGACTAAATTCTTTATATGAGAGCTCAAATCCCGATAATCTTATTGGTTTAATAAGGATATATGTGATTTTGGGACCGAGAAATATAAGGATATCCTAATAAAGAGGTTCTAAGGATATAGGCCTTTTTTAGCCCTAGAAATTTTTGGGACCGAAAAATATATCCTTATAGAGAGGTTATCCTTATAGGGGGGATCCTTATGGAGAGGTTTTGCTGTAGACAGATGCAACATGCACAGCGATACTTTCGATATTGAATGGTTCTTCCTTCATGTACATTCGTATTTACCTGCACATGCCCCCAGTACTTAGGCATGGAAGTGCTTTTGACACACCGCCGACGCCATGAAATCACCACAGACGTCTTGAAACAGACAACCTACAATATATTTGTTGTTGTACAAAAGTTGCTAGACGTACAGTACTTTGATTGTGTCGTAAGTTCGTGACATAGGTGATGTGCGCCTTAAGTCCTAAATTACTAGGACTTTTCGGTGATACAACGGTATCGTTATCAATCAAATGAAAATGAGCTTAGGGGCAGAATAAATATCCGTTTGCTATGTGCGAGTACGACGGACCAACGACTAACACTTTTTCCTGTTTCTTTTCTAGTGCAGGCAGTAGAAAAGAAAAGAATGGTATCTATTTGCCGCGATTACCCCTCACAAGGCCCTAAAGCACCCCAAAAACGAACGCCTAACCATATGAAAGCAACCTCGGACTATTGCCATAGACCTAAAGTCCTATGATGCTTCTAAGTCTGAACCCTAAATCCAAGGACCTATAATCTATCGGTAGGTGCCGATGTGAAGTGCTTACAGCCTTCCGCACCTCCTGTAGCACAAACTCCATTTCAGGAACGATGCCTGCATTCTGTGCCCCACAATATTGAGTTATTCTTGACTTCTTTCTTCCTTTCTCACGAATCGGTATGTATGAACATGACAAATGTGAAATGTATTCAACTTCTTGCATTTTGACATGTTAAATGTGGTACCTATCATCCAGGAGGCCATTGTGGGTACAGGACTAAGAGAGCATCACATCCTTCCCACTGATCACCGTTTCACACATCCCAAACTGGTTTACCATGCATCACCGGTCCGAAGGCTACATTTTACGGGATCTTTTACTTGTAGAAGGATGAGCGAGTTGGTATGGTCCTTTCAATCAATCTTGTTTGTGAATCTGCGATCCCATGGCTATCTTCGAGACTTTAACCCATATAACCTACAACGAATGATTGAGTAGCATATACGCCTCGGTAAATTTAGGCCCTATTTTGCAACCACCGAAAAGCCTTCTCCCCGGAAACTTACAGTAGCACCGGGTACCTGTACCTGTCTGTACCCGTACCAATTACCCTTTCAACAACATTACGAATGAAGATAAGATGAATGAATGCATGTGATAACAGGAATGACAACCAAGATTCCAAGAGTTGATGTCTTCGGCAGTATCCGCGTCAAGACGAAGGTGTTAGGCGGTTTTATCGAGATTACGAGTGAGGAATAAGGAGACCTGCCGTATTCTTTCTTGGGCTCCCCCCCGTTCTTTCCCATATTGACAATAATTTGGTGATTTCACTAATATATTGAAAAGAGGCAAAGAGGGGCCAACCTTATTGGATCATTACCAAATACAAACACCACTTTAAATTCGGACTTCAAGTCTTCCCATTCCGATTTTTTCTTTCGTTGACAGGGAAGTCGGTTACGATACTATTTTCTGCCTCGTAGAAACTAGAAGGATGCTACATCATGATTCATAAGTCGTCTGTCTCTTCTATTGGACTTCCTTGAATTTTCCCTTTCTATTTTAGAGAGATTGTCCTTCAAGCACTTTGGAAGTTCCCGGTTCTAGGCAAAACAATATCTCCTTCATTTTGCCTAGATACGTACTGGGCTTCTCAACTGGTTAGCAATAGAGGTACCTATCACTACTGTATGTTTGACCGGGATTTTGGAAACCAGCCGTTTCGAGTTCCCTGCTATCACCTCCCGGCATACTCACTTGCGGGTCTTTTCTTGTCAGACCTTAGCTTGCCTGAGTCCATGACACCCCATACAACAACATCCATGGTCCCATAAATCCATTATCACCCATTATCCCTCCTTCCACGCCTGCATGAGGTGAATACCCTCACGCCTAACACTTCGGTAAGAGAAATTTGGGATTTATTGGGAATTGCGTCTATACCCTTACCTATCTATCTACCCTACCTATCTATACCCATACCCACAGCAAATTTATAGGCCAATCCAATATTATTGCCCATCTAATACCTAATGCTTTATAGATTCTGGTCTGGAAGGGTGTTCATGTTCTCTGGCATCACTGGCACTAAATTATACTTTTTTATTGTGGCGCGACCCTAGATCAATTCAAGCTTCTATCGAGTGCGGAGTACTCTCTCTTAGTATCTGTACATACAACTACCATCTTCAATCGATTTTGACCAAATACCGCATCAAAAGAAATTACACCGTCTGTCAAAAGTAGTCAATCTTCTTTCCTTTTCTATGGGGCAACACTTTCTTCGTTTTACAATACAATATCAGTATACCCCAACCTTGATCAATTGGTATGTGAGAGAAGTAGGCGCATGTTGTGCTACTCATGATGCCTCAATCATAGATGATTAGCTGACCCTGATCTACTTCTGCAGTTTCATTCTTCGATATCCTTGAACTTCCGATACTCCGCCATTCGATTTCAAACGTCCAGCTTCGTGGCCTCTCGAATTAGTCTGATCAAAACCCAATTCGTGCTTATTCTGGACTTAAAACGTGCCCCCTCATCTGGATGCGGCCAAGTGATTGAATTTTTGGGTTCACGACGCTCCGCTTCCTCAGATCCATTCTCAAATATATCGACGATCTTCACTGAAAGAGGTTGTTTTTTCTCTCATCGGATACTCGACAAATAGGCGCCTATAACCGCGATACGACATCGTGTAGGAAGCCGAATTCGCATTTCAAAATAGGATATGTCCCAAGACCTTGGAACAAGGAGACTACTCCCCCAAAGCTCACAAATGCAGAACTTTTCGTTTGCGCCAACAAACTTTGGCCCAAGAGAGAATCAAAAAAGTGCGCGATCTTGCTTTCATTTGGGCATTTTGGAGTTGACATGGGCTGATATATCTTAGATTATGTCTTTGTTGACGAACACAATCGCCACAAGCGTTTGAAGGGTATGAGATGTCCTCAGTCTATGCGCATTCCTCTACTAATGCAGCATAGTGATGCGAGCTTGTGAAGGATGTCGAAGAAGAAAAATCAAGTGTGATGCTGCAACAACGAACACCTGGCCATGCTCCGCTTGCACAAGGCTCAAGTTGGGATGTGTCCCCCCAACAGTGAACTACGATCGCGATTTCCAGCAAAGTAATCAGACTTTTGAAGCAGAAGCGCCGCAATACGATAATGGTGGAAATCCCAGCGGTGGATACCATCAGCAAGTTCCAGTACAACAGCAAATGACAGGCCCCTCAAAGGTGGTACCTCCAATTTATACACAACAACCTCCATATCCCGATCCGAATAACATGTATCAATCTATTCCGTACGGAGGACCCTCGAGTGCACATAGTCAACAGAGTATGCATTATAATAGTCTTCAAACTCCAGTCAGCGCACTCAGCCAACATACAGAATATTCGCCACAAGCGGTATATCCCACAGCCCCTCTTCAGCAACAAACACATGATTCGCCTGAAAATTATACCCATAGTGAATACAGCGGGGAGGATTTGGCCGACTTGCTAGGAGAACTCAAGATGAACCCCGCAGGCACAGGTAAGCGATTTGCTCGTCAATTTAAGTTATGGTTCTGATAAGAAACAGCTCCATACTTGAACAACAAGAACAGGACCAGAGCGTTGGTAGAAGAACCAGCTTTTGAAGACATTGATGAATACAAAAACGCTTTACCCCCAATTACATTGAGCGCCGACATGAAGATCAGAATACCTCCCGAGTTGCTTCCAGACGAACAGACTATCCTTCATTATTTTGAGATGTACTTCACAAATGTACATCCTTATGTACCTGTCCTTAACAAAACTTTGTTTTACCAACAGTGGCATACGAATCGAGATGCTATCTCACCTTTAATACTGGAAGCCATTTTTGCAATCGCTGGAAGACTTGATGATGAACCAGCGCAGGGTCATCAGTGGCTCGCCCTTGCTTCTAGTAAGACATCATCTTGTAGCTAAATGAATCACTCCACTAACTTCATATAGAACATGCCGATGCTTTTATGGATGTTCCGCGATTGAGCACTCTTCAAGCAAACCTGATAATACTTAAAGCAAGAGAATCCGCTCCAAAGCGTGGATATTATTATCGTTCATGGATGACTGTAGTAGCATGCGTTCAAATGGCCAAGGATCTGGGTCTAGATGAGCACTATGAAGATCACAAAGCAGGTCGATCATGCGGTTCTGATCTTGCTGACTGCATTACCAAAACTCGAATATGGCAAACCATATTCGTTTGTGAATTGATGATCGGTTCTCCACAAGGTCGGACGGATCTCGCGGTCGACATGGAAACACTTGACTTGAGCGTTCCCAGATCTGGGATCGACAATGGAGAACTCGCTATCACGCGCAATTTTACTTGGTTCACACGTGTTGTTCGCAATGTTCGGAGGATGAATAATGTTTACGCAAAAGTTAAGAAGAGAAAGGAGTGGGGTATCGATCCAGATTTCGTACAACTCAACCCTTCCTTCGAAACTTGGATGAATGATCTTCCCGAAAACCTACAGATTGATTTTCCAGCGGATGGATCCCCTCCATGGCTGCCTACTCACTTCATTGGCAATCTTCACTCCTACTATTACCTGAGTATTATCATGCTTCATCGTCCACAACTCACTTTCATGGAACCAGGAATGGACGGGTGGAAACACCATATGCTCATATGTTATAATTCTGCGAAACTCTTATGCAGACTTCAAGAAAGTATCTTACAGTCATTTGGCTTAACTGGTCTATTATGCATGCAACGGGGAATCAACTTCACTATCTATTGTGTTCTGACTTGCACAGTTCTTCACTTGGTATGTACAACAGCCAATCTACTGACTTGATCTTCAGGTGTGTTGACAATCTCATAGGTTGCGATTACATCCCCGGATCCAGACTTGAACTCAGACGCCCGGGAATATTTTACCAGACATATGAGAATCCTAGAAAAATGTACCAGCTCATGGCCCATGCCAGATATGCAACAACAGATTGAGTCACTCAGGCAGGCATTTTCAGCTGACACTAGGAAACCTTTCGTTCTGAAGCCATCTTTTCCTTATGGGAGTCCAGCTGCACCGCCCCATACTAGTCCTGCAAGAGGAAATGTTCAACAGTATCGTCAAGGAAGCACCTCATTGGAGAGTCAAAATTTGGGGCATCAAAATGCCCAACAGCAACAAGTCAGTTACACAAGCCACCCCATTTCACCACCCATTTCAGCTGGGGGCGTAGACACGAAAAGTGACTCTCCCGCTGTACAGTCTCTGGTCATGATGGCCACTGGTCAAAGACCCCCAGTTCCAATTACAAGCGGGCTTCAAATGGCAGATAACTCGTCATGGAACCCGTCAAAAATTTTTGAGTGAGTTTATTCCTAACCCGTACCTCAAAAGTACAAATACTAATTGTGTCACCTTAGCCAATGGAACAGCACTTTCGGTACGCCTCCCGCTTCGAGCAGCTCTGCTTCTGAAACGACCCCTCCTCTAAAAACTCCCTCTTCAGGTGCACAAGAACTCCCGACACTCCCAGAAATACAAATTCTCCCCAACGTGAGCTTACCGCCAGGCTCACAACCTATGCCTCCACAACAATATTCTGGAGCGCCCATCCCCTCATTTGTGAGCCCAAGTATGTGGCAAGAATCAGTCGCGAATGTGTATGAAAGCGGAATCAAACGACATTGGGATTACTCAGATCCAAATGAGATGGTGAATCCTATCGCAAAACGAAGAGGTTGATCGTCTCGATCTGGTGAAAGGTGAAAGGTTGTAGGTACGAATACGTACGATTAATGAACGGCAATCGAATTCGATGTCAAGAAAGTCAGACCCATATACACCCCATACGCACAATTCATTTTATCCTGGAGATTAATTGTCTAGTTTACATTTTGTACGGACGGGTCGATAGATCCGAAAGATCTAATTTTGGGTATATATACGTCTTGGCTCGACCGACGCGTCACGATTTCCATTGATATCCAGGGTAAATTTTCTCATGACGTTGGATTTTTCATATTTTGGGTCAATAAATTATCAAATGAGTACATAAATAAATTTCCATACACAATCTCGAGGAGCATGGGGGGAAAGGGTCGGATTCATCAGATAGGGAGTCATACACTGGATAGGATCGCTGGATTAGCTTGAAAGCGGGATGAAGAGGGAGCAATTGGGCGTATCATTGGGTTTGGGATGGCTGGAAAAGTGTTGTGATTAGCCAAGATAATCGCCGGGTTGCTTGGAGATCTTGGAAACTTAGCATTGGTATAATGATGAGATGGAGGAATACAGAAAGGGAAGGAGAAAAATGTGTTAGGTTGGAAAGATGATGTGTTGATACTGTATGATGCCGCGAGAAATACCGTGGCACATGGCAGGAAATGGAATGACTTGTGTGCTTGATATATTATTATGTTATCATATTTTGGTGGCTGCATTGTATGTATGTATTTCAACGGTGCATTTGGGCCTCTTAGGAAGGAATACTTGTCATACCTATCTTTGATTACGTGTATATAGGAGAATTGGCAAGAGTTTAGGAGGCGGGATTAGAAATAGTTGCATATACACATATATTTATGCGCGTCACAAAGACACATACGAGTTGGAAAGGAGAAAAGTTGCTAAACTGCGAGATACTATTGAATGAAACCTAAACCGAATCCGAATTCTAACCCATATCCATACCGAACCAAATAAACTCAATTCAAATCAATAGCGAAAATCGAAACAACTAAACAACTAAACTAACAAAAAAGAAACCCAAAGTAACAGAACAGCAAAGGTGAAAACCATTCCACAACAGATAGTAGTGAGACGTGAAACCCCGATACGCCATCTCTTCACTTCCCAAAAATGACGGGGTTTCAGCTCATGTAACATATATACTGTCTTTCGACTTCCTATGTCTTCCTCTACATTCCTAGAAAGACCATCCTGTGAATTTCCAAACGTGTTATTCTTCGACTTTTCAAACGTCCCAACTTCCACCAAGCTGTACAGAAATCCACCTCCCAGCGCCAAAATCATCCCGAATATGTGAGCGAATCCTGTGACTGATGCATTCGCATCTCTAAAAATCACAATCGAAATCGCAATCGAGATGACTTGTTTGATATTCCCCAACACGGCCATCGTAAGGGCGCCTGCCTTTTTGTTCGTGGTAAAACTCGACCAGTTTAGTAGGAATGCTACGAGACCGTTTATGAGGATGAGAATGATACCGAAGTGAGAGGTCGAGAGGGGAGAAGAAGTGGAGGATATATGTTTTACGAGAAATTCGTCGATTTCACCGTTCATGTAGGACCAGATTGTGGCTTGGATGCCGGCGAGAGGGGCGACGTGGTGGATGATTGTTAGAGCGGGGATGGCGAGGTGGGTTTGTAGGGAGTTGGTTGAGAGGGTTTTGCAGGCGGAGAGGAGGGCGCCGAGGAGACAGAGTATCGTGGTGTCGAGAGTGAGGGTGAGGGAGTCGTGGGAGACGAGGAGAACGCCGAGAGTGAGGGGGAGGAGAGAGATGATGGTGAGAGGGGAGTAGGGTTTTGTGTGTAAACGGAAGAGGAAGGAGAGGATGAGGACGAAAATGGGGATGGTGGAGCGGATTACTAGGTGGTCGGGAATAGTCATTATTCCACTGCCGGGGAGTTAGTCGGGATTAGAATGAAAGAATGAAGAGAGAGAGGGACAATCGAAGACTTACAGTGAGACATTGCTGACCGCAATATTGATCGTGTATAAAATCGAAAATAAGAGAATATAATAATTCTTTCTTTGACTTCGATGTTCAAGATTTTGAAAATCAAGTCTTCGAGAAATATATGTGCCCATGGAAGAGCACAGTGCGTGCCATGCTGTAAGAAGCCATGGGTATGGATACTATGGTTTGTTAGTAGGGGGACTTCTTTTATGAGAGATGAAAGAACGTGCTTGACATAAAATACTTTTGTTCAAAAGTGTGAGGAGCAAATTCAGAGCTAGGTAAATTATGAGATGGGATTCGGGAGTGTTGAGTGAGCAAGTGTAGCGAATCATGGCGGCTGTGAGGAGTGAACTGGAGCTGGAGTGGTGAGAAATCGAGACGACATTTTGTAGCAAAACAGTTGAGAGTTTACTAGAACTCGAGGGCAGTAGCCATCAAGATTGGCTTCTGATCGTCACGCTCTGACGTTAATAAGGATGAGTCGCAATCGAGGCTTATAAATCTCGAGAGAATAATCGACTGCACCTTCCCAAAGAAATTTCAATAAAGGAGGCGGTTTCCGAAATCGGGTTGATATGAGTAAAACAGGTGAGGAAAAATACTTCACAAAATATCACAACAATCCATTAGGTAATCGTCGGTTCGATCCCATTGCATCTCCTCGAAGCTATTAATATGCTGCGAGTATTCATCTGTACACCCTGCTCCACGAATTAGGGAATCTGCATGTGATTTGGTGGTATGAAAGGAGATATCAAGAACTTACAATCCATTTCCTCGGTGATTCTCTGATTCTCTGAATCAAAGACAAATTCAGGGGAAGGAGGCTCGGCGGGAATGGGAGCGGCGGGTCGATGAGGACAGAACTGGATAGGTGCCGAAACCGGCGAGAAAAATGGTGAGTGAGGTTGTTGCTGCGCAAAGAAAGGGTGGAAGGAAGGAGGAAGAGGCATTGGCGCAGGTACTGTTGGTGCCGGTGCGGGCTGCCCAAACGACGTAGAAGAGAAGAGGTTTGAAGCGACAGGATTCGGTGCTGGTGCTGTTGCCTGTACGGGAGGGGCAAAAGAGAAGAAAGGTGCCGAACCAAACATTGGCGCTGGCGCTGGGGGCGTGACAGCGGAAGGGACCTGTGGGGGCTGAAGGAAGGTAAACGGAGAGGAAGCCGGGAAAGTTGGCGCTGGTGCTGGTGCCGAAGGGAGCTGGGGAAGGAAAGAAGGGGGAGTAGAAGGGGCGTAGGGAGGAAGATTTCCGTATGGAATTGGAGCAGCCGCCGCTGTTGGTGGAAGGAAGGACGATGGAACGTATGGCGGTGGAAGGTGAGGAGCTGGTGCCGGAGGAGAGGTTGGTGGTTGGTTGAATAGGCTACCTGCCATTGAGAACGGGGTGCCATTGTTACGCTTTGGCGGGGCCACCGCTGGAGGAGTGTTTGCAGGAGTGGGGAGAGCTGGAGCTGGAGCTGGAGTACCGAACGTCGAATGTCCGTTCTTGGTGGTAATCAAAATGGTGGGCCCCTTCTTTCTTGGAGCAAAAGCATTGGCTGCCCATGCAGCGTTAGGTGGGAGATCAGGATTCATTGTTAAATGTGAGAATCGGAAAGCTTTGAGAAGTAGTATTATAGCAGGTAAATTACTGATGGACAGTAGGAATTGATATGATAAACTTCTTTGAATTGCTTTCGTGTAAAGAGGAAAAGAAGAAAAAAGTATTGAGAGAAAGACCAAAGTCACTTCTTATATAACTTTGCGGTACAGCTCAACTACGCCATTTACACTAGCAAGTGATTGATTCTACTAAGGTGAATACAACTCACGCGACGCGACTTTACAATAGAAACGATTCGCTTGCCCACGAATACAATAAGATTAGACTCGAAAGTGAATATTAAGTGTGTGGAAGGGGGATTCACTTTTCTTTTTCGGGCAATGGCGTCTTTGATATTGTCTCTCGTGAATTGGAACAATAGAATGGCCAATACTACTGAATGCCGCAAAAACAATAAGTATAGCAAATCCATAGGCGGGAAAGAATTCTCGCAGACTACTCTCCACGTTGACTGGAGAGGAAACAGCTAGATAGTCTTGCTAAACGAGAGTGCTAGCTTATTGTTGGGGCTATACTTATGGCAGCACTCCACATTGTCCTTGAAGCATGACATATTCAGCTTTATTCATTGTAGTACAAATGCCAAACAAAGCAAGAGGTTTAGATAGTGATCGAATTCTAGGTCTTTGCTCTGATCCGATTCGGTCTGATTCGAGTGAGATAATCCCACATTGTGGTGTCATTGATGTCTAAAGTAGTTAGATACAACACAAGAAAAGGCCTGTGAAGAACGAAGAT
Organism: Botrytis deweyae; assembly: GCF_014898535.1. NCBI lineage: Eukaryota > Fungi > Ascomycota > Leotiomycetes > Helotiales > Sclerotiniaceae > Botrytis > Botrytis deweyae. The sequence goes on from NW_024066239.1 coordinate 352,598, forward strand.
CCAGCAATGGAGCTATATTATCCAGTTGTAGCGAACGAAAGAAGGACTCATTGCAAAAAAGAGCGATCAACCGTTAGGTTCATCGTTCGAAGTAGTATCTGAGGCCAAGGGTGAACAGGACATCTACGCCAATGATTGAAGAAAAGACGTCAAGTAGCGACTAAGTATGGCAGCCTCTACCCCTGAGCTGGTGGAGGTGAAGCGGGGGATCATGCTACTACCATAAACAGGGCCGGCCTACCGTTTTATCTAGTTGTTCGTATGGGTTCTTATTAGTCTATGGATTTTGATAAGCATTGTAGTGATTGGAGGCAGTCCAGACAATAACTGAAGCTGGAATGTGAGACTTCAAATTTGACTGCAGGAGAAAGTTGAAGGTGACCTAATTACCATAGACAAAGGCATTCCGTCGTGGTATTTGACGTCTATTTAGACCTCGAAACTAAGATTGACGGGTGGAATAATAGATTATCTCTTTGGGCTGAAAGAATGGGTATTATCCTCTCAACTAAGGGACAGCAGAGCAGAGGCGCATCTCCGATTACCTACGCCTTGAAGGTCGTGAAACGTCGCCACATTCATGATGAATGACATGATCTCCATATGGGTATTTGGGTTTTCTCAATATGAAACTTGCTATGTTCAAGTCAATTCGCATACTTCAGAGGCATTTGTCCACCTAGAGTACACCGCAGACAAGAGAAGATGAAAGTTGGGAACAGAAAGATCATGTGACTCGCTTCTAAAAACACTGTGCTTAAATTGGTCGTGTAGTAACTTATGTGTCATCAAATATCGTTCGACCGCAAAGTTTTGGCCAATCACAATACCAGAATATGATTATTCCGTGACCGAGAAACCTAGATTTTGTTGCATGTCTAACATTTTTTCGGTCAGGTGGAAAAATATCACAAGACCTAGGGGGATTTCTTTAGAGCCAAGAATATAAGTCAGCTGCTCAACGACATTTGTATACCCACAATATATACATTGAACCTTCACGTATTTTCTAATATCAAGCTCAATGATGTGAATGATATTGTCACAAATCATCGATGGTGTTTCTTGATATGAGTGCCTTTTTATATTAGGAATTCAAAATCACCCCGTACTAGGCCATACGGGATGTATTTGTTTGGCCTGAAGTCATCATCAATGTCAGATGAACTGTTCAGTATAAACATTTATACTGTTTTCATATATTCACCTCTGGATTGCCTCACTGAACCTGCACAAGCCGTATGACAGGGACCACTATCTTTTATCGTATTCCTCGGTTTGCACTTTCAACCGCTGCACAGGACCTCAACAACAAAAAGTTCATGGTAAAGACTCGTCGTTCCTTCCGATAGTTCGGGAGTAGACAGTTGCCAGACAACGACCTAACATCGATAATAAAGCTGGCAGCTTACGGTACTCCCTTCCTAAAGTAATACCCCCTTCTAATTGTCGGTGTTATACTGTCAAGGCCCACTTGAGACATCTAGTTGGGAGTCCAGATCAAGATCTGCAGTAGGCCAATGTGGTTTCGTACCATACATTAAGATTGTTATGTTGGCTTGATCCAAAGTCATAATGGGGATGAAGTCCCTACGCCATTGGAAGCAAGTGCAATCACTTCCCACTCCAGTTAGCTGCTACAAATCTAGCTCTTCATTTGTGATTGGAAAGATACTTTGCTCATCGATGGCGTCGAACTACAAAGGATTTCCTAGCAAGTTAACTCAAGTTGTACATGTCAAGGTGTTTTAGTGTCACAGCTAGGTGCAAATACATAAACACTTGATAATTGAATCTTCCAATCAAGACATTCGGAGCTATGTGAAATAGAGATGTTGCACATCTGATCATATCAGTTTGCAAGGTACATCCTAACAAGCACAACGAGAAGCTCAAATTTAGATGTAGCTGATAAATCCGCTTCACGGCCATTCCCTATCCATCAATCATTGCCCTTATCCTCGCCGCCTATGCATGAATAAGATCCGTTTTCTTTGCCCTAATCACGCTTAAACTATGATCTTCATATTGGTTTGTGACAGGTTCTAGAGATTTAAAATACGTCGATAAATCAAACAAGAGCTTCGATCAAAAGGGTATCTTTATTCCTCTCCGCTATAGATCGACTAACTCGGAGCCTTCCAAAGCTTCTCAATACTTCTAGAACATGCCAACAGATCATCTCTCGTATATTTCTATGTTCTGAATTGTATTAATAGATAGATAGCCTTTTGGATGAGTTCCTGCGATTCTGCTACACTGAAAGATTCCGGAGAAAATGCTTACTTCTTTATGCTTCGTCAATAATAATATAGTAAGGTCAATCAAAATCGATGACAGTTTCCAACTAGTCTACTACGCCCAACTTTCCTTAGTGACATAATCATCATCTTCTAACATCGTAGACCACCGCTAACAAAAGTCTAACATCGACATACTTCCCGAGTAGTTCTGGGTATCTCCTAACCACCTAATAGTTCCATACTAAAATAAATCATGCAGATCCCCCCCTCCCAAAATTCCCATATAAACCCCATCTTCCACGTCCATTTTCAATTTCCTTCTTCTTCTTCTTTCCTCTTCATCACACAGCAGATATACCAAGTCGATTGCTACTTTGAGTCTTTCTCCGGAAACCACCAAGTCCTTCGTTACTTTGAGTGATCTCTTGTGCGATACGTCGAAAAGTCCTACCGAGTCAATCGCTACTTTGAGTGTTTCTTCGGAATCTACCAAGTCGATGGATACTTTGAGTGTTCTTTTTTCTTTGCTATACCCTTTTGCTATACACTTTTGCTATACACTTTTGCTATACCCCTTTGCTATACTCCTTTGCTATACCCTTTTGCTATAATTTTTTGGTCAAGTGATCTTTTTTTACCACAAATTATGTCCAGGATTTGAAGCGTAAGTTTTTCTTTTTTTGCCCTCGTGAATTGCAGAAATGGTAAGTTGGTACCTCCTCTTGCGCAATCTCATATTCTGATTTCTCCTCTTGACGACAATCTGTCATTTCCTGGTTTAACCATCCGTGTGGAAAATCAATCCGCGCCTTCCATTCTTGAAGGCGTGCGTGGAGCATTTCTTGAGCAAGTCTTTCGGGCCAGAGAGCCATTATTCTTGACTCTTTCATATTCACTAATACGAAGTAACAATGAAATTCCACGTGGTATCACGTCTCATGTTCCATCAAAAGCAATCAAAATTTCTCAGTATGTCATTTTTGTCATATCTCGAAGTGCTACTCTATTTTGTCATCTGATGGAGCGTCGTGGTTGAATCCGAAATCTTAAACTTTGATCCGGCGCTAAGTTTACTCAAACATGAGATGAGGTACTGCTTGCTCTAAAATCTAACTACTCTTCTTACCTCATATCTTCTTGATTCCCATTTTCCTGTTAACGTCGCATCCTCGCTCTTCAAGTTTCATTACAAATGCAACAATGCTCACTACTAAGGTCCTTTCCTCCCTCACCAAATCCCTTGTTTCGTTTGTCAGCCTTTCAAAAGCATATTGTACTGAACGGTAAAATTGCACGGTTACAAGATACCAGTATCAATCTGGAATGCCGAGAGGCAGAGCGGGTCAGAAAACAGAAGTAAGCACTAGGTAGTTTATAGTCGAAATTGTCAATCTATAGACCCTAATTTCTGTCTTTTGCAGCGAAAGAAAAACTCTGTAAGAACTTCGTAAAGATAACATTCACAAACGAGATACGGTGGAAAATGAAGTCCTTAATATGATGACTATCTAGCATCAATCGAGCAAAATTGTGATGCGCAATCAGTACTTTCAATGTGTGTGAATATATGCCAATTACGATAGCATGTCAATAAAACAGTTCATATGCATTGCAAAGGCAGTGAAAGACAGAAAAGGATCAGCTTATAAACATGATATTCCGCCTCGAAATACTGAAAGGGGGAGAAGAAGGGGGCAAATTGTGGAAACGAAAGAAAACGCATTGACTCTAGAATACTACATGAGAATGATGTCATAACATTGCAATACGCAAACTGAAAGAATTTGCACATATTAATGCAGTTTTAGAGAAGAATCGTTACAAAGGACTAATCAATTTTGCTTTGACTCGCTATTTTGCGTATTAATCAAATGTGTAGTACATCAGATAGGTACTTTCATCCCCTCGTAAACCATCGCTTCCTTACCCCAAGCTTTGCCTTTCTAGACTAGTCCAAGGTAATACGCTTATAAAAATCCAACTCCATTAGTAGAGAGTATGGGACTCTATTGTTCCACTCACCTAAACGCCTTATCATCACATCCATGTGTCTTGATACCCACCATGAACGCCTCAAAACAAAACCCGATATCCACTAAGCACAGTACCATCAGCTGACTGGGCCTCGTGGTAATCCAATAGGTCTTTGTTTTTTCCTTTGCACTCTTCTCATTTTGACTTGCATACTTGCAGCGTCAAACTCCTTCTTTTTAGGATCCCAAGCTGCGATGACATCAAAGACCACGAAAGCCCTGTCAGATTCCAGTTCGACAAATCCAGATACTTTAATAGAACCCCTTGGATGAAGGTTTTGAGTTGGCCACAACCTGCTGGCCTCGACGTATTTGTATTTGAATGCCATGAAGGGTTTTGCAAACCCTGCGTGGATGTCCCTGATATTGTTTACAAGTGCAGGGAAAATCTCCTCTTTCACGGTTGATTTTCCGGGTCCTGTAATGTCCCTAATTTCTTTACTTTTGTCATCCAGATGCTGTTGTGATGGCTCATCCTTCGCATCTAGTGGCCCTTGAACACCCCCTGGTACCTTTTGTTGTCCTTTCAACCCCTTCATCGTTCTTTGTAACGTTAAAATCTGCTCCACTGATTGTTCATCAGGACTCGTTTGAACTCCCAGGCCAAGTATTCCTGCTATATTTCTTAATTCCTCTGCAGCCAGGACTTTTATAAAACTCCATGAGGATTGAAAAACAACAGTTGGCCATAAAACATTTCGGATTTTGTATACTAATCGGTGATCGACGGGCTGTGTGACCCAGGATATTGCATCGTCAGAAATTTCGATCCTGATATACATTAGTCTCAACCCATGTAATTTAGCGGCGAGCGACTTACCCTGATCTTTCGAATGACGGTGGAGGAATTGAAGGAAAGTCAATATCGAGCCAAATCCTTCTACTTTTTAGATTCTTTCCAATAAGTACAGCGATCAGACTATTGCAAGCAAGATCCCGCATCATGTCCGCCAAGTCAGCTGAAGAATGTCAGTAACCATAACTAGTAATTTAAATGAGTTGGGCAGCAGACGAACCCCTAATTTTATTCATAAGCTTTGTATCCTGGCTAATCTTGATGAACTCTTGGAATTCTGGATCAGTTCCTTTATAAGGAATAGTAGGCAGCTGTTTCGCGGTGCCAGGGAAGGGTATAAATAATGGTGGTTCGGCCTCTTGCCACTCCTCCTCCGGTATGTGTTTCGATGCCTCCTCAGCAGCCTTGTCTAAGGGACCGAGAACTAGCCTGGTGTAAACTTCAAAGCAGACATATACCACCATAAAGCTGATGGCGACGTTTCTAAATAGCATCAGCACGTACACTTCCTGCAGACAGACTCCGAGCATGTATACCTCATTCTAATGGGTGACTTCCGGAAGCGAACCACATGTGGATTCGATGCCGTTCCTGCGTATCTCGGAGCATTGCTGCGCATAGATAATGGATTCACAGCAAAACGGCCAGGTCCTGATCTCGCCCGTACATTTGTTGTCCACGTACTCGTCAACCGGGGTTTAATCAATCGGAACATCGTGAGGGGTAGAAGTCAAGGCCCGCCTTCGAGTTGGCGAGCCCTTGATGGCGAAAATCTGTGGCGAAATGAATAGATTCTCGGGGACCACGAATGCGATGGCGATGCGAGATCCAGTAGAGTCTATGGGAGGGAATCGCTGATGATCAAATAATAGTCGTTGGGGTACGTGTGAAAGTTGAAGAGATTTGGTAGTGAGCACAAGAGCGCAAGATGGACGAGGTAGATGTTCTAAAAATACTGAGTCGGCATTGTACCCATTTATCTCCGAATAAAGCAAATAAACACCCATACACGAGGAAGGCCTTTGATGACAAAATTCCCAAATTTGGGTCAATAATACGGTAATATCGTACAATAAATAGCTTCAATGGGTAAATATTTGATACAATTACAATTAAATATAATACTAGCTACTATGTATCTCAAGAGTTCCCAAAAATATTACCCAAGAGCCTTCAAACAATCTTCGATATGTGATCTGGAACTTTTTTGGACATCATGAATGCATATTCATGATGTCAGCCTAATTCGAAAGTGGTTAGCGTCTAACCTGTGCTTAGCTTGGTACAAACACCTTGAGGTTATCAGCGTCGACGCTCTCCCAGAAGATCACCTTAGTATGAGCCTCTCATATCAAATCAACAAAACTCATCAACAAATATGAAGCTCTCCTCCAGCTTCCTTTTGCCATTACTGGCCAGTACAGTTTGTGCTGCATCAGATTCCGCTCTTGCCTATATCCTCGAAGGCCAACAAAAGCCAAACAACCTCATATCACCTCCAGCTCTTTCTCCAAACGAAGCACGACTCGTCCTCGCACAACGGTTGGGCGTATCACAATTTCATGATGTCGGATCGGTTGGCAGTGAGGCCATTAAATACATCAATAAGTTTGGAGGTCAACTGAGATCATTATTCAACGATGCGCCAAAAGACAGGGCGGCTGAGTTGGTTATCATCGTTGAGGGTGTATCCGAAGAGACGGCTGGATCACTACTAAACTCGTTATCTTCTATCAAACCAGCATTCACAATCTCAAATCCACCTACAGCTAGGACGACAGAAAAGTTGGCAGATGACTTGGAATTGCAAGTCGGAAAGGCGAAGGATTGTACCCTCGACGATGCTATCAATCCATTCGCAGATCAATGTTGGAATGGAAAATCAAAGATTATGCACCTTGACTTGAACAGAAAATCCGAGGTATGGGAATCGTTCTATTCGTGATGTTAATGGCTAATGTTTGCGACAGCACAAGGAGTTCATCAACACATCTTACGAACGATTGACCAAATTCGCCTCAAAAGCAGAAATGAACGTTATCGTCGTTCTCATGCCTGAATCCCGCAGAGGTAGCGGCTCTTACGGTTCTTATACTAGACCCTCACAAAAGAAGCTCTCTAGCAGACAACAATTCGAAGAACCAATGGCTGAGTTTGTCGGCCACCAAGTACAAGAAGCCCCAAGTTCCAATTCTTCCCGCAACAACAATACCGTTATCAAGACAACTCTTCCCGTTTGCCACGCTTCCTTGGATTCTTGTATCTCTTCTACCAATAATTGCTCATCAATGGGCGCTTGCTACAAGAAATACACGTCCCAATCTGGTGATTGTTTCGCCTGTAGATGTGGCGTTGATTCAGGACGTGGAGGATCCGCTTGTCAAAAACGAGATATCAGTGGACCATTCTGGTTAATTTTCATTTCCAGTCTCGTTCTCGTTGGACTTGTTTCTTGGGGAATTGGTATGCTATATAGCATTGGTGATGAAAAATTGCCAGGTGTTATTGGTGCTGGTGTTTCTTCCGGCAAGACGAGATAAATATTTGTATGAATTCTAGAAGATATGTATGCTTAGGATCGAAGGTTGAGAAGTTCGAAGGGCTTTCATTTTATCAGGGTTGGCGTTTCATATGAAGAGGGAGATCGAGAGACTTGTATTTGTTTGTCTGGGCTGGCTGTATAGTGGCCGGTGTATAGACACGGCTTGTCACTTATTTATAGCAATGAAATTTTATCAGTCCCTATTATCCTCTCAAGAGGCCGCATATGGATAATTTATTCTGGTTTTCGTCTCATCCATGTGCTTTTGAAGATGTATTTGCTCACATTCTTTCAACCAAGTGGTGGCTCAGTATAAATGGCTCTGCTAGAATTTATGGGTGGCATTTCTTATAATTTCTTCGCCACTTTCTACTATCACCACCATTCTTTTTCATGTTCAATGTCGGGAATTCAATCTTTGATCACCTTTCTATATACTGAAGTGCGGAGGTATGCATGGGAGTCTGGTTGCGTTGGTGGGTGGGGGGTTGTAGGACATGAGATGAGGATTATCACTGGAGATTGCATTATCTTCTTGAGTATAGGAAGAAGATATCTGGGAGAGAATTCTGGTAGTAACTTGAACTAAATGACGGCGAATTTGAGTTGTAAAAGGTTTGCCATGGAGAGGTCGCATGTAGAGTGATATTTGTTATCATGCGAGGTCTCGAGGTCTACATGTTTGAGCAACCGTTCTTCTCAGCCGGGGTTGATTTTCAAATCTTATTAAATCTCTTTCCGATTGTTGATTTTGCGCTGTTATTGCTTTTTCACTGAATGAATGACAACACTTTCCGACGGTTACCGCCAGTAGCTGTGAAAACTTTGACACTTGCACTTATGTTGCCCTTCATCTTACCCATACAAAATTATAACTCGAGATTTTAGTCTTTAGCATCCGCTTTAGCTCTCTTGATGAAAAAACATCAACAAACCGCGGAAAGAGGTATTCTTCATCTAAGCTCTCCATGTTTTCAAGAGAAGGCGATTTTTATATAGTCATGGAGGGAACTAGAGTGTAATTCGTGGTTAGAGCTCATTCTTGTTAGAGTATCGTTCCAATTAATTCGACTACAGTCTAAGAAATAAAGTGGGTGTGGCGATGTGTATTCCATTTCCTAGGTTTCATTCTCGGATTTACTAGAGATATTATAAGTGTGGAAACAAATCAATCTTTTCATATAAAAAAAGAGTTAGATGTCTCCTAAGTATCAGCAGACCCCCGAAAGATTGGTGCGTCGTGAACCACAGGGCAATTACTTGAATTCCAGGCTTTTGCACAATCTAGTGTTTGTATAACAAAATTCCCGTCGACGACTGGACTTTCCTTGCGTTGCTATAATATGAAATGGAAATTGATAATAGCGTTGAGATGTGGCCGAGAAATTGACAGTGATCGATCTATGACAACGGTTCCGATGTTTAGCAATGATAAGGACAGCTTCATCTATCGACTTTTGGGTGTAAATTTCTTTCTTGATAGAGACGATGTATGATGGAATGACTTCTGGAAAGACCAATGGGAGCCAGGGCCTTGTGAATACATTTCTCCCTTTTTGTTAGAATGTAGATGTAGATAGATAAAAGAAGTGGAGGAGGTAAATCTTTTAAATAGCATCCGCGACAATACAATGTCGTTCACTTCCTGGATGTATACAGAGGACATTAGAGTCGTGGATTTTGCATGAGTGCAAGACAGCACGATATGAGATTTGTGGACTCTAGTATCATTCGTTTTAACCCGCTCCAACTAAACTTCCTTCCATTTCCATTCAATCTACCAGAGCAGACCAGACACACATAGCTTACACATCTCAAGCTATAAGGAGCGACTATTCTTCTCTCTGCCAGATTCTCCATGCACGAAACCAACTGGATTGGAAGGAATCATTATGTGTCATGGAGCTATTGTTGAAGGCTCATTCCGCAACGTGCAATCAATCTTAGTGGAAATTCTCTTACCTGCCACATGAAAGTAAACGAGTGTTTAACTCCAATAACAAGAAGCATATAAATTAATCGACAATGTGTATTCACTGATACATTGGTGGTAATAACCTATCCATTTATCGGCGAGAAGATCCCAAAGTTACTGAAATGCATCATCCTTCTCAGTGGAGTTTGCACCAAGGGAGCTTGAGCACTTCTTTTCGGATCATCTGATGCTTGATTCTCCTGTCTTCGGTGTCGTTTAATTCCCCCGAAGTTGTAGTTATATTTTTGGAGACGCGTGGGTTTATATACTTGAGATTGGGAATCTTCTGTGGTGCAGGATCGACGAAATGGATATGTGTAGTGGGAAGTTCTGGAGCTTTGGAGTAGATTTGGGTTTGAAGAAGTCGAGGAACATACATGTCTTTGATTGACTACACTATAGGAATGTTGTTCTTTTGATTTTGTGTCTAGATATTCTATCTTGCCGCGCTGGATCGATGTATATAAAGCCATCGATCTACAAATAGGTTGAGTTCCATCAGGCGCTGCTATTCAGGAAATTACTAGGCGAAACAGGCACGCCTACATTCATCCTGGTATCGCATTGGGATTACTTATGTGAAATTAATTTCCACTCACATCAAGCTCTGTTTCTCGCCGACAGTCATACTTCTCCTTCCCCCTAATTTTCTCATCTAGTTACAGTTCATCACATATACACTATCGTTGCTATCTTTCCACTGCCAGAAGTACAGTTCATCGTCAACTTCCTTATGGATACAATCACAACACGTTTTTTTTTTCGCCTGTCAAACTTACTACAAGTAATTCATGTCCAAAATTTATGCACAGAATTACATCATTCTAGCTCTCGCCTACGAGTATGGGTCCGTTGCCTATGTGAAGTTTTGATGCCTTTTTTCTTGGATGGTAGACGTCTCTTTATACTACCACTTGAGGATTGAGCCTCACTTTGATAGCTTCACAAATAACTCATCCTCCTATTCAAAAGCAATCTAGCTCAAGCTTTGGGTTATAGGTATAATATTTACCCCGCATGTTCAGTTCTACATCATGACCGCTTCTGAATTTCAGGGTGTATTTCCACTATAGACTCCAGGAAATGCGCAGTTAAAGATAACGGAAGTTAAAACAACTAGACCATTCTGAAACTAAGCATCTCTTGAGCGACTCTGCCATTTACGGACAGTTTCCTAGAAATACTCGTGGATGCAAACGTCCTTTCTCCACCATCGAACGGTCATACTATGCAGTAGAATTGACTTTGAACAGGATCAGAGCTACATCCGTGTTTGCTCAGACTAGGTGATGATAAAATTCTAAAGTTTTATATATATATCCAGAAGAGACTTCTCCGTCTGTGAAAACTATACATTCACCGATGAATTCTAAAGCGAAATGACAGCGTGACCGTAGCAAAGTACGGCGCGATGACAATACTTGATAGACTACCAGATAAGAATTCTCGAATTTGTATACTGATTCTTTTCGTCTTTGATTAGAATGTAAATCTCAATGTTAGTATCGAGACCCCAAGGATCTAATCTTGATCATGCGGTGGGGTTAGTTCTCATTTGTTATATAATGAGGAGAGATGTTAATAAAGAGGGACTGAAATTCTGTATAATAATTATCCAATGAAAGAAAGAAAAAAAGTTCATCACAATCTCAAGCCTCAGATTCATTTCCAGAAACTTCTCTACTCAAGTCTACCTATCACTCATTAATATCCGACTCTCAGTACACTCACCGTTCGTCAAAGTATCGTGCGCATACGTGACACATCGAACCCCATTCACAAACGAATGAATAATCAAGTAATTCAAAATAACAAAATAACTCTACCAGCAAGAGATATACGATAATTGATCTTCCAAAGTATTTCAACAAGTAACATCACATTCCAGGCTAGTAGATAGATATACAAAATCTATCCAAGCAATTCCAACAACATATATCTTACAATTTAGCAACTCCAGTAGAGCTTCAAACCTGATATGTAGATGATTTTCTCCTCATTCACTCCTATCTGCAATCCAATTCTGGAGCCAAAGATATATATATAAAGAATCAAACACAGGATCCTTACGCGAATATAATCGTATATACAAACTCAACAAGTAGTTCAAATATTCAATATCTCTTCTCTCGAGTACATACCTTTATTACCATCCATTATTAGTTACCTATACAGAAAATCTAATTCATTTTCTGCTTCCTTGTACTATCCTGTTTACACTTTTCAGTTTTATTGAAAGATACCTAGCTATTATATCTCTCATGTTTGTTTCTCGCTCGTACATGATACAAGATTACTATGTAAGTGTTCATCCATGCAAATTCGATGGATATAGATGTGTTTTTTACTTTGGACTGGCAGTATATGTTAATCTTATCATGACTAACCTTGGTGTTTATTTCTCCAACTTATTCTTCTTCTTTGTTATCATCATCATTATCATCATCATCATCACTTCACCCAAATCCACTCCCTTGAATCCATACAACTCCCAAATATCACAAGTACTTCCCCAGGCTCTTCCCCCAAAACTTCAACACAATAAGTTCATCACTTACCTCTACTTCAATCATCGCATCTCCATTGAATCTCAGACCAGAAATGACTTGTAATATCTTTAAATTCTATAAAGGGTATCATATCGCACATTATATACCTCCATTCTAGGTACACCCGATCATCATCCTCCCAAGTTTTCGCTAACGCTATCCAAACATCTCATTCAGACATCCACCTAAATCCACGTCCAATCCAGAAAAGTTAACCCACGAGCTAGACTAATCCAAAAGTCCATCTACCTATCCATCTCCAATCAAAGCCAGATCCACACCAGCAATCTTCCTCCAAAGCTCAGCGCGGAATTCATTCGCAAATTCATATGTTCGTAAGTTCATCCGATCATTCTTCTCTTATCCCTTGCGGCGGAATAGCATTTTCGGGGCCTTGTCCTGGAACATCTATTTCTGCCTCACTTTCCCTTTCCGTTTCCTTTCCCTTGCCTTTATCCACCGCAGGAATTTTATTATTTTCCACTACTCCAATCGAAGCGTTCCTCGCATGCGTCCTCTGTGCCTCCATCCCAGCAGAACTTGACGCGTTCCCTCCATCTCTGCTGCCTAAACTTAGTCCCCTCAATCTACCCCCCACAACCCTATCCAAAAATCTTCCTTCCTCCCTCTTCCTCCTCTCCTCTTCCTCCAAAAACTTCCTCTCCTTTTCGGCACTCTCACTCTTATCCCTTGCATCCTCTTCTCTCCTTCTCACTTCCTCCTTATCCAACATTTTATCTCTCCTCCTCACCACTTTCCCCACCACTTTCTTTGCTCTCTTCCTCGTCTTCACATATGCTTCTAGTCCCACCAATACCGCATACGATCTCGAAATGCTTACTCTTCCCATATCACAACCTTCTCCTTTAAGATTCTTAACAAAAGCGCGAAAATTAGAGACGGGAGGTCTATAATGTCCACTTAACGGACTAAGTTTCGTCAATCTTCCATCTTTGATTTTGATCAACCCAGCTGCACTAATTCGACTGCCGTGAAGAAAAGAAGAATGCTGAAATGCGCCAGATTGTTTGATTCCAACATAAAGACGAAACGAAGTATCGGCTACAAAAATCCAAGTATTTTTCTTAACCGAACCACGAAGGAGTTTATTGAAGATGGTAGATGCGGACATGTGGGAAATCTTTTTCATGCCCTGTGCGTTGTCATATTCGGGAGATGCGTATTTAGACGCGCGGGATTCTTCTTGTTCGGCCTCGAGTTTTTGTTCTCGTGTTTGAGATTGTGTGCGGATATGTGGATGTGAGTGATGATGGAGAGGAGATTCATCGCTGGAACTGTCACTGTCGGATTGCCCTTCGTTATCTGCTTCACCGCTTAATGGTGTAAAAACAGGCGTATCGTCATCATTTCTCACGATTCCTTTGATACTGTCCCTCCACTCCGTTGTCGTATCAACCCTTTCGCCGTTCTTGGCCCAACGTAATCTTCCATCTCCGTCAATTTTGACCAAGTAATCCAATCTCTCCTCCTTACTCAAATATCTCACTTGTTCTCTATCCAGCCTTTCCCTCGGACAACCTTGACAATCAATAAATCTTCCCTCTCCATAATCCAACCAATAAAAGAAATTCTCATTCGTATTTGCCTTCTTCCATTCCCCGTGGTACGTACGAAGGTTCGAGCCATACCTATGTTTAAGATCGACCATCTCAAGAAAATATTGTAAGTCCATTATTTTCGCTGCTTTCTGTCTTGCTGCCTTTTCTTCCATTCGACGTTTTCGTTTTGCGGCACGTTCTTCTTCATTCAGATCTCCAGAATCTTCATCGCTTTCTTCATCTGATTCCTCGTCTCCACCTGCTCTTCGAGCTATCATGCCAATTTTCTTCCAATTTTCTCGGGCGTGAGAGGTTCTATTCTGTGTTGTTGCCATTGGACTTCCCGTTCCTTCTGTATGTATCGACGGTTCTCCCTCAACATCAAAACTCCTACTACCTCTTTCTCTCTCTCCACTATCTCTTGCTCTCGGCGTCGTCAAATTTCTATACCTAGCCTCCTTAACAGCTTCCACCCATCGAGTCCCAACATCCAATCTTTTTCCTTCCAGAATCCTCCGTTCCCTATGTCCTCTATAATTTCTTTGTATAAGTTCTGCGGCTTTCCTCCTTTCATTTTCACTCAGATTTGGATTTTCACTCAACCGTCTCGCGATACCTTCGACCTCTTTTTCTTCTTGGACATGATTGATTTCTTGAATGACTTCGGGCGGTGGCATGGCGAGAGAATTAATATATTCTTGATGGGATTTCGAAGATGCTTTGCTAGAAATGCTAAGACGGGATGGATGACGTGAATGTTGGGAATTGGATCGATCGTGAGATAGTTGAGGATTTGATCGATTGTGATTCGTATTTATAGTCGTTGGATTTGTATTCGCCGATACCGTTGTTGTCGTCGCAGATCTTGAAGGGAAAGTAAATTCGCTATCTGGTGTATCCTCAAATTTTATTTTCGAATCGCATTTCTCTTGACTTGTATGTCCATTTATTCCATTGATCCCATTGATCTCATTCACTTCTTCGTACGGCTTATAATTCCCACCATGCGCATTCACGTTCACATTCGCAGTCGGTATATCTTCTCGCACGGAACCCAGACTCCGCCTCGATGTATTTTTATTTAAAGATACATCATAATCAGGGTATGAAGCCGCAACCAATGGAGGGGTCATTTTCATGACGGGAAATCTTGGCGAACCGGGATTGAACCAGAGAGATCTGGTGGATTAAGGATAAAGGGATCACCAGATGATTGTCTTCATCAATTCGAGAAATCTGAAGGCTGGCTTTTGTTAATAATTGAGGATATAATATTGTTCAATAGTAAAAAGTATCAATGAATGAATGAGAATGAGTCAAAATGAAGTCAAGGATAAGAATATACAAGACAATGGAAATTCTGGAATGTCTCAAATAACATTCCATTTGCAGAACCTCGGGAGTTGTTTTCCCTCCGTACCTTGATTTAATGGCAGATCCAACATTGTATTACTTTCTGCGACTATTCCAAGTCTTTTCATATCTGCATCCGGAATCTCAGACCAGACGCAAGTCTTCATACCAACATTTCAACCAATACCAATACCAACATCAAATGTTTCTCGTTTACTTCGTGTGTACATACCTCTTGGGCGTCTTGTTGGCGTAACAAGGTTTCTTCACATTTCTTCACAATGACGTTGGAAAGTTCATTCGTTGCGTAACTTCTTGCTCAGCCTTACAAGTATCCCCGCTGCCCCGGTTAGAGTTGTGGCTCTCGAGTGGCTGTATCGTAAAGGTTGGTAGCGTAATCTACACAACCACGTGATGAATTTCCGTTTCTATTGATAGGTAGCCCTCAGTCTATGTGGCGCACACGGTTAACGGCATCTCTTTGCATGGCATGTAAAAGCGAAACTGCACCACCGTCTTACCACTATTTCACTCGACTTGTCAAATGTCTTGCCACGTATATCTGTTCTAGAGCATGTGAGAAGTCGACATACCAGTTCGAATTGGGTCATCATTGCAGTTGGGTTAGCTCGATGGCCCAGAAGCCGAGAATTATCAGCCCTTTGCCAATATCATCGGATTCGCTCGTTAGACACAGTCCACGGGTGCTGTCAATATGATTCAATCTACCAAACCACAAGACAGTATACCTTTGCACTAACCGAACCCCGAAGTGCCATTTCCAATATTTAACTGGGGCTTCAAGAACTTGGCCGTATGGAGTGAGGCCTGGAAGCCAAGTGATTCCGACGAGGTTTCATTCTCTAGAAGGATCGAAAATGCCCATGTTATCTCGAATGTAGTGGTGGGAAATAGAGTGGGGTCTCACTCTTCTGCTCAGAACCTTTGAAGATACAATTTCCGTATCTAGACCTCTGCTACATGATACCATGGAAAGATTCACATAGGATGAGGCAAACGGCGGTAGACGCTGGAGAGACCGTTATCGAGTCCCCTACAACGTGATGCCTGACACAACTAAGTGTATCTTTCCTATAAACGTTTCAGTGGTATGCAAGGAACCATGCTGAATGACTACATGTGGGAGAGCGGCCTTTTAAGATCACGGATGATGTGTGTATGTGTGTGAGGACGTTGAAATGTGGGTACATGCAGTTGGGATTCGAAAATGAAAGAAATCTATTACGAGGAGATTCTAGTTTTCTGTTCTGAGAAACTATGGTAATTCAATTTGACAGGAGGTTAGTGAACACGGGATATGTTTGTCCGCTGTTGGTAGAAGACTATCGACCCGTACCCACACACGCATCTCCCATCAACTATGATTCTCCTAGCCCAACCCAACTCAGAACCCTTTTAATTTGGTCAATCACGAAGAAAAATATTATATATGATCTGGTGTAGAGTCATTGTATATCTCATTCTATAAACGTCCCATATCATTCCTTCACAACTACACAATTTTGCGAGAGAACACGCCTTTTTCGTCGTAGTCTAAGTAACTATTTAACCAGTATCTTGGTTCAAGTCAGTATGAGAAATAGTCTTAGCAATGCCCAAAAGAACTAAGACTCGACACTGTGATGAGCGCTGACCTTGAGCATGGAATTTTCGAAGGTCTCTTTATGTCATTAATGTAACTACACACACCTATTTGAAAGGACGAACAAATCTCACTGCTGCCACTTTCGCACTAATGTTACCTAGAAACTCTAACTTCATTGTCATCAGTCATCATTGTTAATATTCTCACCGTCATTGCCATGATAAAAGTCTCCTTAGTTCTCCTCTCAAATATCGCTCTACCGACAAACCTAAGCCCTGTCATCTTCTATATATCGATAGACGTTGCTCTGGCTTGGACATTACCGTTGCCATTTTCCAGTCTTCTTAGTGGCTCTTCACTTTGCATACCCATTTTCTTGCTATGATCGTTTTATAGAGCCAAACGAGACGATCCTTGCTGAAGCCTACGAAAGTGTCTATAAAGCGCTGTTACATACAGTCACGCTTTTACACTCTGTCTTGTGTTCATCCTTTGTATGAATCAGGGCGCGGGTCTCTTTTGTACCCTTACTTAGATAAAACCTTCGAGCCATAGTGAGAATTATTCAAGCTGATGTAGTCATTCATGTCACAGCCGATGCCGTGTTTTGAACTCTGGGGTTGCTATACCTTAACTTCATCACAAGAGTTTGTCTCGTCTTCACCAGCCGAACTATACATATTAATTTCGCATCCGGTTTCGTATCTCTGATATATCATATCAATAAGCAAAACACAATCCCAGTATTCAGGAACTGAAAAGCAATATTGTAATTTCACAGTTTGAGAACGAGTAGACTTGAGAGTTTACATGCTATTTTCGTAGATGATGTTTCGTGAAATACTCCGGAAGACATGTTATGGGAATAAGAGCTTTTAGTTGGAACTTTAATAGTAGTGTCTTCAATATTAAGTAGCGAGATCAATCATAATATATTATTGAAATGCAAATCATATTAAAGGCACTTGAAACTCAACGCCTGATACTCTAGATGTTACCTTTCCAAACTCTATTCCTCTAATTTTCTACCTAACTACCTAGGTAGATAACATATCAAACTATCCTCTCCAGCCAGCAAATCTCCTCTTGACAACTTAAAAGATATTAGACTTCGCATTTACCGAGATCATTGCGCGAGATAATGAAGCTATATCCTCCCAACTTCCCCTCTACAATTCCATCTTCCCAATCAACAATATAGCAGCACACTTACACTCGAGCTTTAGGGACTAGCGACTTCGCAATGTATATACGAGTATCCTTCCTTTTCTTACTCCAGGATGTCAGATTTGAATCAAACGAGTTGTATCGAGACGAGATGGGACAAAACAAAACAAAAGTAGGAGATGTGTTAATGTTACAGTAGAGAATAAGTAACAACAACGCCCCCAGATTGATGATGAGACCCCACGATCCTCCCCCCCAAAAAGAAGATTAGTAATAGCATAATATTCTATAAACCACATAGATATCAACACTCCTCTAAAAACTGCGAAAAATCTACTCCAGAGTTCAGCTCTGCCCTCGTGAGAAAGGAAACTATCCTTTGTTTCTACATTTTAGCGTGCATACATATCTAGACGAACTCTGATCCGCACCTTTTATTTCATTTGATGGTGTCTTACAAACGTACCATGCAGAGAAATTCGTACAAGATTCGATGTAGATTTATACTTCCCCCGCGTACCCCCAAAGATCTATACACCTAGACACTGCATTTTCCCCTCCTCCACACCCAAAAAATTCTCACCCACTAAATCAAACCGACAAACAAACCATCACTAACCCCAAAAAATTCTTCCTCAAAGTAACAATGTAATAATTAAATTCTTATTGATCAACCCATCCTCCCATGAATATAAACAAAGTTACAATAATAACCAATCATAACCCTTCTCTCTTTCCCATCATAAAAGCCGCTGCAAAAAAGGTATAGTACCGCTTAGCGCATCGTCTAAAATCGTAAAATAACAAGAAGCGCGCTAAAAATATGCACAAACACGCGAGGACGTCGGAATTCCGGATGTGGCAGGACTTGGTGCCTCTTTTTCTCGAGTGAACTTTCGTCACAGAGTACACGTGCCTTGTCGTATAATCACGACCTGTGAATTCGATTCGCTTCTTTTCCTCACAGCTCCCTCCGGGTTTCAATGTCGAATCAAATTGGTTGTCCTCGGAATATCCCCTGCACATGCCGCTCTGAATTAATCTCATCGCTCCAAAACCCAAAACCTTGACTTTATCTTTAAATCTTAATTTGACTCCGTCATATCATTACCTCCTCCCGAAATTTCCCCCATCCATCTCATGCACCGTTCTCGGCTGTTCCATCTCGCTCGGCTGCGGTGCATAGTACCCCTTCTTATCCGCCATCCCGATTCCACCCGCCTCTCCCAAATTTCCTCGTGGATATCCAGTTCCAATTTCACTTGGAGTATGTTCTCCACGCCCAGCCACTTCGTGTTGGTTTTGCACAAAAGATCCTCCTGCAGGCTGATATCCTTGTGAATTCTGATTTAGATTTTGATACTCTTGCCCGGGAAATCCTGCTTCATCCTCAGGAAGTTGATTAGCCTGTTGCTTTGAAGCGCGTCTTTTTCTCCATAAAAGCCACCCAAGACCCGCGAGAGCAAGTATACCACAGGGAATAGCGATGCCGGCACCGATGGCGACAGCGTGATTAGAAGAAGATGCGGTTGTGGTTGGTAGAGGGGCGGTGGATGTCTGGGAGACGGCTGACTCGGAGGTTGCTGCTGTGCTTGAACTGGATGTGGTGGTGGTTGATACCGATGAAGTAATTGCGGAAGATGTAACAGATGTAGAAGAAGCAGAAGTTGTGGATGATATGGACGATGTGGATGATGAAGATGATGAGGTGTAGTCGAGGGGAACTTGAGCGAGAAGTTTGGCTACGGGCGAGATGTTGAATATATCTGAGTCATCATCGCAACAAGCGAAACTCCCTACACCGTTGGCACCAGTATCACAACAACTGTCTTGGGTCAGTATCGAAAAATACGATTTTTTTTAGTTGGTAGAACATACTATTCTGTTGTTGATGTTATAGCTCCATTACAAAATCTTATGCCAGCAGTTGAACTTCTAGCATCTGAGAATTGGTTAGTATTCTCAGCCCACAAACATAATTTATATAACTTACAACTAGTACATTGATTTAAACAGGCTGGATCTTTCCATGTAGGATCTGTACATCCAACTCTTAAATAATCCTGAACATTTCCATTTGCTTGTTGACAAACACCATTTGAGAAACATATAGCACCAGCTGCACAACATGAACTATGACCTGTGGTTGAATTATCACATCTATATCCTGCATTGGCATTATGTTGTCCATTTATAACATAACATGTTGTTGGTGTATCCGTCGTGGCAGCTGATGCTAATAATGGTAAAGAAAATGAACAAAACAATAAAAATTGTTTTTTTATTGATATTCGTGAAGCCATTATCTCTGTAAAGAATGTAGCGATATGCCAATATAATTGGAGAGAAGAATTCAAAAAGTTAATGATGGGGAAGTAAGGATGATATGAGCGTGCGTGGCACAGATCGAAATTAATCAAGATGTGGATATCTAGAACGATACAACAAATGATTTGATCTGATAAATCATAAACCAGCTTCCGAATTAGCTACTCCAAGGAATGGTTTGAAAATCAAATAGTTCATAGACTACGAAAGAACGTAAAGGGATTGTAAAAACAAGAGAATGAATGAAGAGCACGAGAAAAAATTATCGACCTGGTCTCAAGGAATAGCTGAGTTTAGGAATAGCTGAAGGAGTCAACGAAGCTTACCTTCCCTTGAGTACAAACCAACCTAGGGATCGTACGTGAAGGATTTATATGGGTCTCATATCCCTAGCCCTGTCAGATTTATTTTCCGTTTTCCCCAAGAGATTCAAAATGGTAGGTTGAGCCCCCATAATCCCTTGAATGGACATGAAAATCAACATGGATCCCAAGAAAAGCTCCAAGCCAAATCTAGTCGCCGACTTGAAGAAGAGCATGGCGGTTAAAGGAGATTCTAGAAACATAAGAAACCGAGATCCCACATTTCGCGAAATACAATGGAAACGAAGTATTTTTATCCAACATGAGGATTTGATTGCGTTAAGCGCGCTCTACTTGAAATTCAAGACTGATAAGAAAAGTGTATCACGAATGTGAAACGCGAAAGGGATCTTGCCTGAAAAGTTGTGGATCTGTGGCATAACTTTCCTTTCACCTCTTTCGTCTTGACAACGAAATAATGGAGAAAAGAAGCGAAATTTGATGAAGGGGTGGATAAGATTTAAAGCAATCTCGAAAGCAGTCTGACAATAAAGATTAGGTTTAAATTACTCGGTATTGTTTTAAATGAATGCCGACCCTATTTTAGCTAATATATATCACACCAAAATTCATTAAAAGTCATCCATTTCAAAATTCAATATTATTTCAATTATCAATAATTCAAAATATGAAATTCTATAATTATATAAATATTTAATTGAATTTTATAAATCCTTTTTCAAATTAAAATATTTCAATATAATTATCAAATTATTTAGAAAATTAAAATATTAAAAATATAGAAATAAAAATTCACTTATTTTCAGGCCTTAAATGCCTAAAACTAACCCTAAAAAGAACTTTATTTAAAAGGGATTTTCATTCTATTAAAAGTATTTCAATTTGATTTCAAAAACTCTGAAATTTTGTTGTTAGATTTATTCATTAATATTCTATATATTATCAAAATTTGAAGAATTCAATCATATTAATTCTTTTAATATTGAATTTTGAAAATACTAAGTAAGCATAGTTTTGGGTAAGAAATTCGGCTATATTTAAGGACAGTATTCATTTAAAACAACACCGAGTAAGCTTGTATTGTAAGCGAATCCGATTATCGTAGAGAATGATGATTAATTCACTCTCCAATCATCGTGTAGACCAAAATACGGATTTCCTAATCTGAGTGAAGTGAAGTTCAAAAAAACGACCTAACCACGTTTTCACAATGAGAGTTAAAATAAACTACCAACAACCACCAACACATGATGAGATCTTTTAAACGCGAATGCCTTTAGAATCATACTTTAACATGGATATGAACTCATCAACTCAGCATACTAAATCAACAACTATTCCTCCTCAAATTCGTCTACATAATAATTCGCATCCCCTTTTTCTTCTTCTTGGAATAGCCGGTTCTATCCATCTCACCCATCCAATCATACAGTATAATTCATCATGCAAATATACGATCAATATCATATATAATGGACCTGACATCCCCCAATCTCCAAATTCCAAGCTTGCATCAATTGACCTTACCCATTTTCTTCACCTCGTGTATACCACGCCGCAGAATGGATAGCCCCGGGCCGAATTTCAAACCTGCATGAAGATCCAGGGTATGAGACGAACGATCTCAAAAATAACCTCGAACGAGGCTATCATTCCTCGTGCTACCGTAACATTTGACATGGTGAGTATCCGAGTGGATGGTGATTTATTATATTATAGTGATCATCTTTCCCTTCTCATCGTGTTTCTTGCTCTAACCCTATGTGTCAGAAATCGGGGATTGATAGATAGAAGTTCACATCTCAATCATCGAAACCGAACGAACGGAAATTATTCGGAATTATCTACAAGAGGTATCCCTCACAAATCCACCCCAAGAAACCCAAGAAACCCAAGAAACCCAAGAAACCAATCTCCAGTGAGCTGCAGCATATTCACATGACACAAATACGTAGCTCCACTGCACACCGTAGGTATATGGAGAGAGAGAGAGAGATGTAAGCTTACATTTTGTGTCTCCGTCTCCGCCGCTTACTCTCAACCAACATATCCAAGAATGCACTCCAAGTGAGAAGAATATATATCCACGAGGGCCCTGAATCGAAGAAAAGTGTCAATCTAGATATCCGGCGATGCCATCTAATTTCTGGGATCATATCCATATGCATGTATTGGCAAAGTGCATATCGTACAAGTAAACTCTCCCCAATTCCACACATGCAACATGCAACATCCAACATCTAACATCATTACCAAAAGAAACCTCCTACTCCCACAGCCCCATCTCACTAATTCCCTATCTCATCCCATCCCATCAAACCCAAACTAAAGCTTCCTTCCAAAAACCATAACTATCTCTTCCTCTCCCCTCCTTCTTCAATCCATCTCACCATCGAATCCCAACACCTCTCACGCTATACATGAATTCCCCATCATACTCGTACTTTCCCCGACTTCTCAGTTCCCAACTCCCAATCCCTAGAGAAACCTCTGGACTTCATGAGTAGATTACATATATATACGCTATTGGTATGAGTATCAGTATATACATCCACAGACCTCCCAATGATAACCTTACCTCGTTACACGAAGCGTGGTATATATTCCTCCCAGCCACCAACCACCAACCTGATACAATTGAACAGTTTCACAGTTACACAGTTACTCCATCTCACGCCTATACAATAGCACAATACATACAATGAGATAAGATATTCACACTATACTATACTATACCATTCCATCCCATCCCATCCCATCCCATCCGGCTGAGGCACAAATATGCCTATGTGAATACACCACACATCAGCTCTCTTTACAAAAACACTCCAAACAGCACGAGGAATGGATACATTTTTACTGATAAATTCATAGAGCAGGTGTCAACAAAATTGTTCTCATCGTTGCCATTTCCTTGCTAGCTATCACTTGTATAATCAACAGGGAACGATTCTCACTACTACCTGCAATTTGACCTTCACCCATATCATAAAATCGCAAGAAATAAAAGGTAATACAGGAGGTTGGATTCCTTTCTAGCAAGACAGAGCAAGATATTTTCCGTGGGCCTAAGAACTTGAGCTACTCTCTCTCAACCATGCACAATTTCATCTACCCCGCAATTCATGACCCCAGTTTCCGAATCCGAGCTGCGGGACATGATCGACTCACCAGAAAAATCACACAATCTCCTCATGCGACATTCTTGTCCAACCATTCTTCCCATTGGTCAGCAGTGAAGGAGCTGCTGATTGAGTTCTCTACAACTCCATCGAACTAAAATCAAATCAGTAAATTTTATCCAACATCCTCTCTCTTCCCCGTTCTTCAAACACAAAACCACAATCCCCTCTAAAAGCAGCCAAAAGAAAAAAAAACTACTCACAACAACAGTTGGTGTGACATGAATTCCCACCAATCTATTCATCTTAACCAACACCTTGAGTTGATTGGTAACCCCATTTCCAGAGTTCATACTTCCATCTGGACCTGGCTTATTATCAATCTTAAGCAGATCGTACATTTTCTCCTCGTCGATTCCTGCTTCTCCTCCAATCTTTGCGAGACGTTTGTATGTTGCATTACGTGTTTCATTAACGACGTTTGTGTCGAAAAAATCCTTTTGTTGTTTGAAAAGAGAGGCAGAGAAAGGATAGAATTTTTCGGGTGAGAGGTTTAGGACTAAGTGGAACAGGTCAGTCATGGGAAGGGGGACTTGGGAGAGAAGGTAAGAAGATAAAGCATACCAGCGACACCGGCTTCGTGGACCAAGGTACTACTTGGATGCCATGGTTGAATTTGTTGACGAAAGATGATTTGGACTTTTGATGCGTATTTCTGTTTGATTAGGGGAAACACAGAAGTATAAACTGTGTTGAACATTTTGGCCGAGAACTATGGAGAGGGCTATTAGTTTGTGATTCAGATTTGAGTATGATAGGAGACTTAAAAGAGAATTTTGGAAGTAGAGGATTGTGGAGATAGAAGGTTGGAGATAGAAGATAGAAGATATAGAGAGGGCAAGACAGATATCCAATATAAGAATGGTTGGTGAGTAGAACTTCATCCCACAGAAATGCTCTACAACACCCTCGATTCGAAACCACTTTCATCTCCCTAACCCGCAGGCATAGCCAACGCAACTGATTTACCACTAGGTAAAACAAGCACCCACAAGCCGCAAGCCCCACAAAATGCCTCATAGAAGCCATGATACCAACAGGCAGATATAGAACAAATTGAGGCTTTGGGAAGACAAAAAAGACACCAAGTAGATGGTTGAACATATCAACAAGAGCCATCTCCATTCGGTATAACCCATCTCAACCCAACCTCAATGCACTTGAAAAATGATACACCAGCTCAACCTCAATCCCAAATCCATCCACTACCCCTTCCCCTCCCCCCTTCTTTTCTCCTTCCCCTCCCCCCACCAACAAACAAAACAAAACAGAAACCCAAACCCAACCTAAATCCAAAAGAAAAAGAAAGGAAAAAAACACACACCGGACAAACATAATCCAAATACAATTCCAACGTATGCAATGCCTGCGCCGGAGCCTCCGAAGCCAAGAATCTCTGACCTGCGAATTTAGGTGGGAGAGCCATCTTTTCTTTCTTTTTCAGTCGGGGTTTTTTTTTTCTCGATATATGCAGTGCGCACTCTGAACTATAAACTCTGAACTGTAAACTCTGAACCTTGAACTCTGAACTCTGTCAATCAAAACGTAGGTAGGAGGGGTAAACAGTCGATATTGATGTAAATAGATAGACAGATACCTAGTAGGGTAGTAGGTAGTTGAAGCACCCAAGCCTAGCTGAGATGACGTGACGTGACGTGACGTTGATGTTGACATGACATGGCGTGGAATGTGGGGTACTAGGTACCTACCTCGAGCCTACCTACTCATACTTCTTTTCTTCTTTCATTTCTTCATTCATTCCTTCCTTTCAAAGCAAGGCAAGCTCGAGGCATGTATCTAACTTATAAGTCTGTGAGAAATACTAAATACCTTTATACATATACATATATGTATTGTAATCTTATATATACTCTCATTATCTAATAGTTTTCAGGAACTTTAGATTGGGTATCTATCTAAGTCGGTTACCCTACTTTCGGGCCAACAGGGTTTTGGGCCACCCTTTCACACCAAAAATCACTTTTTAGGCCTATTAATATCTCTATCAATATATAATATAATTCAATGAAAATTTGTATATATATAATTTAGATCGATTTAAGCTTATTCTGAAATTTTTAGATTTTTAGGATTTTTCTGTATTGAAAGCTAGAGCTTCAAAATATCGATTTTCAAATTTGTATGGGAATCACATACAAATTTAGAATTTTTATAAAATCTTTAATAACTTTTTAACAACAATTATTAAAAGAAAACTATATATATTTCTGAGATATTTGAGCTTGAATCTATATAGAAATTCAAAAAAAAATTCAAAAAAATTAATAGATATAGAGATATAGTATACAGTGAGTTTAGAGTAGTATAAATAATCCCTGTCATTTTGAGGGTACCCCTTTAAATATTTATTTATGAGAATTTTTTTATTTTTTCTGAATCTATTATATGAAATATATTATAAAGTGATAGTGAAATTTTACAATATATTTTTAGCAATTTTTATTCGAAAGTTATTAAAGATTTTATAAAAGTTTCAAATTTGTATGTAATTCTCATACAAATTTAAAAATCGATATTTTGAAGTTCTAGATCTCAATACAGAAAAATCCTAAAAATCTGAAAATTTCAGAATAAGCTTAAATTGATCTAAATTATATATGTATAAATTTTCATGAAATTCTATCCATAAATGAGAGAGTTAAAATTTCCATTTTTGGTGTAAAAAGTGGCCCAAAAGGGGGGTGGCCAGAAAGTGGGGTATCCGACTTATATGAGTATCTATATCAGGAGGTACATATCTACCTACCTCGAGCCTACCTACCTACCTACCTACCTATGGGTACCTATGGGTAGCTTCATATAATAGATACTACGTACTTACCGTAGGTATCTGATCTTTCCATCTTTCCAAAACCACGAATCAAGTAGGACTAAGACTGGAGTCGATATCTACCTAGTATATAGCACATAATAATATAGTATAACCTAGCCTAGTACACAATACTCATAAATAACCCTTCAGATACCTACCCTACCAATAAACAAACATCAACATCGACACGAGCATCGAGTATCGATCATTGAAATCACCTACCTACTCGAGATATTACATACCCCCAGCTACCTACTCGAGTAATCCTCGACGACTCCCATTACGGATCATCCTATCGTAGGAGTACAAACTAAATAAATCCTTTGTTGTCTACAGTATCACATCACTGATATCATTGAAATACAGAGAGGTGTATTATTCTCGTCTACGCTTTATGGCAGAGGTTCCCCTGTGTATGAACCATCCCATCCTCCCCAAGTAAAACTGGGTATCAACGTCCTCCATTTCATTAGAAAACTAAAAACTAAATGTGTATATATGTACTTAAAGAAAACATGTACAGCTACAATGCCCCCGCTCATATATGGTCTGCAATTCATATCGATAGCCAAAAAGGCTGATTATATATATCCAAGTCAAGCTAAACAACTCTCTTTTCCTCCCCCTCCCAATGTAAGATGACAAAATGTTGCCCTATCTCGTCCTTGTTAGTCGACTCGTATTCAAGGCACGACTCAAGAGAATAGGAATTCCTTTAGCACTGGCGAGCTTGTGAATTCGGGATTGAGTAAAATACAACTATAGATCCTCATTGTTAGCCAGTCGAACTCGTGTATCTCTCAACCTCTTCTCCACACAACCACATCCTTTCCTCTTCCTCACATATTCTCCTCGAGGTCAGAAATAGATAAGAGATACCACTCACTTGAGAAAATACTGTAAACCACTCCTCCGATTTTCCAAAAACTTCGGTCGAAACTTCGATATAACACTTTTCCTCGGCAACTCTGGTATTGTGCCCGCCGAATTCGGGAATGTGCGAAGGAGTTTCGTTCGTAGATCTGCAAATTCGCTGTAGCGTTTGCGGATTATTATTGGAGTTCCCTATTTCCATATCTCCATTAGCATTGATCACAATACCCATGTGCGTTATTCTGCAATAAGCTCGGAGTTGAACATGAATGATCTTGAGGTTAGAAAAGGAGAGAGAGAGAGAGAGAGAAAGGGAAAGAGAAAGCACACAAACCTCCAAAGTATCAACCTTCACATTCCACACCACAAATGCGCCAATGCCCCCTCCTATCCCCAGTCCCTTCCCCGCAATCCCTCCTATCCCACCAATTCCACTCCCATTCACAACGACATAATCTTCAATTACTACACTTCTCGCCCAACAAGCTTCATTTTTCCCCCTTCCATTGATATTGGCATCATCTTCATCTCCATCTGCAGTATTGTCCTGCAGAGTGATCCCGCTTGGGTGGATCGAATCTATTGAGATGTGGGAAATCGAGCGTGTGTGCGATTGTTGCCAGTAAGGAGGGGAGATTGTCGAACTGGGTGAGGTGATGGTTGGAGAGGTTATGGGAGATTCATTGGCATCTAGGTCTGAGTTTTGCGCGGCTGGAGGAGATGTATTGGTGATGATTTGATTCGAGGGCTTAGAGGAGGTTGGTAAGGTATTAGAATTAGAATTAGGATTAGGATTATTTAATGGATTGCCATGGCCGTTGCTAGAATGAGGAGGAGTAATGGACTCCATCCATCAATATCGAAATGGCTGGGCCACTATGTGCGTTCCCGCTTTACTTATGCTTGTGTCACTGTGATGATATTTCTAGTGTAATAATTTGTATGTCGAAGCAAAGATTTCATAATACGAGTGGCCAAAAAAATGAAGTTGACTTTGAGAATTAGTTTGAAAAATAGCTACGCTACACTAGAGATTTCCTGGGCCGACCCGACCAGACCACTGTTCTTAGTGAGAGTAACCAGTGGAGGAGCCGAGAGATGATCGTTTTCACGGCTGGATCCTTGTTTCCCCAACACAACTTTAAAAACTAGAGACAACGAAGTAAAGAAGAAAGAAGAAAGTTTATCGCCGCTTTGTTCTTTGAGAGGACTTGGCGAGACAGGACAGGACAGGACAGGAGAGTCGACATTGTCGATATGTTGAATTGTGGCGATGCTAGAAAGATTGTTATTATGTTATTAGTATTAGATGGGTACACCAGTAGGTAGATTAGATGGAGGAGGTAATGCCCAGGCCAGGATATTCGATTTAGAATTCTTCAGATACGATATTCCTATCCATGAATACGATGAATACGAAAGACACGGAGAATACAGACACACATCATGATAGCAATTAAATTATAATGATATCAAACAAAATTGATAACGATAAAACAAGCAGAAGTAAATGCAACCGAGACATCTGACCTAACCGTCCGTTACTTTGTTGAATCAAACAGTCAGTCCACCTTCAACATTCATAACATCACATAGCATCACGCCAGATGGTCCGTCTGGTCTGACAGATGCTGCACAGAGGACCTAGATAGAGTTCCAAGTGAGGAGAAGCGTGAGGCATGAAATTATTAGTGTCAGTGTGGAGCCGCTCTGAGCGATTTGATATCAAAGGTTACTCCAAAGGACGACTACTTCGTACGCTAGTCGGTATCCATTCTGGAGACGGACGTTACGGGCAAAGAAAGATGCAGGACCAGGATGCGATGCGTACAACATAATGATCAACTGGATACTCGTACCGTACCGTAGCGGAATTTCGGGATAAAGGATAGAAAGGGTGGCTGGAGGGAGTCTGATGAGAATCATGAGATGGAGTGGAGAGAGTAGAACGACTGGTGGAAGAGTACCTAGCTCAGCAAGAAGAAAGTAAGTATTTTTACGGAGGCGGGGAGAGAACGGATTCAACGGATCATCCGTTTTGTGTCATATTTATATGGAATGGAGATCCACGAATGAATGGATGTATTATCTACAAGTAGTATCCCACTTATATTCACATAGATGCAGATCAACGAACAGCTGGGCAGGTGGTCATCTGATATCTAGATCTAAGTCTAGGTCGAGGTCGAGGTCGAGGTAGCTAAAGGGGGGAGTGGATGTATATAGGTACTTGGTCGAAAGACAAGTATCTACCTATTTGAATCAAGAATATAAATAGATGAAGAAAGCGCTCAATGTTGGTTGTATATCTCATGAAGAATGGGGTGGTGGGTGGTGGGTGGTGGGAAGAGGAAGAAGTGATGAGAATCCAACGAGATGTGATCAAGAGAGGCGAATAGTCTTGATATCTACCTAATATGTATCTACCTAACATCTCGTTCATGCACAATTTCATTCTTTGAGTCTAGTCAATACGAAGAGTACATGTATACATACATATATAGATATATACATACATACAACATACATACATACATATATACCTACATTACCTAGCATATCCATTCTCTATTTCTCTCAATCATCAAATACCAAGTGGTGTGTGTATGTGTAAGTGAAGTGAAGTACGAAGTAGTATTTTCCCTAGTCATAAATTAGGTTGTATCCCAAGGAAAAGTCATCTATCCATCCATCCATCCATCCATCCATCCATCCATCCTTCCTTCCTCCCATCACAAAATTCAATTCTTAAGATAGTAACATGGAACCTTGAAACTTTCGGAAAGAAAAGTTGTGCATCGACTCCGTCCATCTATCCATCTCCACTAGCTGGGGTGGCAGCTATCGGAACTAATCTCCATCGGGTTACCTGCATCATCCATACCGCTGATACATGTA
Source organism: Botrytis deweyae (assembly GCF_014898535.1). Taxonomy (NCBI): domain Eukaryota; kingdom Fungi; phylum Ascomycota; class Leotiomycetes; order Helotiales; family Sclerotiniaceae; genus Botrytis; species Botrytis deweyae. Next base: position 382,858 of record NW_024066239.1, read on the forward strand.
CGCTAACGAAGACATGTCTTGATGCGCAAAAGAAGAATTGTTAGCATTTTATAGTAATTCACAGTAATTCATAGCATAGCATTTCATAGCATTTCCTAAAATCTCCTAAAATCTCCTAAAATTGATCCAATTTCATGCATTTGATAGGTCCAAATTCACAAAGCTAAACTAAATCAAGCTTAATCCGGATTACGGGGTATCCCATACTAGCTCAATCTTGGTGCAGATGGAGGCGCTTTTGGATGAGTTGGGGAAAGGAAAGGGCTCACCAGATGCAGATGAACACTCGGCCAATTTGAATATTGAATTGAACTTATTAAACATTGATCCTCTCTCTCCTCTCTCTCCTCTTTCTCCATCTCCATCTCCATCTTCCATCTACCGTACTGTACTCCTTTTTACTTGATTACATCCTCCTCTCGCAATCACATTCGCTTTTTGCTTTCATAACATCGAATATCAAGAATTCATTCGTTCAATCCTCTTCTCTCAATAACTCACATACCATACCGGTCAACCCATTTTCTGCAAGGTAAATAAACATTCATTGATTCCTCGTTACATTCCAATCTGGCAAACGAAAACACTCCCGCCACCACTTTTAAACTTGAGCAACATCTCATTTCTTGAAAATAAAATAAAACTCTTGAAGGATGGAAAGCTGACCCTGGATGTTCATTGATAGTTTATTCGAGAATATCATTGTCAAACGCGAAAAGCTTCTACTTTGATATCAATCTTCTACCTCAACTTAACTCACCATCACATAATTAAAATGCGTTTCTCTACAACAACTTTCGTTGCTACAGCTCTTGTTAGCTTTGCCACTGCTCAATATACCATTGATCCAGAAAGTGTACCATTGGCGACTCGCAGTAAGTTTTTCCTCCACTTTCCCAACTCTGTGACCGAGAAATATACTAATTCTCCACTCTTAGAGAGCTGGTGTCAATCACAAACACAAACATGCCCATCGCTTTGCTTGCAAAACGGTGCCGGTAGCTCCACCACTACTACCAACACTTGTGATCCCGTAAGTATATACATTCCCATCACTATCTTCCCCTTCCCCGACCTCAAACGTAAATCCGACTAACTCTCAATCAGGATACTCTCGACTATGCATGCATTTGCGGCAATGGTCTCTCTCCAAACGCATCCGAATACTCCTTGACCCTCCCATACTTCATCTGTACCCAATACGCCACCAATTGCGTCAATGCATGTAACGGAGATAACACCTGTCAAGCAGCATGTCGAGATGACAACCCATGCGGAGCCCAAAACCCAACCCGTATCAATACCACCTCTAGTACCACTCAAAGCGCAACTGGTACATCGGGAGCTTCCAGCACAAGCGGCGTTGCATACACAGGATTGGGTGGATCATCTTCAACATCTACTCCTAAGAGTGGTGCTCAGATGACTATGGACTTTGGAAAATCATATGGTTTGGCGGTGGTTTTCACAGGTCTCTTTGCGGGGTTTGCTTTGGTAATGTAAATTGACCGCTTCTTTAATGGACGGAGACGGTGTTGGCGAAGTGGATTAATCGGTCGGGTTGTTTCGTTTGTGAGATATGGCTTCATGTCATATCATCTCATACCGTATGATATTTGATATTGATATCAATGATCTCCATTGCACAACGAAACATTCTCGAATTGGGTACCTCGGGTGTTTTTGAAACTTTAGCGATCATTCAGTGTGCGTTTGTTTTCGGCTTCCTCTTTTTTCCTATTTTGAGGATTTTGAGCGTCGAGTTGGTTTCTGCTTCTTGCACATACATATTACAATGTCTGACATCCTGGATACAAACATGGATGAGCTTAATGGAGAGAGCTTGCGCTAGATTACTTGCTTAAGTATATAGCTAAGTTCGGGTTGGATTAATGTGGTAATGAAGGGGATTGTGGAAAAGCGTTGTAGGAACAGTCTAGATCTTTTAGATTTAGACAAACAAGAGCTATACTTCTGGCTACGAAATAGAAGCAAAACATTTTAAGCATACCTACTGTTCCATGACTCGAAGTGATATATATTGTTGAGATGTAGCGGTAATCTTGATGCCATCTATTTCGACTTTATTTGAAACAGTGCAGTGTAGGCAGTGTAATGTAGATGGAATCAATGTGTTATCCATCCATGAATGCTATGTATGTTGTACTGTGTAGATGAAATGAGGAAAAGAAGAAAGATGTGCATGATGATTGATATATGCGAGAGAGTAGAGTACGGGTATTTTACTAATGGGTAGTATGTAGTTCTCTGAATGGTTGAATGTGGGAATTGAAAGATGTGATTGGTTAGACTTGGGCTCGCAGGTAGACAGAACAGACCTACTCCGTACGATAGACGATAAAAACAAATGAGATGGCTCGGATGGGAAACGGCGGTCGATCGGGTCGGTACTTTTGAAGCCGTGCCCAGTGCCCACCAGGCCCCTATTTCTTGATTTATTTGGTGGGTAGGTGGGTGGGTAGATGGGTAGATGGTGAGTGGATAGATGAGTAGCGGTAGGTGGGTAGGGTAGATAGGTAAATGAATGAATGAATGAATGTATTGACATGTGAAAGGAAGAAGGAAGAAGGAAGGAAGGAAAGAAACGAAGAAGGAAAGAAAATTATTGTCGAGTGATGCTTATTAGGTGCAGAGTAGTAAAGGAGGAAGGGAATTTATGAGGGGGAATATAGTTAGGTAGTGGGTAGCTGGGAGTTATATATATTTATTTATATATTTATATATATTTATATGGTTCTTACTAGACTCAGGAGTGCGAGGGAAGGCTTCGTAAGGGTTATACGTATGTGTGTGGGTGTAGGTGTAGGTACGTATGTGTAGGTGTAGGTGTAGGTGTAGGTAGGTGTAGGTGTAGGTAGGTGTATGAATTGATTACCTATATGCTAGTAGTAAGTAAAGTAAATATCACATGAGAGATGAATGCTTTTCGTTATGTGTACTATGTATGAGTGTATGTATGTATGTAGGTAGGTGTTGTATATAATATGGAGATGAACGGAGTACGTGGAATCACTGTCCTGTCTGTATCTTTACCGCTTGCTAGATATCTCAAGTCTTCATTAAGCGATGGAGTCGCGAAGAGGAGGCTAGAAGGGAAGAAGGGGAGAAGAAGGAAAAGGAAGAGAAAGAGGAAGAAAGAAAAGAGCTGACGTGGAATTCATTGGTATCCCTGGTCAATTGGTATTGGTATTATGGAGTAGATAATAAATCTTCTAGAAGAGCTTCCAAGTTCCAACACTCAACCAGAGTGAGTCTACCATCACCATTAGCCTCGAGCCCCTGACCCGACAACTTTAAAATTTTGATGTGGTAGTCACCAAGTAACCAGTAGATCTGTTGGGTTAGCCTCTTTTTGATTCTTCCACCGTTCCCCCCTAGTAAGAATTTAATATGTAGCTAGCTAGCTTTCCAACTTTTTGGCTTGTGAAGATTTGATTGATTTGATTGATTTGATTGATTCGATTGATTTGATTTGATTTAATTTGGTTTCTGGAAGTTTTCTACTTTTCTCTACTTTTCTTGATCCATCCATCCCTCTTGATTTTTGGATTGATTTCGTTTTCATACGTACTTCACTCGAGACATCGTTCATACATACAACAAACGAGAGAAGATCGATGAGGAGCAATTAACAACAGATTGACGATTCACATCTCATCACACAATACACAATACACTACACATTACACATTACACCATTCACGCATAGCATCGGCCTCCTCCGCAGCTCATTCATTCAGCCTGATATTCAAATCCCCATCTCATCTCGTCTCGTCTCATCTCACCACTCTTCCCGCTAAAACAATCCACTTCCATAAATACTCAACCTCACCCCAAGGTCGCGAGGGTCGGAAGCGCATTCCACCCACCTCGATTGAAAATTCGCGAAAAGATTGATAAGTTGCTGGCGGTGAACACGGCGTCGGCGATTGGTTATCGAGAAGAAGACGGGGAATTGCCTTTGCCGGTTACGACGCCCAAGACGCCCAAGGAGAGGGGAATGGGGCTGGGTATGGCGCCGACTAAGAGTGAGTGGTTTTTTTTATCTGATTCTTCTGCTTTTGATTTTCTTTTTCCTGTTGGATTTGGGATTCGGGTTGCGGGGCTTGAAAATGGGGGGGAGGTAATGGGAGAGGAGAGGAGAGGAGTAGAGGATACAGTGTGGCATGGCATGGCATTGAATGGGATTTTTTCGCAGATTGAACTCTCACACCCAAAATTTACAAGTTTAGAAACATAAGAATGCAAAGCTAACGAACACGCACCAAATAGAAGAAGCAGCGCATGAGTGCGTGTCGGAAGAAGCACTCATACATTTGAAATCATATAAATATTCGAGTGTGGATAAGAGTTTGATTTCGAATTACATTTTGAAGCATTACGTAGGTGGCCTTTCTTTTTATCATCATTCTTGGGGCTTGGAGAAGGTATCCCGCACACGCCTTGAACAGATTTGTTCTACGGCGTATATGAAGTGCGGAAGAATTTTACACGATTGGAGCACTGTGAGGACGGGAGTTTGGGACTTGCTGCGTGGTCTCGGAAAGCAGTGAAAAGCTCTCAATAATCATGAGAGAATTGCTATCGAAGCCTTCCTCTATTCTCATACATCACTCAACAAATAATTATTCTAGATAATCTCGAGCGCAGCGAGCAATGGGGGTTTGGGGGCTCGCCCCCATAAAGAAGAAAGAAGAAACAGACTAACAGTTTTCAATATAGTGGAATGGCTTCGTCGAATTATTGCCATTATGGTTGGCACCAAATATGGTTACATTATTGGGATTCTTTTTCATCCTGAGTAATGTTATCTGTTTGGAGATTTTCATGCCGGATTTGGTGGGACCTGTAAGTTCTCTATTTCTACGTCTACTATTGTGATATCTTTCTGCATTGTTTAAACTCTACCTACCTCTCTATTCATTTGCAAACCTGCGGAGCAAATTACAAAAGCTAATTCGACTCAGGGACCATCATGGTTATATTACAGTTTCGCATTCGGATTATGGATGTATTCAACAATGGATAATGTAGATGGAAAACAAGCTCGAAGAACCGGAACATCTAGCGGTCTCGGTGAATTATTCGACCACGGAATCGATTCTCTGAATTGTACACTTGCATCTCTATGCGAAACAGCTGCTATGGGTCTAGGTACATCGAGAGCTGGAATCTTTACCGCATTGATTCCTTGTTTACCTATGTTCTTTTCAACCTGGGAAACGTACCATACACACACATTATACTTGGGAATTTTCAATGGGCCAACTGAGGGATTAATCTTGGCTTGCACGATTATGATCTTGAGTGGTTATTATGGACCAGAGATTTGGACACATCGAATTACGGATTTAGTCGGTCACCATTATTTCCTCGGATATCATGAATTTTTCGGTTCATACTCCGTCAGAGATTTATGGGTCCCAATCCTCGTTGTCTCATTATTCGGTATTCATGTTCCTTTCTGCGTTATCAACGTCATCAAAGCCAGAAGAAGAGACAACTTGCCTGTTTTACCGGTTTTCCTCGAATGGACACCCATGGCCGTTTTTACTTTCAGTATTGGAGCTTGGCTTTTCTCTCCATATTCAACCCTCATGGAAGAAAATCGTTTGGTACTTTTCTGTCTTACAATGAGTTTTGTCTTTGGAAGGATGACGACAAAGATCATTCTAGCACATCTCACAAGACAACCATTTCCTTACTGGACAGTTATGCTTACACCACTTGTTGGTGGTGCTATTCTTGGTAATCTACCTCGATTTGGTTTACCGGCTGTCAGCGTAGGAGTGGAATTATGGTATTTAAGAGCATACTTTATTTTTGCTCTAGTGGTTTACTTTAGATGGGCTTGGTTGGTTGTTACGAGTATTTGTGATTACTTGGGAATCAACTGTTTGACGATTCCTGAACAGAAGTTGGAGGAGATTTATAGAAATCAAGAAATGGAGAAGAGATTAGAGAAGAGAGGATTGGAGGTCAATGGAAAGAGAACCCCAAGTGGAAGTGGAGCGAAGAGTCCAATTGGAGTACCAAATGGAAAGAGAGCTGATTAGAGGAGTTGAGATGTTGAGATGTATAGAGTACATCCTTGAAGTATGTGGGCTTGTGGAGGTTGGAGAAGCCATTGGAATGATAGACATGGGGGTAGATCGTATGTATTTCGTGGGTATAGCTAGGGACACGTAGAGATTTGTTTCACTCGTGGGTATGGTGGGTACAGGTAGATAATGGATGGATGGACGGATGGATGGATGGGTGATGATGAGTAACGAATGGGTCTCTCGGACTTGACTTGAGGTCAAACAAAAAAAGGAATGAGTTCATGTATGGATGGGATGCATATAGATATTTTAATACGGAAAATTCTGAAGGGAGGGGGAGCGAGTACGAGGTAGATGGAGGAAGAAAGAGGTTATGTTGTTAAGCATTGCATGGCGTTGCGAACCCTTTGTGGGTGAAGCGAATAATAAGTAACTTGATTGAAATCCTAGTTGCATATTGGTGGAATTTTTATTTGATTGGTTTGGATTGGATGGATTGGATTAGATTCGAAGAGGATGAGTGAATGAATGAATCGGAGGGTGGGAGCGTGGGAGGGTGGGAGCGTGGGAGGAAGGGAGATAGAGGAAAGGGAGATAGAGGAAAGGGAGGGATTAGTAATTCCGTACTTACTCTCCGTATAAACTTGTTGATAATACTTCTTTGCTGTATATTTTGATTTGGTTTGATTTGGCTATAGATGGATGTGTTGTGTGTTGTGTTTTGGTTTTCTTGTTGTAGTCTTAGGGTTGATGGAATGATGGAATGATGGAATGATGGGTTGATGGGTTGATTACTGGAGGTGAAACTGGGGGATAAACTGGAGGTAAAGAACAGATCTTGAGTCTGTAGCCTTGGAGGAGTATGAATATTGCGATTGGGTTTGTGAGAAGGTGGAAAGTGGAAAGTGGAAAGTGAAAGGTAGATAGATAGATCATGGGTTGATATCTATTTAGGAATATTGTAATTGACGGATATAAATATTAGTAAATATAGTTCTTTATTTTATATTTATAGTCTTTTGCTTTCTTGATGATATCATCTTTTACTTTCTTAATAGTATATTGTATAGAAGAATTTTTAGAATTTTAGAATTTTATAGATATATATATATATAGAAGATTTGATTCTAATTCGAATAAATAGCTAGGTAGGTAATAGGGTTTGGATATTTTTATTATGTTTTATTATGTTTTATTATGTTTTATTATGTTTTATTATGTTTTATTATGTTTTATTATGTTTTATTATGTTTTATTATGTTTTATTATGTTTTATTATGTTTTATTATGTTTTATTATGTTTTATTATGTTTTATTATGTTTTATTATGTTTTATTATGTTTTATTATGTTTTATTATGTTTTATTATGTTTTATTATGTTTTATTATGTTTTGTTATGTTTTATTATGTTTTATTATGTTTTATTATGTTTTATTATGTTTTATTATGTTTTATTATGTTTTATTATGTTTTATTATGTTTTATTATGTTTTATTATGTTTTATTATGTTTTATTATGTTTTATTTGTTTTATTTGTTTTATTATTGTTTTGTTTTAGTTTTTTTGTTTATTATTTTGTTTTTTTATGTTTTTTCTTAGTTTATTCGTTTTTTTTGTTTTATTATTGTTTTTATGTTTTATGTTTTTTATTTTATTTGTTTTATTTTATTGTTTGTTTTTCTGTTTTATTCGTTTTATTATATTTTATTTTCTTTATCTTATGATATTTTCGTACACTTTTGTTATTCAGCGTTTCTAGGCCCGTCTGTCTACCGGAGAAGTCTTTGTATTAGTTTTTGTTTTAGAGTTATATATTATATAGATGAGTATCCATCAAGTATATACCGTCGGACTTTTACGAAATTTTTGTTTGCTCGTGTATCTTGATTATCTTTTCTCTATTCAGGAATCTAATTGTATATGATTATATAGTCTATATGTATCTAGTATAACATCTTTAGCTATGAATTCAATTATATAAAGAATTAAAATAAAAAAAACTAAAAAAAGAAGAATAAGTTTTGTTTTCAGATTTTCGATGTTAAAGGCGTTTTTAAGCTTATGAAATATCTAATTTAGCAATATTGAAACTATTCAAAAAACAATATAGCAAAAGATACTCTTTATTTATTCTTATTTCTCTTTATTAATACTACTTTTAAAGACTATTAAGACTATATATACTCGTATATAACTCTAATATTGAGCGCTCCGAAATACTAGCGAGCTAGCTCGCCCCGAAATATATCTTGAGGAGAGTAGATTTGTTTATTTGTCTATCTTTAGATAAATAGGTCTTTTTGTATAGTACTATAGAAAATATTATTATTGTATTAGGATAGCTAGCTATTTGAATATAGATAAATAGTTATTTTATGATTTTCGTGAGTATATATCTATATATTAGTATCAACTTGATTGATAAAGTATAAAGTACTTTAGTCTATTATAGTTGTATTCGTTCTTGATTATTATTAACTATGGGAAGCTAGTATTTAATATAGTAAAAGTGCTAGCGCTAGTGCATACGCTAGTACATACGCTAGTGCAATACAGTGCCCTCTTTTAGATCACATGATCGATATCCCGACACTATGTATGTATGTATGATATTCCCTTTTAACTAAAAGTTAAGAATCATATTGTTTACTCTATGTTTTAGTAGCAGTAGCAGTAGCAGTATCAGTACTTCGGAGCTTCTCATCTCTCTATCAAAGATACCTCTGATCCAATGACTCATATGTAATATTTATTCACAGCGCGTCGCTTGTGAGAAATTCCCTGCGCAGTTTGTTGTTTCGATGGATCGATCGAGTTCAATAGAATCATGAAGTTGCAAACCCTAACGCTATCTCTACGGTGGATTTCGGGGACAGGTTCTACAGATCATATGATGTCTGTGGGTTCACGGTTGTTGGGTTCTCGGTTTCTGCGATACGTGGTATGGATGCGCGGTATCGAATTTGGGATTCAGCTTGTGTTTTGGATGGGTGGTTTTGGATGGGTGACTTTCTGCTGCGCTGTGTTGTAGATGGTGTTATTGGGATTGGGGCGAGGAGGAGAACGGGCACTTGTGTGTACTATGTGTTAATGGGCTTGGTTTGATCTATTTTTCTCGTAGTCAAGTAATAGAAAGTGAAGGCTCCGATCTCTCAGTCTGAGTGACTTTCGTCTTGTGGATTTTAACATTCGAATGCTGCGGAAATCCTCCGGACTCTGTGTAGGTTTAGTGCACTTCTTGTGTTTTTCGTCGAGCGATGTTTTTACTCGATAATGAAATGGGGTTTGTAAGGGGAGCTTGCTTCCTCCGCATTCTCGTCGTGGACATAGATAGCGTAAGCGAATCTAAGATGTACTATTAGCACATGATATATTTCCAGAATATCCTGTGAAAACAACTTGAAAGTATCGTGGGTTTCAAGTCTAAATTCCCCAGGAGCCATTCTTCGAGGGCATCTCGGGCGGTTAAAATATCAAATCCGTCGAGTTTTGCCGAGGATGGGAGATCTTTGTTGAGCTTAAGGAAATGTATTCTGGCTAAGAGATTGGTTCAACTTCAGTCGTGAAGTATATGTATTTGTGATTATATTTATCAGTTTCCAGTGCCAATGTCTATAATTCGTGCCCCTTCTTTGTGAAAATCAATCTTTGGATGAAGAAGATATTCACAAGGTTCTTTCACCAAACAATGATTTTAATTAAGAATAAACTTTGAATGGGCGCAAGGAATGATGAGATTCTATAGCGAGCAACGATGCCGGACAGAGAAGTTGAAATCTCAATTGGAAACAGAGGGCACGTTTAACTTTGTTATTTTTTGAGAGGAGTGAAGCCTAATAACTTAGATCTCTTAACTATTTAAGACAGGAGGCGGTTAAAAAAGTAATGAATTAATGAGTGTAGCTCAAGCCACAGGACTTACTGATATGAAATGAGGCGGACAGAAACGACTTTCGATATCTGAAAACTAATTCCAATGGAAGGACTGAGACTTTAGACTTATTATGGCAAGATGAGTTCGTGTGAATATTGAAGTATAATGGCAGTAAGGATGATTTAATTATACATGGGTTGATAATGTAAATAGAAGCTCCAGTGACAGCATTGTATAGTATAATAGAAGAGACGACGAAAATGATACATTTGTTAACATCGTAATAACGATCGAAACATTGAAGCCCAGTCATAATAGACAGAAGCCTTTCATTTCCTCATTACATCACTTTTTGTTGTCTCTTTCCCGAGAACCTTTCCTAGACAATGAACCGTTAGATGTAATAAATTTCCAGTATTTATACACATAGAATATCAAGCATAAGCTAGGGTACAAGCAGCCGTTACCCTATATTCTCCTAGTATACACAAGATCGACACTTCCACATACAACACTTTACTCTTCTAGACAGTATAGAACTCGCTACACAATCACCCTGAAATATAAATAAGCGTTCAGGAATCTCGAATTCACTCAAAATAGATGTAGTTCTGCTGCCATACGTAGACATAAGGCTTTTGTGACATCCCAATGTAAAAAAGAATGAGGAGCATCGAGCTCTGTGTTCAAAGATGAATTCTTGGGCTAGAAATTGAAAATAAATTGTTGTTGATAGTCTTAACTAATGATGTTTATGTAAATCGAGTAGCATACCTAGTGATAATGTCCTTTCGACAACGAGAATAGGGCTGGAACCGTGACCAAACGGTCATAGGAAACGTTGGCACACTCACTGACTCTTGAGTGCGAACTCCAACCCTCACTTTTTATGCATCTGGGAATATCTAATTTTCATAGAAAGATATGTATCTTTTGACTCGTTCTTTTATACTCAGACCCAGGAAAATCTTTCTCGCATCATCTTAGCCCCTCCCTATTTCCTTTCTACACTCATTCATTCGCACTTATTCAATACAATACACCATTAATTGTGGTTTCATAAGCCCGTTTGACCTTGCAGCTATGAGCACATTATCATCCACAGTATATATTTACTACTCCACCTCCAAAGAAACAAAGCATTAAAAATCAGAGTAAAGGGTCCAGGCGCAAATTTCAAGGATGGTGGAGTTCTCAGAACGGAAATATCTGTTCAATATACATAATGTAGTAGAGGAGGATGAAAACAACCGAAAAAATGGAGAACTTCTTGATGAATTGAATGCTTGAGAAATGAATGAATGAGAAATAGAAGAATAAAACTTGTGACGGCGGCAAAATGTATGACGGTAACAATGAATCTGACATCAATAAGGTAAGCCCGACAATAATCTTCCAGCTCCTCCCATATCCGTTGAAGCTTTTGAACTGTAACGGATCAAATACCACAAGTAGATAGATATGACCAAATATCTATCCACCACCTGACAGAAGCTTGTCAAAAACAATTCCACAACTCAAGATTCACTAATCAATCTAAAGGAAGATGTTTATATAGCTCGATCCCAAAAAGCTCTCCTGACCACGCAGTACGAAATGGTAAATCTCACCATCATCCATTTTGATGTTTACTCTCTCTCCATACCCTTCAAATACCACGTGTGCCGTGTCTACATATTCTTCTTACATTTCTCACGGGACTACCCGTCGCATAAATATCTCTCCTTTCTTTACAACGTGTACAAGCAAGCTCCAAACGGTACTTCAGAAAGACAATGATGTGGCACTTTTGGCCAATGGAAGTTTTGCTCCGGTGATGAGATGGACATATAACGCGAATTTCAAGCTGAGAGGATAAAAGCACTTAGGTTTTTGGTTCTTGGGGGTTGTGTATAGAATTGAGATATGGTAAGGACGGTAATAATAAAGAATATAGCAATCAATACAGAATTAGGAGTGACTTATCGTCGAGAAACTGACAACCAATCCTCTTAAACGATGATATTAACTTCCATCTACCTCGTTCTCTCCCAACTCTTGTGGAGATCTGTGTCTGTACGACTTATCCACTCATACCCTTCCAACCCCTCCTTTCTTCAGCCAAAACTGATTCATACTCTCAATCCCAATCCCACATGGCTCGGCTAAATTCGGACTACATCCCCATTCCCGAGAAAGAAAAAAATTAAAAAAGATAGCAATGCAGTGATTTATACTCCTCTCCATAAACAATTCACACAATTTCCAACAGTCATCACACAGAAGAGAGATACATTACAATCAGGCAGTGTAACAGACAAGTTTGTCGATTCCGAAACCGAGATGATTAGATATACTACCAGTTCGTTTACCTAACCCTGGCCCAGCTCATTCAACAAACTCGCAATTCAAAAATCCTCCTTCCCTCACCTACAATCTTCTCAAAGCGTCTCAACTCTCCCCGCTTCTCACTCCCCTACCTTCCTCGCCAAGAAAACGACGCAAGTGATCGTAGACAGCGGCATGTTGGAAAGGGGGAGAGAGAATATAGCTTATGAATGATAGAATGGGGGTATACCATCAAATTTGAAACATCTTCTCTCCTCTCCTTTCTTTTCCTTCTCCTTTCCAACTCGGTCATGATACACTCTCATATGGTGACATGAAATGAAAATCAACGATAGTGAAAAGATGACAGAAGAAAGTGAGTGATGAGAGTGATAGTGACAATAACAGTGACAATAAATAACAAGATAAAACTATTTACACGTGATCATTATCACAGCAACAATAACAATAACAATAACAATAACAATAACAATACTACAAACTCCAAGCACTATTCCCAATCCCATCCCCAATCCCACCCCCCAAAAAAACCACCCACTCCATCCTCCCATCACATTTCCATAAATCCTCAACAGTCCTCCCCATTCACGAACCCCATTTCAAATCATCAAATACTCACTGACAGCTCTTTAAAAAAATACCATCTGCACTAGCACTAGCACTAGCACCGGCAGCCCACACCAATCTAGAACAAAGAGAAATGTGAGAAGCTATCTCCACTCTTCCCTCTTTTCACTGAATCGGCATCACACTCCCCCTCTCTTCAATAAATCGTTATTCCAGTCCACTTCACTCCGCTCCCTCTCCCTTCACCAACACGAGGACAACATAATAATCAGACTCGGCAACAATGAACTAACTGCACTGCACAAAACCACAAACATCTATAAAATCATCGATTGTATTGCTCATCAACCCCCAACCTCATCTCCATCATATCGTATGGCATCCCCTACCCCAACAACCACCCAAGAAACTTTTTTACCCTACGACTCATATGTACTGTACAAAGGTTCTCTCTTCACCCTATGATTTTTCGACACCATTAAAAAAAACATGCCTCCCCTCCATCCTCCAAAACCTGCTCTAACCAAAATTTCTCATTCAAGGAAGCTCGCTTATAAGAGTCTTCACTCCTGTCTTGTACTGAAAAAAATAGATGCTATATCCATTTCCTTCCTACCTTTTATTATCTCTCCCCGGCAAAAATAAGTCAATTGACCTGCTCCAAACGCCACATCGCAATTCTCGCACCAATCATTAAGGCTCAAGTCAATCGACTGTATATGTATGTACGTTTCACTCCCAATTCGTCCCAAAATGCCATTTGCAATGCCAGAGAAGAAACAAGTCAAGTAAAAAGCTACATGAAAATCGAGTATCTTATTCGTTGTACGAGAGATACGTAACAAAGGAAATATTGAAAGAATTCTAATGAGAATGACCATCATGGTCTGAATGGTCATGTTGAGGCTCTACGGCCTGTGTCGAACAACATCCCTTTCCCTTGCAATTATCGATACATTCGAGTAAACATGAATCATCATCCTCCATCCCACATTTGGTTTGAACTTGACCATCTAATCCGACCGAACCATTAAAGATATGGTCATGATCTTTGTCAAGACAAAATTCGGGTTGAAGAGTTGCGCTGTGGATACCGTGGCCGTGTAAGCATTCTCGAATCTCCTTTGCCAACTGCATGTATTTTTCCCCGCCATCTTCTCCTATTGGGAAGGCAACTTGTATATGCATGGATGCAACAAGTTGGGAGTCACTAAGTTGCCAAATGTGGACATGATGACAACCCTTCACAGCATCAAAGTTTTCGATATCTTCTTTGATAAGTGCGACGTCAATCGAATCTGGTGTAGCTTGTAGTAAAATTTGAGCAGTAGCCTTGGTCAATGGAATGCAAGATCGAAGAATAATAATGGTGATGAAGAGTGATACAGCAGGATCAGCATATAAACGACCAGGCCAGTTAGTCAACCAGATAATCAAAGCAGTGACAATAACTCCAACATTTCCAAGAGCATCACCAATAACGTGAAGAATCATAGCATTCATTCCCATATCATCATGATTGTGGCCATGACCACCAGACTTCTTCTTGGATTTGTTGTTGTGATTATGCGCCGCATGCTTAGATTGACGGCTCGAATGATGTTCGTGATGATGGCCTGCGTCGTCGTGATCATGGCTATGAGCATGAGTATCTGCGTGGTGGTCATGATTGTGTGAAAGGAGAGGACTATTTTCAGTCGGTGCTGGTCCAGATCTGGCATGGGTGTCGTCATCTGGTTCACTGGAATCCTCGCTTTCAATTCCATCTAATTGTGTCTTGCTTGCAGCGATGATATCTTGTCGGAAACTTGCCGGGTGGATGCTTAGGTTATCCAAACTAGAGAATTGGGACTTGCTCGTTCGTCTTCGATGAGAGTGTTGCTTGGAACTTCTGCTTGGCGATCTAGTCATGATGCTGCTGCTATCGCGAGCTGTCGAAGCATCTTCATCGGGTTTGGTAAATTGTACTTGTCGTTTGGCGGTAGCTTTTGCTACAACAGCTTCAGGGAAAACTTCGCCTGCATTTCCAGCTTCTTCGTCGACCTCATCTCTATATGTTTCGTAGTTGCTTTCGTGGGCATGACTATGACCATGCGCATGTCCTTCTTCCGCATCGGCGAGTTCGTCGTGAGAATGACCATCCCCTGGGCCATGAGAATGACCATGTCCACCTAATACGAAGAATCCAGCCAGATTCGATGCCAATCCCAACGATCCAACAACAAGTATAAGTTTTGGCTCACTAATCTCAGGTGGGTCGAAGAAACGTCCGACGGCTTCGAGAACAATGGATACGCAAAGCGCAATAAGGAAGACGGCGTTGAAAAAGGCGCCAAGGATTTCTGCTCTTAAAAACTACACAAGTTGTTAGTTTCCAGCCTTGGTAATGTAGCTTTCCGCTCGGCAAAGGTTGGGGTATATTGTGCGACGACTTACTCCGAAAGAATATTTATCCGTGGTATTTCTTCGCGCAGCTTTCACAGCCCACAGTCCAACCGCGAGAGAGATAATATCGTTCAGCTATGTAAATGTTAGTCTTCATACACTTTGTACCTTTTTCTCAGCTACTCACCATGTGAAAGGCATCTGCCATTAATGCCAATGATCCAACCCATAAACCAACACCCAATTCTACGATGAAAAAGACGGCATCGATCAATAGCATGACCGAAATGCGTGTTGACTTTGACCACGCCATCTTTGAAGGATTTTCAAGAGTGCGAACTCTTTTCTCTCTGTCTGTCTCTTTACCAGTATGTTGTTGGGAGAAAGAAAGGACGGGAGAAAAGAGTGGGCGAATTTATTGAAGAAGAAGTATGGATGTATTTGTAATCGTACAGCATGAAGAGCTGGAGTTGGAATGAAAGGTGGCGTGGTACCCGATGATTTCGAGATGACGCCCCTCTCTCTTCAATATCTTGTGGAGGTGATGATTGTTCTTGTGTCTCGCGATTTTTTTGTTTTTGAGATTTCTTGCTTGCTTGCTTGCGATTTCGGATCCTTACCAAGCCAAGCCGTTATCAAATGATTATGATTATGATTTTGTTTTTTAAGTATGGAACAAGGTAAAGGTAAGGTATTATTACGCAATTTATCTAATGCGTATCCAATGCGTGTTCCGTACCCAATAGTGCGGTTATTGCTGATCAATGAATACCAGCTGGTATTCCAGCCGTAATGAAATTTGGTATAAAAGAAAAAAAGGGGGAAATACGGTATGAATAATAGATTGGGATGGAGAATCGATATGGGATGGTCTGAATAAAAAGAGAAAAGAAAGATATGAAAAGAGTAAGTAAATCAATAAAAGTAACTACCTCGAGTCTAGAGAGATCAATTGGGAACAGAAGAAAAGAAAATTGGTCAGAGAAGTCAGAGAATTCAGAAGAGTCAGAAAAGTCAGAATTAGAAAAAAGTATAATTGATAATGTAAAACTTGAGTGAAGACTCACTGCCTCAGTAATACTTTGCAGTATAAGTACGATATATACTTATTATACCAGGACTAGGTACATACATGTCTGGATTCTGGAGCAGGTACGGGCGTACACAGATCGCCGCCAAGATAAGAGACAATGGAGAACATCATTGGATGTCAACAAATCCATGTCCATAACAACAACCTTGGGGTGAGAAATGCATGTGATAAGAGATCACGTGATTATGAGATATCTTCCCCGTCTTTTATCTTATCCTCAGACCACACAGTGATTATATAATAAAAATAGGCTTAAGACCTTATTTTCGAGGCAGGAGTTTTCCGAAGGTTCACCGTAGGGTTTGAAATAATTTAATTTCGGTTTTAATATAAATAATAACAATTCAGTTTTTTCTGATTTTTTAATTAATATTATTAAATCATTCAATAATTATATTATTTGGTGTAGATTTAATATATAAAACTAATTTTTCTTATTATTTTGATATAATTTTTATTATTATAGTTCTATTAGATTATATACAAGTACAATTTTGAAAATTAAAAAGTAAGATTTCAAATAGTAATATTTTAATAAAATAAGCCTCCAACCCTTTCAAAATCAATTACTACTATTATTCTAATTAAATCTATATATCTTTTAAAAATTCTATAATCTAGTTTATTCTTTTCATATAAATAGAATCTTAAATAATAAAAATTATTATTAATTTCGAAGAGGTTGGGTGTTATATAACTAAGATTTTGAAAGCTGAATGCCTTAAACTTAAGACATTTTGGGTTCCAAATTGAAGAGTAATTCAATCACTATTAACAATATAATCCCAATGCTATTAATACAATTAGAAAAACTTATAATATATTTAGTTTAATAAGGTAATTTAATTAATACTATTTTTATTATTAATAAAAATACTTTAAAATAATTAAAAATAACTTAACTGGTTTAAAAAAAAACTTTCAATTGAATTTTATAATAATTATAATTTTAATTAATTTAAAGCTGATTTATATAATAATATTAATTAAGCTTTTTCGAATATATTAATTAATTTTTTAATAAATGATAATTAAAAAGGTAATATATATTGTTGAAGTGTTTTTATTAAACAAATTCAATTCCTTACCAAAAACGAAATCAAATACTCTTAAACTCTTGAGGAGATAAACGTTCCCCCCGATCCCTGATTGGCTGAAAATATTCGATCATTAGTAAGCTATAACATCACCAAAAAGATCAATATATAATTCAGAATTCTAATTAAAAACGTTTTATCAACGAAGAGGGTTTGAAAGTGAGATAACCCGTCTTGGATGTTTGTTGTTATGTGTTGATAGTGGTGATGATAGCGGTGATGTTGGTGGTCATGACAGTGGCTGTTATTGGAGGCTCATCGCATTTGTTTCCATAGCATAGTCAGTCGTAGGTTGAAATGTATCCAATCCAATCATGACTTGATTGTTCTGGCAAAACAATTGGAGTGAGCCGTAAGACAACAACAAAATATTACTCAAAGCATCTGCAATCTATCAAGAGCAATCCAATAGTCACGCACTTACTTGTTGGCAAAGTAGGTTTAATACATTTACAAGTCAAAGTGCCGTGAGAGCTGTCAGGTTTCTATTCGGTATTGTGGTTCGCTACTTCTTCCCTTGCATAAACAACTTTAGAAAAGGAACGCCGTGCCGAAAACACTGCTCATCCGGATGCAGGTATTCCCATCACAACCTCCGGGCATATTACAAATGTTCCGCAGCTCGTGCTATTTGGCTACATATGCAGATTGAAATTATCCATCAATAATTTCCCATGAACAGTTTCCCATGTGCAATAGCATAGCATCAACTTTATGCTCATCTAGCCCCCGTTGTTCGGCACTTAGTGCCTAAGAGCAAAATCAGCCATGCTTCTCTCCTCCCCATATACTTCAAGCACGTGCAATAGCGGGATGTTCTTGGCTGTTAATATATACCTCCCCGATTCCCCCGATACAGCGAAGTCAGATGGGCAGACTTATAATGATTTGCTCCAAGGAAATATTAGTCCGGAGAGTCCGAAGGAGAGGTCATTTATCCATCACATTTCGATGGTCCAGAGGTCAGCTAATGAACATTGCCACTTAATCAGACTTCAAATGTTCCTTTATGATGTCCACAGCAATCAAGAGCACAAGGAACGCTAGGAAAATCTAAGTCTAGTCAGTAACGCTCACTCAACGACAATACGCTTGAAGTTTACTCACAAAGAAGAATCCAACTCCGATGATAATGATTTCAAATCCTCCTGAAAGAGCTTTACCTCTCACAATAGCATTCTGTTGTCTCCAACTTCTGATACTTCCTATCAATAATGTTATTATTGCAGCACCTTGACATATACAAGCCAGAGGTTTCCCAAGTACGAAGAACCCTATCAATGGATTTGGTGTGGGGGAATGCTGTAATCGGCTGGATATATATCAGTAAAATGATCGCGGTATGATTAAGCTGTATAGAAAACATACAATAGTTGTGCAACTGATACGCCTAGCATTGACAAGGCTAGTGAGGTTCTGAGATATGCTAAGAAAGTGCGTTCGAGAGCTGATAGAATTAGCCAATAAGTTCGTCTACAAAACGCTAAACGGGGAACATGTAGAGCAAATGATTATTTCTATACGGAAGCAAGAACTACTGAGTAAAGATGGTACAGAATGCCAAGGCTCGATAAAAGAATTCTGACAGAAAACTTGATGTAGAGAGGACTGGAAGCAGATGGATGAAAATAAACTCCCAACTGATAGAAGTATTTCGGCCCTGAACGCCGGATTCTACAATAGGTAATATACCTTGTCATTGATAGATCGTGTGAACCATATTGAGAAAACGGATAAAAGGATACATACCGAGATGATCTCTACATGCAACATGGTCAACGGTCACACTGATTTGGTGTCTCCAAAACTTCGAGACATTAAAGACCAATTGACCAAAACATCCATTGGGTGCTGTACTACCAGGACCCAATGCATGAGTAGATGAGGCATGTGTATAATTCTGCCTGATGTGTTCCAATTCCGAAAGTTCAGTAGATTCCCATTGATCTCTTTCTCGTGAGGATAATTCGGGTGGGTCTTCGGGTTCTCCAATAGATTGGTGATGGTTTGATGTTTCAGCCATTATACTCGGAAGGCGTAAATGCAAGATGATATGCAGATAGTAGAACAATTTATGGTAGTTACCTAAGTTTCACGAACTGTAGAGATCTTGCATAGGTGGAAAACAGACAGATTTAAAGAGGAAAGTTTCAGATTTGAAAATAGGATTACAGGTAGTTGATATTATACCTGAGTATTACTGTTAGTTGTAACTGAGTAAGTAATCCTGAAGCTGAGAAATAAAGCAAACTCTTTTCACTCCTCTCTTTCCGATGAGAGTACAAGTATTACTTGAGATGAAGTTTGAGGTGTAAAAGAGTATGTAGAAGTACGCTTCAAGATAACAATTGATAATGCCATCGCGGTGTGAGAGACATGATTCTGATTATCTGAAGCGGGTGAATTTCCGAGGAGTCCGAATAGGTAATGAATGATAATGGATCTTCACTCCACTACGGCGCTAATTGAGAGGGAGTGTCACGTGACTTTATTCTCAATGCTTCTAGAACTTATCCATATCTGGTTAGTCCAAGCGTTTGCCCGAGTATTCTCTCTACATCCCGAGGTCGTTGTTGATTCAACTTCCCACGCTCGCACAGCCTCGACGTCGGCATATAAAATTCAGACAACAAAGCTACCATAACATTAAGATCTACACAGAACTTATCCGTCGTGAGTATCAATACATTTCCGAGTGGTCAATATAACTTTCGGATCGTATCTATACATCCCCAAATCTACGATCGTGCTTATGGTACAAACGAAAGCTCATTGGAGGCGAGTCCGGGCCGCATGTCCGCTTTACAGATGCAGACGCATCTCAACAGAGTATTCATCGCCATGAGCTTTTAATGCAGTGTTCGGGGAGCTTTTCGAAGAAAGACGTGACAATACCACCTAAGTGAATACACTACATTACCTAGGCGAGATCTCTGCCTATTGCCTCCTGATATTCATTTCAAGCTGAAATTTTGGCGAGGATGGGTAGTATTTGCTCGAGTTGATAGAATCTCTTTACTGTTTTCTTTCTCCACCATGGTTTCCTACATTCTGTCAGTATAGCAAGGTGATTTCCGTTAGTGTCTCTCACGAAAACCATTGGAACAGCTCGTCTTACCTTCCTAAACTGTAAGAAAATCGCTGAGCCGGTCCGTTCATACCGTTGTTGCTATTGGATTGCCGATTATTTCTTGCCCAAGACTGAGCAAAATTATCATTGATCTGATAGAAGCTTATTCTCACAAGGACCAGTCGCACCAACAATCCCTTGCAAGGTGTGCAGGGTTGTAAGAATAGCACCAGCCTGTAGCAACCATTGTACCGAATCTAAATTGAATTCTATTTCAGCCATTTTCATGCATGGGACAAGTGTATCCATGTTATATTCGTAATATTTTATAACGTCTTATCTGATTCCCTGTGCGGTGCATGGGAAACTCATCCGCAGGGCACCGGCTATGAGGAATATTAATTGAAACCAGCTGATCGGGTGTCGGTCTCTGGGAAGATTGATACCGAGTTGATATGCAACGTTGGTTGCTTCTCGCGTACTACTCTAGCATTGAGCTCTATAAGACATCTCTTGGTTCCATTTCCATCTAGTCATTCTAACTCTTCTTTGATATCCGGAGGATTCATTGTTCATTAGACACGCGGCGCAACTTCTCTGCCTCGCCGCACGCTAGCATCAATCAATTCTTCATTCATTCGTTGATATTCCGAGAGCACTTTACTACACAATTTTTCATTTTCATAAATCCCCTTCAATCGTTTAACTGAAACGCCAAAATGGCAGAATCACCAGAAAGCCAGATCTCGGATCCTATATTTGACAGGTTTGAAGAAGGGTCGGATATCCTCTCGAGTAGAGACACAATTGCAACACCAGATTCTGAAATCTCCCCTCCCGAAAGTCCTTTGGAAAAGCACGCTATACTTGATCCTCGAACAAAATCTCGTCAGTTGGCTGCGTCCTTGTCGCTCGAAGAGCAGGTAAAGTTCCTTTGTTTTGTTAACTGCACCCTACTGATGAACTTCTCAGGTCTCTCTACTAGTGGCTGCAGATTTCTGGAGATCAAAATCAATTCCTTCCAAAGGCATACCAGCATTCAAGACATCCGATGGCCCAAATGGTAAATATTCATGTTCTCCTAAGCACTCATAATCCCTCACATTCGTCCGTACAACACAATATTTCTTCATTCTTTCATCTCACATTGGTACTAACACCAACTATAGGTGCTCGTGGAGCCATTTTCAAGGCTGGAACAAAGGTTTGCTCGAATTACCTCAACTAAGAGGAACTTTCTAATATGTCCAGGCCGCCTTGTTTCCATGCGGTATATCGCTAGCAGCAACATGGAACACCGATCTTATTCATGAAGTCGGACAACACCTCGCAGATGAAACGAAAGCTCGATCTGCTCAGGTTTTATTGGCACCTACAGTCTGTTTACATCGCGGTCCATTAGGTGGAAGAAACTTTGAATCTTTCTCAGAAGATCCTTATCTGACAGGAAAACTCGCAATCGCTTATATCAAGGGGTTGCAGGAGAAGGGTATTGCTGCAACAATAAAACGTAAAAACTACTCCTCTCTATGGTTTCGTCACGTGCATTTGGCTGACTGTGTGCATAGATTTTGTTGCTAATGAACAAGAGACCTTCAGATTAACCATTGATTCTGTTGTGCAAGAAAGGCCTCTGCGAGAGTTATACTTACGACCTTTCGAGATGGCCATTCGGGAAGCTAATCCTTGGGCTGTCATGTCCTCCTATAATTTGATCAATGGCGTTCATGCAGATTGTAATTTCCACACGCTGAGGGAAATCTTAAGGGAAGAGTGGAGCTATGATGGGTAATATTGTCTCCAATTTTTTATGGCATACAAGTGTACTCACAAAATCTAGTTTGGTTATGTCCGATTGGGGTGGAACAAACTCAATTGCGGAATCCATCGAAGCAGGTTGCGACATAGAAATGCCAGTCTCAACAAAATGGCGTGGCGAAAAGGCGATCGAAGCAATCAAAAATGGTGAATTAAGCCGAAGAGCCGTCGAGAAAGCCGCTGCAAACGTACTATATCTCGTTGAGAGGACAAAAGGATCAGATATGACACCCGAAGCCCCCGAAGCTGAGGACAATAGAGAAGAAACTAGAAATTTGATTCGTCAAGCTGGGGTAGAAGGATTAACCCTACTGAAAAACGAGAATAATATTCTACCAATCAAATCCTCTCAAACAAAGGTTGCAGTCATAGGACCAAATGCCAATCGCGCGATTGCTGGTGGTGGAGGTAGTGCTAGTTTGAATCCTTACTACAACACCATCCCCCTTGATAGCATCAAAGCAATCCCTGGAATAGATGTCACTTACGCCTTAGGTTGTCACACCTACAAATGGCTTCCTCTAGCAGCAGACTACTGTACCACTTCCACTGGCGCCCAAGGCGTAACTCTCGAATTTCACATTGGCGATAGATTTGAAGGAACTCCTCGAATAATCCAACACCGCACCAACACAGATCTCTTCCTTTGGGATTCGGTTCCAGAAGAAGTAAATCCCATCTGGTCCGTCCGCGCAAAAACCATCCTGACACCTACCACCACCGGCTTACATACCCTCTCCTTTTCAAGTGTCGGTCCTGGAAGACTTCTTGTAAATGGAGATGTCAAAGTCGATTTGTGGAATTGGACGGATTTGGGTGAAGCTATGTTCTCAGGGTCAAAAGACGTTCTCTTTGATATCTATCTCGAAGCCAACGTTCCAGTACAATTGGTCGCTGAGACAACAAATGAAATTCGACCATTGTCCAAACAAGCACAAGTCAACCAAACCCATGCAACGGGCGGCTGCCGTATTGGTTACAAAGAAGCCGATGCTGAGAATTATTTGCAAAAAGCTATTGATGCGGCAAAGTCCTCCGATGTAGCGATTGTAATCGTAGGATTGGATGCGGAGTGGGAAAGTGAGGGTTATGATCGTCAAACTATGGATTTACCGAGTGATGGAAGTCAGGATCGATTAATTGATGCAGTTGTGGAGGCAAACCCAAATACAATTGTGGTCAATCAATCCGGAAGCCCTGTAACGATGCCTTGGGCAAAGAAGGTTCCAGCCATTTTACAAGCGTGGTATCAGGGGCAAGAAGCCGGTAATGCATTGGCTGATGTCCTTTTCGGATTCGAAAATCCTAGTGGAAAACTACCTGTAAGTTTTATATTCATTCGACACGTTGCATCTTTCTTTTTAGTGTCTATCAATTCCCCCATACCCAAAACTTCTTCTAATCACTCCCCTATATAGACAACCTTCCCAGTCCGCCTCTCAGATAACCCAACCTACCACACCTGGCCCGGCGAAAACCTCCGTTCCCTCTATGGCGAAGGTCTCTACATCGGTTATCGACATTATGACCATTTGTCTCTTCCCCCTCTTTTCCCTTTCGGTCACGGTCTCTCTTACACTACATTTTCTTACTCCGCTCCTACGCTCTCCTCCCAAACACTCTCTTCCTCAAATCAAGATAAAATTACCTTAAGTCTCAACATCAAAAACACGGGATCTAGAAAAGGAAAGGAAATAGTACAACTTTATATCCATGATAAGAAGAGCAGCTTAGTTCGACCGGAAAAGGAACTGAAAGGGTTCGCGAAGGTAGAGCTTGAATCTGGAGAAGAAAAAAGCGTGGATATTGTAATTGATAAATACGCATTGGGATACTGGGATGAATCGTTGAGACATGGGAAAGGGCTGTGGATTGCGGAGGAGGGTGAGTTTGAGGCTTGGGTTGGCGCTAGTGCGGAAGATATCAGGTATGTGGAACATTTATTTTGCTCTTGTCGTTGTTTGGATATTCCATGAGTACGTGTTCTAATCATCTTCTATTTATTTTTAGACAAAAAACTTCATTCGAAGTCAAGGAGTCTTTTACTTGGATTTTTTAATTGGGTCGGATAGGATGGGGAGAGATACGGGGGGGCGTGACAGAAGAGAAAGGAAGGAGAGAGGAAGTCGATCGACGGAAGGATATCTACATACAGTAGAACAACCGGGGAAGAAACCAGAAGAGAGCAAAGGCGGAAGCGTCAGGACTGGAAAGGCATTTCTTCATACTTTATTCCCAGATTTTATGCGTGCAATAAATTGCGCATACGGATTCAATCGGCATTTCCTTTAAACCCAATTCAATTAATGACTGACGCTACGCATTTCTCATTGACTGCGTTTCTTTAAATGTTCCTGTTTGTTACTTGCTTGCTTGCACTATCTACCTCCATAGTCATACCTATATCTCACAGTTCATAGCCCATAGTTCACACAATAAGTATCGATCCATAAGCATACCGGGTAGGTACACAGAAATTCATTAACCATTGCTCAATCGAATACATCCAACCTGAA
Organism: Botrytis deweyae; assembly: GCF_014898535.1. Taxonomy (NCBI): domain Eukaryota; kingdom Fungi; phylum Ascomycota; class Leotiomycetes; order Helotiales; family Sclerotiniaceae; genus Botrytis; species Botrytis deweyae. The sequence goes on from NW_024066239.1 coordinate 407,673, forward strand.
AACGTGACACATGAAAGCCTCAATAAATGGCTTGCTAGCCTGCACTACTAGTACCACCACGGCTATATCTCCGAATATTGTCCTTCATCGTCTCCAACAGGGCGACCGCCTCGGGAAATTTCTTTTCAACCATTCTCACCATTCCTTCCGTAACTCTCAATTTTTCTCCTTGCTTTTCAACCAATAGCGCTAGACATTCCTTTGGAAGATATGCTTCATTTGTAATAAGCCTGACCGTTTCCTCTGTAACGTCCATATTCGCACCTAGCTCCTCGAGCAATTGCATCATTATAGATTGTTGCGGTGTCAATTTCCAGTAGTGAGCCTCTATCCTTACTTGCATCTCTGATACTGCTTTCATGACCTCTTGGGTGATGTTGAAATTTCCACCTTGTGTTTTAAATAACACTCGGAGGATTCTTGCCCCTCGATAACCGTTCCGTATTGCTGCACTCACAATCTCCTCTGTGATGATCAATTTCGCCCCTTGTTTTACAAATAATACTTCAATGATTTCTATTCCCTGAAATATATTCCCCATTGCCGCGATCACGATTTCCTCTGTTATGGCTATATTCGCCCCCTGCTTTGCAAATAATTGTTTAATGATCGCATCCCCATGACTTGTATTCCCTACTGCCGCGATCATAATTTCCTCTGTAATGACTACATTTGCCCCTTGTTCTTTTATTATTGAATACATGATCGCAGGAATACCTGGATGATGCATTCGCGCTAAAGTTGTCAACAATCCGTTATCAAAACATATCTCCGTGCCTCTTCCAACGAACAGCATATCAATCTGTTCATCAGCTTCCCGTCGTTTCGCGACCTCCTTCAGCAATTCACTTGTAACCTTCACATCAGCGCTGCGTTTCTGCATCAACAACTTCATTGCACTATGGCCACAGTTCTTGGCGATGAACTGTACCATATCTTCTGTTATCTCGCTGTCCATTCCTCTTTCTTCCAATAGGATAAGCATCTTTCCATCGCCTCTCATGGGTTTGGATATGGCCTTCACTAAATCGATTGTGACTGAAACACTATCTCTTTCGAGGCCGAGCAAAAGTTTGAACATTCTTTCATCGAGGTACTCTGCTGCTTGTACCATGACCCTTTCTTCAATTCGACTATTACTTTTGATTGCTTCCAACAATTCTGTCCTGAAACCCCGCAATTGTTCGGCTCTGGACGGCCTGGAAAGGACTTCTTCGTCTATATAAGCCTTTGCAAGTTCCATTTTACTATTTAAAGTATCTTGATGGCATTTGCCTTGGAGATGTTGTCTGGTCATTATCACCTGCAAGAGCAACTTTTCGGCTATCTTCCACCGATTAGAGCTCCAGTATACTGACGCAAGTACCTCTTTTAATGATAAGATATGTATATCGTCTATTCCAAACAATTCCTCGCATTTTTCGACATCTTTTTTAAGCTTGGCTTCTACCATAAGAAGGTCCCCAGTGTCTTTTAGAATCAGTGCCACTTCAAATGATCTCATTGCTTTGATCGCATTGGTCTTCAAATAGTCCGGAACTAAAGAATTGATCTCTATTTGTGGCAATTGAGGTGATGAAGAATGCTGTCCCGGAATTAATCCCCATTGCCACACAAGTAGAAATTCATGCGAGTAATCGGGTGTCGAAGACATAGACAATTGAAACGAGCTATGTTTATGTGTTTGTTGGCGTAGATTGACTGCAATCATGATGATACCAAAATGATCTTCGAATGCTCTAATAATAGTTGGGTTTGAAGCTCCTTCTAGAAGGCAAATAATATCATTTTTTCGAATGGATTGCGCAGAAGCTTGGAGTGTCCAATGTACCCCACAATTCTTGTAGTACTGAAACGATATTGGTCTGTTGTTAAATGTAACTTCTATGTACTGTCCAGGATATCGATTTATGCCATTCCTTATCGAGGATACATGTCCTAGAACATAACCACTACTCTTGATTACCGCCGCTTCCCTGTCATCCCAAGCCTCTATACGAGGGCGTGTTTTTGATGATTGCCGGGCTGAAATTTAAGCGAATTTCCTCACCAAAACCATGCTTTATTCTATATATTTATAAATATATAATAGTTTGAATATTTATTATAAAACTTTGAAATTTAAAGAATATAAAGAGATTTAATTAATGATTAATTTGATATTAGAATTCTAAATTTTTAAATTGAATTGATAATAAAATTCTATATAGAAATTTGACTTTTAAAATAAGCATTATTTCTTATAGAAATTTTAAGTATAAAAATTCAATATAAATTTTGATTTAATTGAAAGCTTTAATAAGAAAACTAAAACTATATTATTAAATTTCTAATAAAAAAATTTTATTTTTTTAAAATTTTAAATATATAATAATATTAATTGATTTAATATTGAATTCTAAAGTCAATGAGTTTTGGTGAATTTTGGTGTGAAAAAGTGTTTGCGCACGGACCCGGCATTCATCAAAAACACGCCCTCGTAGACACACTTTGGTGAAGGATGAAATTGACAAGGCGTCGAAAAAGTGTCTCCCATGGAATCGTGTAATCGGGCAATAAGCCGGTGGTGGAGCTCAAATGATCAGAGCACATACCAAGTAAGGCATACACCTTATCGTGACGTACTGTGGCTTTGTGGTTATGATACATATCAATCAGCTCACCTAGAGAGAGATCGCCTAGTAAACTCGAGTTGTACTTTGGACGGAAAATTGATCCTCTTATCAAGTGGATCGTTGGACGGATCACACTTTGTAAATCCGAATAATTTTTTAGCAAACTTTCCAGCTTGCTAACACCCGAACAGAACGTATACCCGTTCATTTCCACTGAACCACAGATAATCAGGATACTTCGAGCCAAGCCGACCTCCTGGAGAACCTACAATTTTCCTGTTAGCTTCTTCGAGTATTCCTCCATAGTGAGAGTTTCCAAAAATTGAAATCCCTTGATGCTTTTCGATGGTTTTTCTATGGTTAAACCACTTTCGAAAATCAAATCGCTCAGGAAATTCAAAAGAGCTCAGATATCTAACCAATTTGGAAAATCTAAACTAATTGGGATCTTCGGTTGACTCGGGACACTCAGAATATTTGGAATATTGAGACTATTGGAATAATTCGGTACATCCAAACATACAAAACACCTTGAAAGGATGGGAACTTCCACAGGTAGTTCGCTACTCTCAGCTTCCACTTTCAAATATATCGTTAATTGTAAATTTACATACCCAGATGCGCTGAAACCATGGTCTCTTAAGCAACCTGAGGATTGACTCTTGGTTCCTGTTGCTGGCCAACAAATTTCTATGCTTTTCGTTCTCGTCATCTGCTGCAACTCTTATGCTCTCAAGAGCCATATCACTGTCATCCGCAGCTTCTCCGAAATAAACAATGACCTGGGCTGCTTGGCCATAGATCCTCGGCATCAATTGAATCTGGAGGCCTTTCTCTTGATCATCTTGCTGGTTGATGCAGAGAGCATCTACCCATATGACTCGTTCAAGAGTGTGATTTCGAAGACGTAGCAAGGCTGCATGCAGATTCGCTGTGATGGAGAGAGAACCCCCATCTATATAGATACAATGTGGAGGATCATCGAAGCCACCCCATACGTACGACAAAGCTTCGTATAAATGGGTTTCCTTGTCCGAATCTTGGAGAGAATAATTGTGAAGTTGGCCTTGTAGAGCAGCGGTTTCGTTTCTACTGGGCATAAGAGAAAGTAGGCGAATAGTGCTCAAATCGAGTGGAGGTAAGCTAGCATAACTGAATGGAGGCATGCTGAAGATGAGCCTTTGAGACCAAAGAACTGATTCCAATTTACTAGTCGTGAAAGTAAAATATAGCAAATGTTATCTTTCGAATGTGTGCAAGGCTGTGACTGCAGAAGCAGACGTTGCAGATAGCAGCCTAATCCTCAGGCAGGCTAAATACGATAATAGATAATCCAATCAGTCGAAGGTCATGGTTCATTGAGCCTCTTGATTTTAACTGGGTAGATGGCTAGCTGACCGAGTTCGCTCTTGTGGTTCGAATATTATGCACAATGCCTATTTAAAAAGAGGTGGACGAAGGAAAATAAGAATGTAGTAGATCATTGAAGAAGCATGAGCATTGAACGCCAACATATTTGCAGCAATGCCATGTCATGGAACATGTCCTAATTGTCTTGCTGATGCCTTGCGTGACTTGGTTATTGAGAGCAGCAGTGGACCAGTTCTTATCGAAATTGAGATTGAGATTGAGATTTCTCAAGGACCAGAAGCTGGAAATGAGATGACATAATCATGAGGTAGGGTCCTGGTGGTCCTGAAGGGGAAGGAGCGCGGGGTAGTAGGTTATGCTTCAGCCATGAGCCATGAGCCATGAGCCATGAGCATTAGCCATTAGCCTTCACCATTCAAAGCATCCTTTACCTTTCCATTGATGACCTTAAGTAGGTATCACGTGATGCATTAGATAATATCTGAGGCTACCTACTTTTGGAATGATAGAGCACTCACTACTATGTACCTACTATACCTACTAAATTTCTATGTGGGAGTGTGACAGTTCTTATAACATTATGGGATCAAGTTTCAATCCTCAGTAAATATAATCCATATAAATTCGTACAGATACCTAGCGGTACCGGTACCTCGTAAAGGATGGGAGGATGGCTCGAGGATGGATAACAAACACACCTCGCCAGAGTCGCCACCCGAGCGATGGTCAACGGTCAACCAACCCCCACTTCATTCCATGGCCATTCAATGCTTGCTTATCTAATCCGTACCCAGTACACCAGGAATTTGAGGGGACCTTTTAGAAGATACCCTTACAGGTCCCTAGATTAGATTGAGATATGATAGACAAGCTACCGGGTACTAGGGAGCCCTTTCTCCACAGGATCATCAATACTGGTATCAATAGTATCCATCACATGATTCACATCGCTGCTGAGATTTATATGCTTCCTCGGCTTCCATGACTTTGTAGATTCCTACCCACATAATATTACAGAAAAACTTGGCTATACCGGACTGGGATATACCGGAATCCTGGATATACCGGACTTTTTTAGTAATTTTTCTGAAATTTGTATGTAAATACCGGAATTTCGATCAAAACCGGTATACCGGACACTTTTTTCACGAATCCGGTATAAATTTTGGTGGCAGATTTTGCTGAATAAGCTGTATTTTGGATGAGTAAGCTTGATTGGCTGTTATCACATGATATTCTTTCAAAAATATCGGGGTTTAGAGTTGAATTCGGCTCGAAATCGGATATAAATTTTGGTTAGAAAGCTTGGACCACCATTTTTTATACCGGAATCTTCTTTATACCGGATTTGATTGGTCGAAAATTTCAGTCCGGTATAACCAAGTTTATCTGTAATCAAAATAAATACCCGACCGATCAACACTGTGGACCCCTCTTTGGTACTTGGTAGAGAGACCCTCTTGACCCTCTTGACCCTCTTGACCCTCTTGACCCTCTTGACCCTCTTGACCCTCTTGAACCTCTTCGATCCTCTCCTCTTTGAGACCCTTTCGGCAACTCAAAAATTTCGATTTCTTTACTCGTATGCTTGCTTGCTTGCATGGATCAATTTCACATGATCTACGGTAGTAAGGGCGGGTATACTACGCACATTGTTGAAGCCATTTTCACACTGGTGAAAAGAAGTGATGGGACGTTTCGTACAGTTGTCACGTTTGATCACAGCGTACAGGTTATCGACCGGGATCTGAGGTATTCTCGAGAGACTGAGAGACTGGTAGACGGAGGTGAGAGACTAAGAGACTGGGCTGAGAGGCTGAGAGGCTGATGACTTCTTTCGACTCGAGGAGGGTCAAGAAGGAGGGTCAAGGAACACGAGCTACCGGTATTACACCACACATACCGGTACCTACCCACACATTCATTCATCACTCGCTATGACTTTTTGGCATGGCCACCCACTCACTACACGATGAAAACGGATCTGATAATCAAACCTTATTAAATCGCAAGTCATTCTCGTAAAAACCGAAATCGTAGATACCGAGGTAGGTAGGTAGGTTTGTATGTGTATGTGTGTATACTCGTACATGTATGTATATGTTCAACAGATGCTTGACTGTCTCGAGACTGTGCAGTATATTGGCCCTTTGTATTTGTACACAAGGTCAAGGGATCCAGGTGAGTACAAAGTTCTTAATCGAGATTCTAGATTATCTGTCTAGGCGTCTGGGTTGTCTAAGTACGGACTAGGCAGGTGGGTAATGATTTTATGGCTTTCTTCACTCTTCATCACCAAACTTCACTTCAATCTGGCTGGAGATGATATTCAACTCAGACTTCACTCAGACTTCACTCAGAACACAGAGTATATACCCAAATTGATATGTACTAGCCATTCAAAACAAGGATATACAACAAATCTCAGTCGATACGATAAAAGGCACAATGTACATATAATATGACTCGAGCAAATGAAAATGATCAACTGTCCTAAAATCTTTTACTCCATTTCTCTTTCTCCGCTATTTTTTTTTCCTTCTGTTCCAAATCCTTCTAGTCTGGAGTCTAGGTCGATAAAAAAGCATCAAGCTTGCTCTAACGCCGTTTTAGTCCATTTTCAAAATCCGGATTCAGCCATCCAACCACCCAGCGAACAAACTCAAATGTGAAATTTTGTTTCCTTTTCCCTCCTTGATCAAATGAATTTACCTATCAATCTAATCTATCCGTCCTTGCGAATATCATCTTTTCGAAACCAGACTCTATACCTAAGTACCTAATTGTGTGCACGATTGAATCAATTGATAGTCGTCTCAGATTGACGTGGCGACAGCCTCAAAATCCCTATTCTACCACCTACTATCAACAAAATGACGTCTTAGCGGCGTCAAACCACGAAGAATCTGCGAAGAGTGAATACATACACTCGACGAGAATATCGGATGAGATCGCGAGATTGGGGGAAGTTTGGATATCTTGAAGAAACCACAAACAAACATCGCGCCGAGTCCTTATTCAATCATGGCTGTCGACAACCACCCTACCCACATCGACCTCCCTCCTCCCCTAGTATCGCCAAATGAAACCGCAAAAGGCACCCCAGTATCAGACTATGAGCGACCGATGTCACCTTTACATATGCCTCCGGGGCAAATTGATGGATTGGATGCTTTGAAAGCCCAGGAATACATGAATGGGCGACGAGGATCCGGTCAGAGTAGCAATTTGCATCTACACATACCGGGAATGGTTTCACCTGCTGATGTAGCATTTTCGGCTATGCACTATCTGCCATACCCTGTAATTGTCTTGAATGGCTCCAAAACGGTGGTTCTCGCGAACGAAGCCTCAGCGAGGCTACTGAGTGTAAATGATGGCGAAAGTGAAGCAGAAGAAGACCAACAACCGGCGGAACGATACAAAGGTCAAACTCTTGCCCAACTGGGTGTTGACATGATGTCAGATCTCAAGCCGGTATGGGTTACCTGGGATTTGTTCTTGGACAGTCTGGGCGACGAAATCAACGTCCATGCCAATGCACAAGAAACGGTGTCTTCGGAATGTGAAGGAGATGTGACACCAACTGCAGAAAGAGCCGATCCTCAAAATCGATTTGCGACGAACGCTGAGAAGAAGACATCCATGGTTCATGATGCGGTAGTGGAAGTTGTCATCACAGCTGGGTCGATCACAGCATCCACTTTTGCAGGACGGACGGCCAAGAAAATGGCAGATAGACGTAAGTATTCTTGTCACATTTTTTGCTCCATGCATTTTGATGCCTTTTCAGGCTTCTTCTGAAGACCATTTTACTGCTCATTATTTAAACATGACGACCGGATGTTGGCTTTGATGTCCAATACTTTTTATCGGACACTTTGAGCAGAATTGTCATATCAGTACAATCAGCTCAGAAACATTCTTCCTCTATTTACCAGATTCACTTCGATCACTACGTCGTACGTGGAATATCGAGCTAACAGAATACAGATTCTTATGCCAAGATGATCATTAGTATTTTCGAGATCGAAGATGAAAAACACTTTCTCTTGACCTTCACGAGTACTGAAACTAATCAATCTGGACTACCTAGCCCGAAGCGAAGCTCGAGAAAGATTCACAACCCGAAGTTCAAAATAGGTTCTAGTAATGGCTCCAAATCTTCAAGCACTCTATCACGTTCAAACCCATCATCCGCAAGCTCTGAACATGGTTCCAATCATGATTCAAATCAGGGATCTAGTGGCTCTTCTGCGATTACTAGTCCTACGAATGCACCCATGTCATCTTCTCCGTTTCCACCTTTGGGTCCTCCATCTCGCGTCAATAAATCAGGAGCCCCGTCAATCCTACAGAAAGTAATTGTGTTAAAAGATGCACTGTTGGATAACACCGAAGTTCCTATCCTGGCCATGTGGAAGGATGAAAGCTTGACGATACCGAATAAAGCTGCAAGGAGACTGTTTGCGAGAGAGGCCGACATGTCAACCGTTAAAACTGGTATGATTGTGCAACTCTTGATGTTTCAATGGCAATGCTAACAATTCCATAGGGTTTGATTTGGTTCAGAAGTGGCATTGCTATAATCATGATTTTTCGGAGGCTCTAGATCCGGCAGAATATCCTATTTCAATTCTCGTCAGAACACAAACACCATTTTCTAGCCGCTTGCTCGGGGTGTATGACCCTGATACTGGGGAAAAGATTCTATATGATTGTTTAGGTATGAAGAGGCCCTCGAGAACAACACGAAATGTAGTTGACCCTTTGTGCAGGAGAAGCAGTTCGAGATCCAGATACTGGCGAGTTTTTGGCTGGCATTGTTACTTGTAGGGATATCACAGCTGTGACACAACAGATCGCCGAAATAAAAGAGGCTGATGAGCAGAGATTCCAAATGATTTGTGACAGTATGCCACAACTCATTTGGACCACTACTCCCGATGGCATGCATGACTGGTTCAGTCAGCGATGGTATGACTATACGGGCTTAACCGCTGAAGAATCTCTGGGTGAGGGTTGGAAATTGCCATTCCATCCAGATGACATGGCGTTGACAAAGAAGCGCTGGCTGCATTGTCTAGAGACTGGCGATCCCTATACCACCGAATACCGTTGCAGAAAACATGATGGAGAATGGCGATGGATGCTCGGACGAGCTGTTTGTATGAGAAATAAAGATACTGGCAAAATCCAAAAATGGTATGGAACATGCACGGATATCCATGAAGCTGTCATGTCGAGATTCGAAGCTAAACGACTTCGTCAACAATTATTGTCCGTCATTACACATGCTCAAGTTACACTGTTCTCAGTGGATCGACATCGTAAAATCAATCTCCTCGAAGGCTCTTTCATATGGGATCTTGAGAGCGATGTAGGATCTAGCGATGAAAGTGTGGCCGGTAGTGGTAAATCTAAGGGAAGTGATTATATTGGAAGGAATGTCTATGAAGTCTTTTCGCACCCCAATAATCAAAGGCAACGACATGACATGATTCCTTCTTCACTACAGCCAATTGAGGATATACTGACTGGAAAGACAATGGAAGATATGCAGGAACACGTGATCGACAATAGATGGTATCGAACAAAATTCGTTCCCGTTCTAGGCAAGAAAGACGGGGGCGGCCACATCAATGAAGCGTTCATTGATGGTGTTATTGGATTATCTATGGATATCACAGAGATCAAGGATCGAGAAAACGACCTCCAGATGCAAGAAAGGGAGAATACAAGACTTCTCGCCAACGAAGCAGCTGCCAAAGAAGCAAGTCGTTTGAAGAGTCAGTTCCTTGCCAACATGAGTCACGAAATTAGAACTCCCATCGCGGGGGTAATTGGAATGGCCGAGCTTCTGACTGATATGAATCTCGATGAAGAACAACAAGAGTGTGCTGAAAACATCCAACGTTCTGCCAACGCACTTCTCACAGTTATCAACGATATTTTGGATTTCTCAAAGGTCGAATCTGGCCGATTAGACATTGAAGAAGTCCAATTCTCTTTATCAGTTGTGGTACGAGATGTTAGCAAAATGTTGGGGTTTGCCGCCGAACGAAAGAATTTAATGTTTGAATCTAACATTGCTGTCGGGGTTGAAAGGGATCTGATTGTTATGGGTGATCCAGGTCGCGTTCGTCAGATCATCACGAACCTCCTTACCAATAGTATTAAATTCACCAGTGAAGGAAGAGTCAAATTCTCGGTGATAAAAGAAAAAGAAGATGCAGATACTATCGAAGTGAAGTTTGTAGTTGAAGATAGCGGTATTGGAATCGAAGAGGAAGTACGAAAACGTCTATTCAAACCTTTCAGTCAAGCAGATTCATCAACAGCACGAAGATTTGGTGGCACAGGTCTAGGCCTCACGATCAGTAAAAATTTGGTGGATTTGATGCATGGTAGAATCATCTTGGAATCATCCTTGGGGCAGGGTACAACAGCAACTTTTTGGATTCCATTCAACAAACCACAGTATCACGATGGAAATGTCTTGATCGATATTGGGAGTTTGCCAGATCGGTTACAATCTGAAATGAGTGTCTCTTGTGGTAGCTCAGATTATGACGTTGGCCCATCACCTCAAAAGAATCCATGGGAAGTGTCTAAACATCATCGGTCTGTTAGCATGACACCTCCTGTTGTGTCAGAGCTAGAGATGTCTTCTGCTGACAGGGCAAATGTCAAAGTTCTTGTTGTGGAAGACAAGTAAGAGAAGTTCACATCGAGATGAGGGTCTCCGTGCTAACATGTTTTATAGCGCTATCAATCAACAAATTGCCTTGAAAACTATTCGAAAATTGGGCTTTTCCCCTTCGGCTGTCTGGAATGGAAAGGAAGCTCTCGACTATCTTCTTGCGGCAGATTCCCCAAACCCACCTCATCCAAAGCCAGATATTATTCTGATGGATGTACAAGTAAGTTACCCAAGGCTGCCACAGGTTCGCTGCCACTCCGAGGGCATTGCGCTAATGAAATACAGATGCCAATCATAGACGGATATCGCGCCACGCATATATTACGCCACCATTCCCCCTACAGTTACTCGACACGTAATATCCCAATCGTAGCCATGACGGCGTCAGCCATTCAAGGCGATCGCGAAAAGTGCCAAAAAGCGGGTATGGATGATTACCTAGCGAAACCTGTCAAGGGCAAAACATTGGAAAAGATGTTGGTAAGATGGGCAATTAATAGGAGAGTGCCGAAATCGGAAAGCGAGGTTGATGATGGAGGTAGTGATTGTGCAGAGGGGGATAGTGAGAATTGTTCAAAGAAAAGTGGGAAATCGAAGTATGTTTCTCTGCCTTCCCTTCTTTTCTCTCCTCTTCTCTTCAAGCTTTTATCTCTTTCGCGAAGTTTCAGGTCTTGTAGAAATAGACAGCCAAAAACGGTGTTAACACTCACGCTTTAGATTTGACCGACGCGCCTCAACGAGTACCGCTCGCAATCGTTCATCAAAATCCATAGACATGAGCGAAAACCACGCACTTAAATCCCCAACATCTTTAAAAGCGCCTAAAAACCTATATCAATCACAATCCCAAGCATCCAAACTCGAAGCCGACTCGAAATTAGTCGACGCAACGAAACAAGCCAAAGATTCAATCAAGCCACTCCTCGAACATCCCCGTCCCACGAAAAGCGAGCGCAGTAATTCCCATCGTCTGACACTCCCACAGCCAGAGGATGAGGGGGAAAGAGCCGCGAGAAGAGAAGGATTCGAGGAAAAAGCTAAAGAGTTACGGGATGAAAAATTGGTCTCGGCCGCTGGTGATGAGCATGGTGACATCCATATCCATGGGCATGGGCATGGAGAACCAAAGGGCGTGGGGGCAGGTGAAACAGCAGCAAAACCACAACAGCTAACGGTAGAAAATGTGGAGAGGTTAGCAAGACAGGAAAATGAAGAGATGGAAATTGCTGCAAAGTTAGACCTTGGGGTTGGGAATGGACATGCAAGCGCGAATCAAAAGGTGAAGCAAAACGGACACGGTGAGACTGGAAACCCTGGAAAAGGATCAGGGAGGGCGTTGAGTGTGCTTAGGGGCGACAGTATGGAGGTTCTGGGAGATACGTTAATGGGTGATTCCAGTCACGGAGACTCGAGTGGGGGAGGTACACAAACGCCGACTTCGATGCCGATTGCGGATAGGATGGTGTCCGAGAGTCCGGGAGTGATGGAGAGCGGGACTGGCGGAGATTACTTGAGGGCGAAGAAAGGCGATGGCAATCAAAATGAGAATGCAGAAGAGAGAAAGGACAGCAAAGATAGCAAATCAAGTCGTCCAAGTGTAGGAAGGCGATGGATGGATAGTGAGGTTACTGTTCGGGGATCACCTGCAGAAGAGTCTTAGTGATATATTCAACTTTGAAACTAGATGGGTAGGCTGGTGATGTTGCATTGCCAGTCGAATGATATATATGGTACGATATTGCAAAGAACCCCACATCGGGATCGGGAAGGGAATAATAAACGAAGCGAGGCGTTTTGGTATTCGGATTTGGAATTGCATGGTATACGGTAATGCATTACACAGGGTGGTATTTCGTTTGCATTGGGGCCAGTTGGTTGGGTCTGGCAATGGTTATATGCATATATCCTGGATGGTTGAAGGGGAGGGGTATGGAGGAATTGATACACACATCCATATACACAGGCCGACCAGCTGTGTATACTGTAGTTTGAATAGGAACATGGGAAAAGTTGAACGTCGAGATATATGATGCATAGTTGTTCATAGCGTTTCTGTATTGTATGATACAAGAAGTGGATAGGCACGCATATCCTGCGTGCTCCGTAGATACATACCACTCAGTACGCCTAAACCTCGAGCCACCAATTCAAGTTATCGTTCAACTTGATATCATCTGTTATAATGTCCTAAACGGCGCGAGATTTACATGTCACGATATTCAATGTATCGGATTGCACGATTTTATTCTGTAAGCTTGATCACGTTGCTAACCACGATGTTCGTTATAGTTGAAATAGGTTTGTAAAATGAATTATGCTCTAATTATATCATTTTATACTCATCATTTATGAAAAGAAATCCTTGAAGTATAAATTTGTAGGATTTCTCTTTTCTTGTTATTATTGTAATAATTTGAAATCCGTGAGACTCGTAGTCTGAAAGTTCTTCTCCCCGTATAATTAGTAGTAATGATGTAATATACAAATATGATGAGTAGATTCTCAATCTTAAGTTCAATAATCCTCTTGGAAAGTTTTTACTCGATTCTTTGAAATAATCGTATAATAAATCTAGAGTATATTTCAATTGTGTCTTCAATTCCTAGATCGCTAATTATTTAGGAAATCATTGGATTATTTAATAAAAATGGGAATAATTATTTTACTTGATTGATTATTTAGATAATACAAATTTTCAATTAATTAAGTTCAAAAATTTATTAATAACCTTAATGGCCCAAGTGGGAATACGGAACGATACCCCCACTGTACCCCTATGAATATGATATCTGAGCTATACTTCTAATTGAATATTGTACTCTATCTTGATATAATGGAAGTATCATTTATATAACTTGTATATTATTAAAGTATTGTTTATTAGATTTTATAATATCCTTATAACTAATTCCTATAAATCTTGAAATTATAAATTAAAATCCTTGTAATTAGTTCTTATAGATTTTAAAACTAGTTTTACAAAGTTTATAATATAGATTTAAAAAAAAGATTTTTATTAAATCTTTAGTATTAAATATTTAATAATTTGAAATAGATTTAAAATAAAATAAACTATTATTCAAGAAAATATAAAAAATGTAATTAAAAAATCTAATATAACTTGATTACTAATCAACTTTTATATAATATTATTGTTTATTATATTAAGATTTTATTATAAATATAATAAATTTTATAAATTCGAAATCATTATATAAATATAGTCTTATAAATATAGATTTTATTAAATTTGAATAATTCAAATTATACATATTAATCCCTAAAATAGTAGTTTAAATCGAATTTCAGGGTTATAAAACTAATATTAATTAAATACAGTTTTTCTTATTTTTTTTTTTAATATTATAAAATTCATTATATTATTATTATATTAAATTTCTAATAATATTATTATATTATACAATTAATTCAATATTAATTTTAATATAATTCGATTGAAGACTTTTTTTCTTTAAATTTTTGATTGAATATAATATTAATACTATTCAGGAATTTGAGTAAAATATAGAGATTTGAATATAATACTAGTATTATTCGAGTATTATTTAGAGGTTTGAATATTATTCAGTAATTTGAATATTATTTCGAGATTCAGGAATTATAGAAATACTATTAGAATTATATTAGCATTGTATTTCCACTATATTTATCTTCTGGCTTGTTCCGTTAAGGAATTTACTTTTAGAGAAGACTTGAAATATATTGATTTACGAAATAGATCTAAATAGTTATTTAATAATTTTGAGTATTTAAGATAATATATTATAAATTACTCTTTCGCTCTCTAAAAGTGATTTGATTGATTTTATACTTTAAAATTAAGAAGTGATTTATTTATTATTATGTTCTTTAGATTTCATTATATAGATTTTATTATATAGATTTTATTCCTCATATATAGGATTTAGAATTTAGTTTATAATTGAAAGCTAATTGATTGAGAAAAAGTATAGATATTTTATTTATAAATATCAGAATATTTGAATTTAAGAATTATTAAATCAAAAGTAAAGAATTTATAATTTTTTTTTAGAGAAATTCTAGAATTTTAGAAATTAAAAGTTTTTCAATTCTTTTAATTGATTTTTTAATTAATTATTTTCTTTTCTTTATTATAATTTATTAAGTATATTTATTAAGTATAATTTATTAAGTATAATTTATTAAGTATAATTTATTAAGTATAATTTATTAAGTATAATGTATTAAGTATAATTTATTAAGTATAATTTATTAAGTGATAATTTATTAAGTATAATTTATTACAGTATAATTATTAAGTATATTTATTAAGTTAATTGTATAAGTATAATTATTAAGTATAATTTATTAAGGTATAATTGATTAAGTATAATTTATTAATGATTTTATATTATAATTTATTAATTATAATTTATTAATTATAATTATTAATTATAATTAATTGATTTGAAGATTTGAAGATTGAAGATTTGAAGATTTGAAGATTTGAAGATTTGAAGATTTGAAGATTTAAAGATTTAAAAATTTTGAAGATTTGACAAAATTGAATAAATATTTTTAAGTAATGTAATGGTTAGGATTTGTAATTAAAAAGATAAGAAATTTAAAAAAAAGGAAAGGGGAGGGGATTAGATAGAAGAGGGGAAGGGGGATTAGATTCATTACATTTATTAGATTCATTATATTTATTAAAAGGGATTAGATTTATTAGAAGGCATTAGATTTATTAGAAGGCATTAGATTTATTAGAAGGGATGAGATTTATTAGAGGGAGTTAAATTTATGAAGAGGGATTAGATTTGTTAAATTTATTAGATTTATAAAAAAGAATTAGATTTATTAAATTTATTAGATTTATTAGATTTATAAAAGGGGAATAGATTTATTAGATTTATTAGACTTATAAAAAGAGATTAGATTTATTAGAGGGGATTAGATTTATTGAATTTATTAAATTTGGGCTTGAAGACGCCTTCGGCGCCCTTATGCGAGCCAGAAGCGAGAGGCTAGCGAAATCTTATTATTATTCTTATTATTATTCTTATTATTATTCTTATTATTATTCTTATTATTATTCTTATTATTATTCTTATTATTATTCTTATTATTATTCTTATTATTATTCTTATTATTATTCTTATTATCATTCTTATTATTATTATTCTTATTATTCTAGATTGAGTTTATTCCACTTCAGTTAGTTTTGAAACTTTCATTTTAAAGAGTTTCAAATTTTTAAATAGCTTTAAAGCTTAATACTGGAAATCTTTTTAAAAATTAGTATTTTAAAATTGTATGGTATGAATGTAAGTATAGATTTTGAATAATATTAAAAATAACTATAAAGTAATAGTAATATTAGTAATAATAACATTGATTGGTATCCATCGAACCAATATAAAGCCGACCCTAGAAACCTTCCAAAAGATATAAAAATATACTAAATTATAAATTTATTTAATACTCTAGAAAGCAATTTATATATATAGAAATCAAAATCTATTTAAACAATTCCTTCTTTACTGATTAAAATAAAACTAATAATATTTTCGAAATTTTAAAAAACTAAATATAATTTCTAGGAAATATAAACACAAAATTATAAGGCATATATTTATATAAAATATCTATTAGTATTGAAAAAGGCTTTTATTATATTTCTAATTGCTATTTCATTAAATAAAGGAAAAATAAAATCTATTTAAAAAAAAAGAAAAAGGAAAGAAAAGAAAAAAAAGGAGAATGAATATTATTAGTAAGAATAGATATTGATATAAAATCAAATAATTGAAAAGAATTTAATTAATATTAATAGTTATAATATTAGAAACAAAAAGTAATCAAAGCTTTTTGTTCTCAATAAAAATAGAAATAAAAATAATTGTTTAAATTATTTTTGAAATTAAGTTAATGATATCTGATATAATATTAAATATTCAAAAGTTTTCTAATAATTATAAATATATTTTAAATTTTTTTTCGATATTAGAACTTTCTATAATATTATATAAAATCTTTATATCCTATATATATAACTAAAATATAATATAATATCTTTTTTAATTAATTTAATTTCAAAGAAAATTTAATTATGTAAATAAAATTCTATTTATTATATATATCTAAAGAAAATAGATTATTATTTATTTTATTACAATTATTTTATTTGATTATAAACCTTTTAATAATAATTCTTAATTTATTAATAATAGATACTAATACAAATCCTAGATTCTAGATAGATTTGTAAGCTTTAAAATTAGCAAGCTTATTAACAATCTCATTTCCTTTAATATCTATATATCTAGAAAACCAGCAAACCCTAATATCAAAGATTTGTATAATATTTTAATAAATATAAAAGGCTTATTAAAAAAAATCAAATATATTATTATATAAATATTAGATTACGAATATATTATTATATAAAGCTATAAATATTATTTTTTAAAGAAAAAAAATCCTTAAAATATATTTAAATTCTATTTAAACTTCAATTGCTTTTAAATTAAAAAAAATATTATTAATCAAATTTAAATTAATAAGTATTTGCTTTCTATTTTAATATATTACATATTTATATTTAATAAACTTTTTTTTATTAATAATTTATTTAAAATTCTTCGAAAAGATTGAAATTTTATTAAAAGAAAAATAAGATTATTATTCTTTAAAATTAATAATTATTATTCCTTTATTGATGTTTTTAATTAAATCTGTTTAATATTTTCAATTGAATCTATTTGATATTTTAAAAAGAAATAAAAATATTGTAGTGTAAAATATATAATATTAAAAAGGATTGTTTCCAAATATTGAATTTTCATTTTAGGTTTTTATTATTGATTAATATTTTCATTTTTAATGATAAATAGAAATATAATCTAATTAATGATAAAATAGGAAATATTTATTAATTAAATACATATAATAAAATGAAATATAATTTTATTTAATATAATATTAATAAATAGAATATTTGTTTTTCTAAAAAGAATGGTTATTGGGATAGTTTTACAAATAGAAAGTATACTTTTGAATATTAAAGCAAATATTTGTTCAAATAAATCAATATGTTAATTTATCTAAAAGGAAAAAATAAGGTTATGAATAATATATTGAATATAAGATGATTTTGTTTTATTATTTAATTATATTTTAGTTTTATAAATGAAAAAGGAAATAATATAAATAATAATAGTTTTATATAGAATTGAAATTGAAAAACTATTAATCATTTTTGTGAGATTATAAATATAATAAGTTATTGTTTAAGCTTTAATAGTTTTTATAATAATATATTTTTTGAAAAAAAGTTTTTATTAAATTAAACTTCAAATTCTTTTAAAATAGATCATATTTTATTGTTGATTATAACAAGTAATATAATAATCCATTCTTTATTAATAATATAAAAGAAAATAAAATCCCTTTTTTTTTTAATAAAACAAATTATTTCAAATTTTTTAAAATAAAAGTGATTTTGTTATTATTATTTTATTCAAAGATTTTTCTTATATTATTTATTAGAATAAGAATATTGAAGTTTAAGAATTAAAAGATTTGATATAGATCAAGGTTATTAATATATTGAAAATATAATTTTATATTATATGATATAAGTTTAGCTAAATATAATATATATAAAATTAAAAAGAAAAATGTCACCGCGCCAACTACATTGCCTTCATGCCTTAGGCATAGACCATTAACATACCCTACTTCCTATAAAAGGACGTTACCCTTTTATAGCTCTTTTATTCTTATAATATAATATAAGTCTTTATTTATACCTTAATAGTTTATACTATTTCTTTAAAAACTATTCTAACTTCATTTTTACTTTAAGCTTATCGAAGTTCTAATCTGATTATATCAATCAGATCTATTATTATCTTACTATATATTCTAATTACTACTATTCTGGATTTAATTACAATTACAATTAATCAAATATCTATATTTAATCTATCCCCTTGAACCCTATTTTTGAATTATATTCTCAACTCTATCAAAACCAATATCTCCCTATTTATAGATTTGTTTAATAATCTAAATACTATATATTTTATAATTACCTAAACTATATTTAAATCAATTAAATTGTTTATAAGTATATTTTAAATCTAAGCTATTAATATTTAATTCAAAATCAATAAATTAAATAACATAATCAATATATTGAAAATTGTTATTCAAAATAATCTATAGATCTTGCTTTATTGAAAGTATTTTATTATTCCTAAAAAGTTTAATAATAATAAATAGAATATTATAAAATATTAAAATTGATATATTCTATTTCAAAATATTATTAATTACTATTTAATTACAGATTATAAGAATAAATTGAAATTTCAGAAAAGTATATTCCTTATTAATCTATTTTCTAATTCTATTTATACAAATAATTAAATACATTTTGATATAATTATTAATAATCCATATAATTTCAATCTTTAATCTTCTAGATAATATATTATTATAAATATTTAAAGCGAATTGAATAAGTAATATTAAACTTTTAATCTTTTTTATAAGATTTTTATAGATTATAATAAGTATAGGATAAAAAAGATTTTATTTATTAATTTTATTATTGAGTTTAAATAATTGGTTATTAAATATAGAAAGATTATTGAATAATAGATTATAGATCTCAAACTTAAAGTTTTATAAGAATTAATTAATATTTTAATTAATTATTTTAATAAACTCTTTAATATTGATATTAATATATAAATAGGTTAATAATAGAGTAGTTATAATAATTTAGAAAAAAAGGCTTATCTTAATAACCAATAAAAGAATTAAGATATTAATTTTAATTATAATTAATTAAAACTTTATAATAAAAAATAGGTTATTACTACATTTCTTTTTTCTATATTTAATTTTTCTAATAATCCAATATAATTCAATATTGCTCAATTAGATTAATATCCTTTAATTTATTATATTCAAAAGTAATATATCAATCTCGGTTTTTGTTTTTATTGTAAAAGGTCGGATTATATTAAAAGCAATTATAAAAAAACAAATTAATAATATAGAATATAATATTAATTCTAATATAAAATATACCTTTTATATTAATTGTTTTTTTATAACTAATCAATATAAGAATCTTAGATCCTATTACAATACTACTATTCTTTTATGTTGGAATTCATTTCTATTTATTAATCATTTCTTAATTATATTTTTATACTATATATTCTCAATCTCTTTTTATTTCATCTAAATATTTAATTTAAAAGGATATATTGAGGGTTTTATTTATTTGAAGAAAAAAAAAGTTTAATTCCTTTATTAAATATATTAAAAGATTAATTTTAGTTTACAATTATAAATCGAAATCTTTTATGGAAAATTTATTTTTATAGATGAAAAGATTAATTATATTTAGGGATTTTTTATATCTTAAATTAATAAATAACAAATTTCTTGAAATCCTAATAAAAATCTTTTTTATATCTAATATAATTATTTTGTTTATTAATCTTATGAATAATAGAATTATAGATTATAGTTTTATTAATAAAAAAATCATTTTTAAATTTTATATATCTACATTTTCTCTTTTTCATATTTATTATTTATTTTTAATTAATAAAAAACTCTTTAATATTCTTTTTTAATATATATATTCCTGGATATACAAATCAATAATTATAAAAAGATTAATTTATTCTATATTATTATTTTATTAACTACAAACTCTATAATTCTTAGTTTTTTATAGCTCTAATATTAAAATCCTATCATTAATTGATTAATAATAATACTCAAATTTATATCTATATATTACTTAAAAGATTATTATTTTATTAACTTTATAATAATTATTATTTCCGATACAGAAAACAATTGAAAAATAATTTTACTAAAAAGTAATAAAATTATATCAAATATTTTAGAACCTTTTTTATAAAAACTTATTCTAAAATCAGCCTTTATTTCTGATATAGTAAACAATCAAAAAATAATTTTATCAAAAAATAATAAAATCATATTAATTAATTATAAATTTCCTTTTTAAAAGCTTATTCTAAAACCAATCTTTATCAAAAAAATATTAATAAAGACTTTAAAACTATTTTATTATTATTTCGAAATCAATCCATAATTCTTAAATTTGTTACTAAGATTTTAAAAATATTTAAATCAATCTTGAGAAATATTCTATTAGTTTCAATACTTTTAAAAAAATCTACCTAGATAGTGAAAAGTATAATATTTAATAAAAATTGAATAATATTACCTAGGTAGATACTTTATTATTATTAACTTTATTTAGTTTTATAAAGATCAGAATATATTTATTAGAGAACTAATTTGAAAGAAATTGAATATTATTTATAAGTTATATTAAATAATAATAAATAACTTTATTCAATTATATTGTAATATTACAAAGAGCAATATCAAGAAATTCATAAAGAAAATTGATTATTCAATATTATTTATAATTAATATTCAAAATAAATTATTATTTTAATTATAAAATCTATATATAGAATTTCTATTCTTATTTGTTAATAAGCTTTTCTCTAAATATTTTTAGGATTATAAAATTAAATTTATATTAGATGAGAAATTATTATATAATAAAGAATATTCAATATTTTTAATCAAATTTTAGATTATTTATAAATAATTTGATAATAATTTAAATAAAGAATTTGTTTGTAAATCTCATTTTGAATCAATTATTTTATTTCTATTAGCTATAAAATCTAAAGGGAATATTTAAATTTATTAAGATTATTATAAATTAAACAATATTATTATTAAAAACTACCTAGGTAACATCTTTTACTATTAATCAAAGAGATTTTTAACATTTTATATTATATAAAAATCTATATCAAATTGAATATTATTATTGTATTTAATAAATTAAGAATTATAAAAAATTATAAATAAAAAATACCTAGTTTTTATAATTCACTTTAATCTTTTGAATTTTTGATAATGCTTTTTGATTTTTATAATATTTTTATTTTATTTTAAAATTATATTAATTATATCCTTTTTACTTTCTTAAATAGAAATTATACTATATATTTAAATAATATTTCAATTCACTCTATTAATATTATAGATTATCCAAATAAAATTTAGAAGATTATATAAAAATTGATTGATATTAGTTTAAAAATTAATTTTGAAAAATACAAATTCGAAATTATATAAATTAAATATCTTGAATTGATTATTATATGTAATAAAATCAAAACAATTCTTAATTGAAAGTTATTAAGAAAATTCAAAAACCTTTAATATTTTCTTGAATTTAATAATTTTTATTAACACTTTATTTATAATTTTTTTAAAATTATAAAATTATTTAATTATTTATTAAAAAAAAATCTATATAGCATTAAATCACCAATTATAAAACTACTTTTAATAACTTGAAATAAATGTTTACTTTTGTTCTAATCCTTATAATATTCAATTATTATTATTATATAATTATTAAAATAAACACTTCTAATTAGATTATATAAAGAGTTATTTTTTAATATAATAATAAAGGCTGTTTATAATTAATTACTTATTTTTCATTAAAATATAATATAATTGAATATAATTACAAGATTTATAATAAGGAGCTATTAATAATTATTAAATCCTTAAAGAAATAAAGATTTGAGCTATATAGGATTCAGAAATCATTTAAGATTATTATTGATTATAAGAATTTGAAATATTTTATATTAATAAAGATATTAAATCAAAGATAAGCAAGATGAACAGAATTCCTTTTAGAATTTAATTTTCATATTATATATTAATTAGATTATAAAGCAATTTATTCTAATATTCTTAATAAAAAAATTAAAGATTATTTAATGTATATTAATCCTAACAATAACCAAATTAAGAATTGCTTATAAATAATATTTTCAAAACGAGTATTCAATATAATTATATATAAGAATCTTATTAAATAAGCAAATAATACTATCAAGCTTATTATAACCTCTATAAATATAATCATTTCCAATATTAAAAATTAATCAATAATCTCATTAAAAAATATACGAATTATCTATATTAATTAATAATATATATAAAATACTTCAAAACCCTATCACTCATTATTAATCACTAATGATTAGAAAAAATTTCAAAATAGCTTTTCAAGATTATAAATTGATTAATAAATAGATATTCTACTAAAATCGATCATTGATTAATAAATAGATATTCTACTAAAATCGATTATTGATTTTTCTATTTACTAAGCTTTATATACAAATCATTTATTGAATATATTAAATCAGATTTGTTAGATATACAGATTATATTAAAACTATTGATCTCGTTTTTTATATATATTAATAGTTTAATATAATAAAAGAGATTAAAGCTTATATATAAATCTATTAATTATA